>NC_059074.1:82154629-82457660 GCF_020497125.1 Mauremys mutica | reverse complement strand
GATAATAGTAAACAGCATGCAGTGTGGAATAAGTAATTTCTCAAACTAACTCAGAAAATTAATGTTGGAAAAATTGCTCCAGATAAGAATTTCATGGAATTTTTAAAACATTTCAGTACAATCTCTCGGGGTAGCATTTGCATCATATAAAATCCCCAAAGTACAATGGTCCAGAATTTCAATGAGAACTGAGACAGTCTTCCTGGGATGAGCTTGTTATCCTGATACAAGGACATGTGATATTGATTTGACTATTTGTTTGTTTAGTTGTATGCTTTGTGGACCTTGTTTATAATCTCATCATCTTCCATCAATTTATGTAAAGACTTTTTTCATAGAAGAAAATCATTTGTTTAAAACAGATATTGTTGAATTGCTGAGACAGTATAATTCAACATCCAGAGTTTCACAAGCAGTATAAATAGGTACAGAATTTTGCCTAGCATGATACTGACTAGAATTTTACAATAATACTAGCACATAAAGTCACTCTGCTGCTTCCTACCTAAGGATCCTTATAAGTCTACTGTGACAGCCTTTCAAAAAAATTAAATTAAACCTTTTACAAATGAGCCACAATCTAACAAGGTCAGAATAGCTATCTATGATAGTTACAATTCTTTAAAATGTTTGTTATGTGATTTACCTGCTGGTGGCTTTATGAAAGGTGGTGGAATTAATGGTACAATAATGGGAACATTCCCATGATCCTTTGACCCTGCTGGTGAGTCTGAAAATCCATTTCCTGTGGCAAGCCCTGGATAGCTTGTGTTTATATTGTATGGTGAAATAACACTGTCCTCAGGTAATTTTGGTTTTGGCAAAGAATTTTCTGTAAAAGAAAAAGAACAAATCATACAGTATGGCAGAAGTGTTGCTTAGGTGCCCCTACATATTTTCACCAATCTGATGTAATTTTTTTTCTCAAACAAAAAGAGTAAACAATAAAAATGAAAATATTTTATCCTTCAAAAGTCTTTACCACATCCCAGCAAAATTTTAATATTTTGTCAAAAACTACATTAAACTTTGCTGTACTGCTTTAAAAAATCAGGCTCTCTTTCTTTTACATAGCCTGAGTATGCCCAATTTATTCAGTGACATCACACTCCACTGTCTTTGATATCAATTATTTTCATGGCAGTGAATTGTGATGTCACACACTGGATTGTGGTGTCATCAGATGAATTATGCAAAAGGAGTAGACTGATTAAATAAGAGAACCTTTTATTCCACTCCAATAACTAGTAATAATGGAAAAGAAGATAAAGAAAATAACAAAAAAATTGAAATTTTAGAAAAATATTTGCTATATTTTGTTATAATTGTAATTCTTTAATACAAAACCACACCTGAACTCTTATTTATAGGCATTTCTCTGCTATACTTTAACTCACTAAGGAACAGGATTTAATAAGATCCTAGAATAGCTATTCCTCTTCTCACAACAAAAGCAAAGTACTTTTTTTCCCTAAAGACTCTGTAAGCCAAAGATTTCTACCTGGCACAGGTATTCAGCATCTTTGTTTGTACTATAAAACATATGACTTGTATCATGTGTTTATAATGATACATATGATCCCATCTATTTTACAATGGTGAGCAAAATACTATAAAGACTTATTCTTAAAATGTGCCACAAATTTGATTCCTCATAGATTGTGGCTGTAGAGAATCCCATGTAAGGTTTGTTTATTAAAATGTAAGAAGAAAATAAAATACATTGGCGCATAGGAACAAGTTATTTTAAAGATGGCTTACACATATTGTATTTTAAATGGAATACAAATACTAATTACTGTATCAATAACAGTATACAACTAATGGCTGCAAACATTTAATGTCTATACAATTAAATTGTTTTATCTTACCTCTACTTTTTCCACCTTTTATCTAGCACCCTCTCCTCCAGTACTGGGCTCTTTGGTGCCAGTATTCATATCAGCACCCACTGAATACCATGCTGCTGTATGCCACCATAAAGAAACCCCAGAGACGGGTGGCCATATATGCAGCAAAATGTTGCAGTTCAACAGTGCAAAGCCTCTGTAATTTCCTCTCTTTTACCTCAGCTTTGAGAAATTCTTGTTGGATAAGTCAAGATCCAGCAATTTTCTACTCTTTTACTCTGAAGAAATGTTCTTCTTTTCATTGTGATTGCAATTCCCTATCCAGCTGGTGTGGCTGAAGAGTCAAAAGGTAGCAACTGAACTGCTGAACAAAAAGACTGAATCCCATTGTTTAGATTTTGAACAAATTTATATACAGTACATGAAGGACCAGATATGCTGACCCCAAACAAGCTCCGCCCCTTAAGCCTTTCTAATGCACTTTCAAGAAATAATATATTAAAATAAAAAACATTATTAAGTTAACCTTTATAAATACTAATCATGGCTCTTCCATACATTCTGAACATTCTAGTTCAACATCTGACCTTATCAAAAGCCTCAGCCCAACATTTTTGTCAGAAGGAAGATTCATTAGACCCAGACTGCTAAGAAAACATTTCCACATTTCCTTTAAAAAAAAAAAAAAATTGGCAGCTCTTTGGAATCTTGGGTGCATGAGTTTCAATTGGCTCAAAAAATGTTACTGTTGGAGATACATTAGTAAGGGCATATTAGCTGCTATGTTTGTAAATGTTGTACACTTGTATTCTATTGCTTTCTGCTTACTGGAAGGCACTGTCAGAGATGTATATTTAAATCAGCCACAGAATAAGCAACAAAACATGAATCCTAGTGCAAGCCATTTCTGGCGGGTTGAGATAGTTAATCCTTCTTTGCATGAACAAAGGCACATTAAATGTCATTACCTTTGAGAACAGAAATGTGCTGCCGGCTCTCCCCATCTGCAGAGTAGTTCCTGAATTCAATATCTTCTCCATCTTTCAATTCAACCTTATCATAACCATACCAGCCAAGAAGCTCATTCATAGTGTTTTCTGCAAAGTTCTGAAAGAGAAGAATTGCCTACTTATTTATGTAATCAATAATCATTTGGAACGAAGAGATGAATGCATAAATCGAATTCTATTTGCAGTGTACCATGAACTGCCAGGTTTGTTCCACCTCCTCCAGACTAATGTTCATTTTCCAAATCTAGTATATAATATGTAATGCACTTAAATCTCAGTGATACACATAATTATGACAGACCTTTATTTTATTGTAATTTAAAGAAAATAAGGAAAAAAGAGGATTGGTTATGATTTTTGCTCAGAAATTGGAAGTCAGTTATGTTTTTAGAATATATTATTCACAAAAGTTTGTCTCATGCTATCATAAAATATTTAACATTACAGCAGAAAAAACAAAGATTTTTTTTTCAGCAATCAATCTCACTATGCTACAGCCATTTCAACTGAAATAAATTACTGACTCGGGTACAGTTCCTGAAGGTGGATAAGCAGCAGATTGAATAAAATCACAATAAAAACTTTTTTAAAATTAAAACTTCCCCTGAAATGTTGAAATCCCCAAAACAGCAGTATTATGCTAGAGCACAAGAACCAGAAAATGAAATTGACTAGAAACTGAAAGTGAAACTAAATAAACCAAGTTTGCTCAAAATGTAGCCTCTGAACTGACCGAGTCCATGGATCCTGCCCCGAAGTATAGCCTTGCAAATGCAGCCTTCCATTGGTTTCCTACACTGCAGCTATGGAAACACAGCCCTGAAAGACTACCCTAACAGGACAGAATCCAGATGCCAGACTCTATCCTAACTTAAACCTCAATTAAGTTCAGTAGCTCCAGTGGATGCTTTGTTGATGAACTCAACCTTTGAGTACTGTAATTTCTAATCACTTGTCAGGGAATATGTAAATAAAGGCTGTAGGCATTTATTCTTTACTTTTAAAATAAAAATAAATCTATATACAAATTAGTTGCAGCCTTTAGGATCCAGCCAAGATGCCAGTAATGGCCCACACGGTCACAAAGGTTAAGTAACTCTAGACAAATTGAACCAGCCTAGTTTCACTATCCAATCTGAGTGAAGTGCAAAAAGTAAACAGCAACATGGTGAAAAGTAAATTTGATTTTAAAATTCTATTAATTTTAATAAAGCCAAAGGCCTGATCCTATTTCTAGTGAAGTCAACTGTTCTTTTGCTATTAATTTCAATGGAAGTAGGATTTGGTCCTATGTTATTGGCAACATGAGTGAAGAATCTTTTAAAAATCTTATTTTTAAAAGTCCCTTTGATTAAAAACAATTCAAAATTAATTCATTGTATTTATTTTGATTATTATATTTTAATATTAGTATTGTTGTAGCAACTAAAGACCAGGGCTCCATTGTGCTATGCAGTCCCTGCCTCAAAGAGCTTACAGTCAAAGTCTGGAAGTACCTGCTTGCTTTTTTCCATGCTGCCCCTCCTGGAAGGGGGTCCCTGTAATTAGTCACAAAGCACCTCATTATCCTCCTTCAAATCTTTTCTTAAGATTCTATTTTTCCATGATGGCTGCAAAAAAAATTGATAATGACTAGACTGCAGGTGTGCTGATACCACTGTCGATCATGCTGATCAATTTTTTTTTTCTCGTACTCCCTTGTCTGCTTGTATCCATCTGTTGTTTCTTATCTTAGACTCCCCAAAGAGCTTACAAACCATGTCTTTGTGTTCTGTTTGTAGAGCACCTACCACAATGGGGTCCTGGTCCATGGCTCTAAGGGCTACAGTAATACAGATAAGTAATAACCATAATAATAAAGTTTAAGATGGTGTGAATGTGACAGAGCACAAGGAAACAAAAAGAGAGTTATGAATAATCAGCAGTCACAGCACAGCAATTGCCTAATCATTGTCAAGTGTTCTCTAGGCATTATGATATGGGTGGGTTTTAAGGAGAAATGTAAAAGAGGATAATGTAGTGACCCTGTGGATTTTGCAGGGGTAGCATGGGGGACAGCATGATGGCACTCTTCCGAAAACCTGACAAATGGACAATCAATGGTGAAGCAAATGTGGGGGTCTTATGTCTCTATAGCATATAAGAAATGATAGTTAAGGTGAGAATAGACCATAATGGGCCTTAAAAGTGAAGACAGGTAGTTTGTGCTTGATACAATGGAGAAGGGGGGTCAGTGGAGGGATGCAATGAGGTGGATAACATGGTCAAAGTGATGAGCCACAACGATTATTTTTCCTGCAGCAGCAAGATGTAGGCACAGTTGGCTGTGTGGGTCTAGAAAGAGGGCTGAGTCAAAGATGGCACCTTGTTTATAGGCCTGAGTGACAGGGAGGAGGAAGCGGTGGGGTCTGAGTGACAGTGACTAAGAAAGGAGCAAGAGGGAAGGTTTTGGGGAAGAATCAAGAGCTCAGTTTTGCCCATGTTAAGCCTGAGTTGTGTCCTCAGAGATATCTGCCCAACAGAAGACTGAAACATCAATATAGTAAAATCTGGGTTATGGTGAGTGCCAAACCTTTGAATACTTTTGGATGATTGGGCAACAAAATGGCAGATGAAATTCAATGTTGATCAGTGCAATGTAATGCACTTTGGAAAACATAATCCCAAGTACACATACAAAATGCTGGGGTCTAAATTAGTTGTTACCGCTCAAGAAAAAGATCTTGGAGTCATTGTGGATACTTCTCTGAAAACATCCACTCAATCATGTGCAGTGTTAGTCAAAAGCACTACCAGAATGTTACGAACCATTAGGAAAGGGATAGATAGTAAAACAGAAAATATCATAATGCCACTATATAAATTCATAGTATACCCACACCTTGAGTACTCCATGCAGTTCTGATCACCCCATCTCATGAAAAGTATGTTAAAATTGGAAAAGGTACAGGGAAGGTCGATAAAAATTATTAAGGGGAGAGATTAATAAGAAGAGATTTAAAAGACTGGGACTTTTCAGCTTGGAAAAGAGATGACTAAGAGGAGATATGATAGAGGTGTATAAAATCGTGACTAGTGTAGAGAAAGTGAATAAGGAAGTGTTATTTACTTCTTCACACAACACAAGAACCAGGGATCACCCAATTAAACTATTAGGCAGCAGGTTTAAAACAAACAAAAGGAAGTATTCAAACAAAGCACAGTCAACCCGTGGAATTCGTTGCCAGGGGATGTTGTGAAGGCCAAAACTATAACAGGGTTCAAAAAAGTAATAAATAAGTTCATGGAGGATAGATCCATCAATGGCTATTAGCCAAAATAGTCATGGATGCAACCCCATGCTTTGGGTGTCCCTGTCCTTTGATTGCCGGAAGCTGGTAGTGGATGACAGGGGATGGATTGCTCAGAGATTGCCCTTTCTGTTAATTCTCTCTAAAGCACCTGGCATTGGCTACTGTCAGAAGACAGGATACTGGACTAGATGGACCATTGGTCTGACCCAGTATGGCTGTTCTTATGCACTGGAAAAATCACAAAAATATGGGCCTGTGTATCTTGTGGTGGTTTTCTGTGACCTGTAGTGTTTAAATTATAATGCTTTGCACTCCTGTCACACATTCATCTGAGGTTCTCAAAGAGATATTCTAAATATTATGGTGCCAGAATAAAGGCTGTGTAATCAGACTTTATCCCAATGCAGTATGGTCAGTAAGAGGGAGTGGAGATAAAATCCATCCTCCACTCAGGATGAGTCTCTGGAGATGCACCAATAGTTGCTACTTCAGTCTATGGGCCAAACAGTGGAAACAGAGCTTCTATCCCATTTGTGCAGGGTGATAGGGCCACTGGATCTATATATAATAGATACAGGGGCCACTCTCCTAACCCATTCAATTGGTAATCTCGACACTGATCTATGTCAAAGCAGGACAGAGACCTACCTTCTGGTGTGTGTGGGGGGGGGAGGGTGGCAGAGGCCCTTTGCTTGGCTACTCTGCCAGCATGCCCAACTGTCTGGCCCCACTGGGAGGCTGGAGTGGTCTACAGGACCTCATGCAGGTCCTCCACACCAGGATGCCATTCATTAATCAACTGGGTCCCTATTATGCAATATTAGCATGGACCCTGGAGACTATGTGGAGACCTACTGAACCCCATTGGAGTTCTCATAGACTCATAGTCTTAAGGTCAGAAGGGACCATTACGATCATCTAGTCTGACCTCCTGCACAATGCAGGCCACAGAATCTCACCCACCCACTCCTGTAACAAACCCCTAACCTATGTCTGAGTTATTGAAGTCCTCAAATCGTGGTTTAAAGACCTCAAGATGCAGAGCAAGTGACCCGTGCCCCATGCTGCAGAGGAAGGCGAAAAACCTCCAGGGCCTCTGATAATCTTCCCTGAAGGAAAATTCCTTCCCGACCCCAAATATGGCTATCAGTTAAACCCTGAGCATGTGGGCAAGACTCACTGGCCAGCACCCAGGAAAGAATTCTCTGTAGTAACTCAGATCTCACCCCATCTAACATCCCATCACAGACTACTGGGCATATTTACCTGCTAATAATCAAAGATCAATTAATTGCCAAAATTAAGCTATCCCATCATACCATCCCCTCCATAAACTTATCAAGCTTAGTCTTGAAGCCAGATATGTCTTTTGCCCCCACTACTCCCCTTGGAAGGCTGTTCCAGAACTTCACTCCTCTAATGGTTAGAAACCTTCATCTAATTTCAAGTCTAAACTTCCTAGTGTCCAGCTTATATCCATTTGTTCTTGTGTCCACATTCCTCTCCCTCAATGATATTATCCCTCTGATATATTTATAAAGAGCAACCATATCTCCCCTCAGCCTTCTTTTGGTTAAGCTAAACAAGCCAAGCTCTTTGAGTCTCCTTTCATAAGACAGGTTTTCCATTCCTCGGATCATCCTAGTAGCCCTTCTCTGTACCTGTTCCAGTTTGAATTCATCCTTCTTAAACACGGGAGACCAGAACTGCACACAGTATTCCAGATGAGGTCTCACCAATGCCTTGTATAACGGTACTAACACCTCCTTATCTTTACTGGAAATACCTCGCCTGATGCATCCTAAAACCGCATTAGCTTTTTTAACGGCCATATCACACTGGTGGCTCATAGTCATCCTGTGATCAACCAATACTCCAAGGTCCTTCTCCTCCTCTGTTACTTCCAACTGATGTGTCCCCAATTTATAACCAAAATCCCTAAATGCATGACCTTGCACTTTTCACAATTAAATTTCATCCTATTACTATTACTCCAGTTTACAACGTCATCCAGATCTTCCTGTATGATGTCCCGGTCCTTCTCTGTGTTAGCAATACCTCCCAGCTTTGTGTCATCCGCAAACTTTATTAGCACATTCCCACTTTTTGTGCCAAGGTCAGTAATAAAAAGATTAATAAGATTGGTCCCAAAACCGATCCCTGAGGAACTCCACTAGTAACCTCCTTCCAGCCTGACAGTTCACCTTTCAGTATGACCCGTTGCAGTCTCCCCTTTAACTAGTTCCTTATCCACCTTTCAATTTTCATATTGATCCCCATCTTTTCCAATTTAACTAATAATTCCCCATGTGGAACCATATCAAATGCTTGGTGCAGATCACTGTGCTAGCAGATTTGATTGCAAGACTGGTGCCTTACACTTCACAAAACCCCACTGAGATAGGGAACCATGGTAATATTCATTTACATATGGGTAAATTGAGATACAAAGTGGCTGACTAATACCCGTGGTAAGGCAATAAATCAGTGACAGAGCTGAGAGTAAGAACTCAGAACTCCTGACTCTATGTCCCTCCATACTTGGACCACTAGACAATGCTCATGTTTTTGTCATGGCCTACTCCATAT
Organism: Mauremys mutica; assembly: GCF_020497125.1. Lineage (NCBI taxonomy): Eukaryota > Metazoa > Chordata > Testudines > Geoemydidae > Mauremys > Mauremys mutica. Next base: position 82,448,918 of record NC_059074.1, on the reverse strand, counting down.
ATCTATTATCCCAAGTCGTTGATAATCTCTTGAGCTGTATTTCCTAGTGCATTGAAACAATCAATTAAATCCCACAGAATGGCTAAAGTGAAATCTCTTGGATTATGTTAGCTGACAATGTAGGTGTGCAGCTGTGTGCTATCACATCTGCTTAACTGCCATGGAATTAGATTTGCAACAGACTCATCTTTGCCAAAGAAATTGGCCTTAAAATGCTGTAGTATTCCAGAAGCCCTTGGTTATGTAATAACGATACCATAAAGTCTTCAGCTCCTAATATATATATATCTTCTTTTTTGCCTCCTGTGAGTCCCAAGCCACATATTGCAATTCTGCAGTGTGGTTTGATTGCATGTTCTAACAGGATCATTTCTTTATTCTTGTACCACACAGAAATACCCTCCTATCTCCCTCTTCGAAAAACTATCAATATGTTAGATTGTAATTTGAAGTGAATTTACTTCTCATTAATAGGAAGAGGGAAGAAGATTTTATGGATCTGAATGTCTGTGATTTCTTTTATGAGACTAACAATATGAGACAACAGAAATCTTATATCCATTAACATTGATTCCCTTTACAGGATTCATTTCATTGTAATCACATATCTAAGGTTTGACCTTACTTCACAGAGTACAGTTTTCCTAAATTTTTACTAATGGATATATTTTAAAACAAAATGGTGTTTTTCCTTCAATTTTATCTCTATTTTCTCTCCTTCTCTATGAACCTTATTCACAGTGGCTGTCCTGGCTTCATAGAGTGAGGCCTGGCAAAGACAGAGGCAGGAAACACAAAAGAGAATGAGTCTGTCAGACTAATTTTCTTCTAGGTTTTACTGTTGAATGTTTATTTCAGATTTTGGAGGAAGCAGAGTGGCTCCATTCCATTTCCTTGCATGAATGACCCACCAGATATACAGCACTGAGGATTCACCTCAGGTATATAAAGGAAATTAAAATGTGGGTATATTCATCACATGAACTTGATCACTTTTTTTCGAGTCCACATTTTCTCTGCTTATTTGCATTGCCACCATTTTGAATATTATGCTGTCAATAAGTAAATTTTCCTGACCTTTCTTTAATTTCCTTTTTTCTCACTCAGCCACCCCTTTATTAGTGTTGCAAGGTGGAATTTATCAACCTCATTTGTATAAACAGTTAATACACAGACCTGTTACTCCATTAAAGAGGATAGGTGCAGGTCTCTCGTGCAGATAATACAATTCACTCTGTAGATATCTCATAAATCTATTTCCATGAAAACGGTATAGTAACAGTGTCCTGGAATAGTACAATAGATAAAGGCTATCTGATTTTACTTTTACAAACACATTTTTGCTTTTCAGGAGAGAAGGGAGGAGTTTCCCCTAGAACCTTTTTAATATTTACCCTTATCTGGCTCATTTCAAATGCAGTCAGCACTGCAGTGTCTATTACATTTTGACAGTGGTCCTTTTAAATACGGGGAATATTAAAACACTAAATTGAAGAATCTTTTGATGAGTTTACTGTTAAACTATAACAGATGTCTTAAGCTCTAGGCATCAGAAAGAAAGCCCAGTTTTAGGTACAAATTACTTATTGAGAATATTTATAGCTGGTAAACTCCTAGGGCACATGGAGGCAGCTCTGTGAAATTATAACACAGATTAATCGCTAACTTTGCAATTGACAAAAAATCTAAACGTGTAGATGAATTGTCTTGTTTGTTTACCAGAGCTTCCAGCACACTATGCTTGATGCAATCACATTGATTTATTCTAGCAAATTTAATAAAATATATTTCAAATCACCTTTTTCATATTCTTAAGCTTTCCTGCTACCCCCAGTAGTATATAGCACATGAAAGTAAGTGTGGGTAGAGGGAATATGTGGGGAGGGGATGAAGGAATGAGGTTTAGAGCTGTACCAAGTCTTTAGAGACTATTGTATTGATTAGGCTGTAACAATTAAACTAGTTTTTAAAAGTGTCAGATTGCCCTGATTACATTATATTCCTGAATAGAATACATGTTGTATTATTCATAATAGCCACTGAAAAGTACCAAAGTGATAAATGACACTGACTTAGTTTCAGAATAACAATTTGTTGTTTTTCTAGCTGGCATATGAACACCCATCTCTGAAGATAAGTAGAAAGTATAATCTGGGGGGAGGGGGGGAAAGAGAATATAAGAAAGAAGGACAGAAAATAAATTAGGGAAAAGAGAGAGACTGTGAAGGTCACAGGGAAACAAAACACTTCTATCTGAATATTTTTTAATTGAAACGTAATATAGGGAAACTATGCAGAGTCATGTATTTTTTGCACACAATGTTGTATCAGATTTAAATTTGTTACAACCGTCATGTACATTGGGCTAGGGATAACAAAAATGTAACTTAATATCTGGCATAATGAAACAGCAAGCAACACGAGTTTCCAATCATATCAAAACTGAGCTGGAAGTAACATTACTGATGCAACCTATGAAAACCGAGCAGTTTGGGTTTAGTGATCATTCTTGAGTAAATATGTGACTATATCAAACAGCAAATCATGAAGGAAGTCTTTGTGATGAGGTAATTTTATTGCTCATTCATAGTGCCTTGCATTTGCTGAACTTAAAATAGACACTTGTACCAATGGCCTTTTTATTACCCGAAGAAAAAAAATCACATATACACCAGTCCTTTTTCTTTCTGCTAGCAAAGGGACGCAATTTGATCCAACGTGGGCTGAAACCTGAGTAGGTCACTGTACACCATGATAAAATTCCCTAATCCCTGAGCCAAATTTCCCTGAGGGGGCCCTCCTACTCCTCCTTCACTTTCCAAGCTGACTTTTCCATTCCCTCTCGTCTTTTCCTCCCCTTCATCTCTTTCATTTCCCCTACCTTGAAGCCTTGATATCTGATCTGCTGCTGGTACTCAGGTTACAGTTTTTACAGCTTAGGCTGTCTATTGCTGTATACATTCCTTTCTTTCTGCTCTGCCGTGATTACTTACCAGAGCTTATTTTACACTGGTCCAGATGAAAGCAGTTCAGATGAAGGGAAACAGTCAGGCTGTTTGAACATTATAGATATGAACCTACAAAAGGGCACATTGTGCTCTCTATGATATTTTGTTGCACACATTTTATACAGTGTAACCAATATATGTTACTGTACTCTTCAGGTATATGAAAAAAGAACCTAGAACAGATTTTTATTAAATGCAAAAATATATCGGGAAAGACAATGAACCCTCCCACAGTTTTTAACATTCTAAACAGCACAAATATGCAAACTTCTTAAGTTTTTTCTTTGATTATAGTTAGACGATTATAAGAACCAGCTGCTCTTACTAAAAATGCGGACTCCTAGCTCAATAGCATAATTTGCACTACTAGGTGATCTGTGCTTTGTGAAAGCTACTGCCAACATTTACCTTACCTCAGCTCAGAAAAAAAAATCTGTTCTAAATTCCAATCATATCAGCATATAACTTGTGATTTAATTATTAATACAGTTAAAATCCTGAGGTTTGTAACGTTAAACAGTAAACAATGATTACAAAAGCGAAACTCTACATCAAAGTTAATTCCAATCCTTAATACCAAAGCAATAGTTTAAAACTGTGTAATTTTTCTCCTTCACACAATGCTGTTTTTGTTTCTTCCTCATCATTTCAGACAAACATCTGTTATACTGTAGAAGAACAACTATCTCCCAAACCGCTGAGTGTGCCTGCAGCCAAAGTAAACAAAACAAACCCAGAGGATCCAGCACAGTCAGCCTTTATATCCAGCCAGGATAACATTTCACATGTTTTGATTAAAATTAACTAATTTGTAATTCTAGAACCTATGAAACTTAAAAACTGCACTCCATATATATTGCAGTAAGCGGTGTTTTAAAATGTGATAGATTTGTGCAGCTCCCAAAACTATGTGATTATGAGGAGCAATTACTGTTACTATCCACTGCGTTCAGAAAGTCCCATCTGAAAATAGGAAGTGTCACAAATCTCTCAAAGAAACAATAATGCTCTCTGAGGGTGGAATCTAGAGTGGTTTGCCCTGGATATCAGTGGCAACTCTTTATTATCAGTTAGCCCTTATTTTGTTCATACCACTAATACTACCTTAGTCCACATTTCCAGGACACAGACAACATGGAAAAGAGAATGGCTACCTTAACCAGTAAAGAATGTCTAGTCAAATTAGTAATGCAGTTTGAAGGGAGGGAGGGGGGAATTGTATACAGCATTCCCCTTTAATACTGGGTGAAAATCAATGCTATATTATAAAATGTCTTGTTAATAGGTATGTTTTTTCTATATATATAGAATGACATCTATAATGACATTTTCACAGCAATATTCCAGTTTTGGTATAAATTACCCACTGAAATTAAATAATGGTAGTTTTATCATTATATAACAATTAAAACAATTGTTTTAATTTATACTTGCATTTTTAAAAAGTAAGTTCAGCTGAAGTCCTGCAATGCGTGCTAGTTGTGTATGACTCATAGGGAAAATACATCAGAGGTATAAAATAAATACAGGCCAGGGAATAGACAGAGAAAATAAAGGCACAAAATAGGACACGTCCAACCTAGAACTGCGACTTAATGCTAAAAGAAGTCCAGAAATGTGTTTTTGTGCAATCGCTCCCATTCTAACAGCTGGAGGGACAGCCTCCAGCGCTACCTCTGGAAAACAGCTGGACTGGCACAGTTTCCTATCAGATAGGAATAGACTCCAAACAATAAATAGACTCCTATCAACAACAACCCCTCGGACAGCTCTCTTTCAACAGCACCTATGCTGCTTTGATTAACTGTGAAGTGAGGCATGTAGAACATAGGAGGAGCAAGGAAAAAGAGGGTGGGGGGGGAAGAGAATCCCTGTCTCTAAGTCCAAAAATGATGTGCAACTCAGACCATAACATTTCACTTTGACATTTTAATTACACGGTTGCAGCTGGCTACTGAAAAAGGAGAGAAAGCCAGTGTTGAAAGAGCCCTCCCTCCTCCCCTAACTTCACAGCTCTCCGGCTAACCTGCGAGGATTGTAATCGAAAATGCACCCAAGGAGCTTAAAATCCCAAGGAGGGAGAGTTTTTAAAAAAAATCAAGCAATCAAAGGCGGTCAATGAGCTGGTTTTGCAGCCTGTGAATCCGGCTCTGTTTTCAGCCCAGGAGGCGGAGTTGAGACACATTCAGTGCATCCTACCAAAAAAAAATGACAAGAGATCCTTTCTTATTTCACTGCCCTGCCCGGTGGAGGGGGGGGCAGAGGCGCCCCCTTCCCCCTCACAGGCACATACCTTCATCTCCTCGTTGATTTCCCTTTTCACCGGGTGAGCCGGCTTCCTGCTTCTTTTATTTTCGGGAGGTCTCCCTTCTTTCTCCATTTCTGCCATTTTTTGTGTCTGGCTGGTGGAGATGAAATGGCTGCTGGTGTCGTGGGGGGGCTGGGAAGCAGAAGTGGGGAGGGCGGCGGGGCTGGGCGGGGGTCGCTGGCTCAGCGGTGGAAGCTGGCGTGAGGGAGGGTCGGAGGCGAGAGCGGCGCGGGGAGGGTCGGGGATGCAGGCGGGCTGGAGGGTGGGTGATGCCCTGTGGAGTCAGCCATCTTCCGCCGCTCCGGCTGCTGTCTGCATGGGCGAGCCAGGGAGAGCCTGGTGCGTGTGTTTGGGAGCGAGAGAGCGAGCGAGCGCGCCAGCCAGCCAGCCCCGCTCCTTCTGCGGAGCGGCTGGAGCCGAGGGGGTGGAAGGCGAGGGGGGTAGGACGGCCCCCGGCTCCGGGAGCGGGCGGGGCTTCCACGGCCACCGAATCCGCCGCGGCTCCGGCTCTGGCTCTGGGGGCCCCTCTCGCGTCCCTGCGCATCAGCATCCCCCCGCCCCGTGCGGGGGCCGTGCAGCGCGGACCCCCGCCCGCCAGCCCGCCCTGCGCTCACACGCACACAGCCCGCCAGGGGAGGGGCCGGGGGCGCGCTCTGTCCCAGCCCATCCTCCCCGGCCGGGGCCAGCGCGCTGGGGCTGCCGCCCTGCCAGGGCGCCTCCGAGACCCCCGCTCGCCAGCCCGAGCCGTGCCGCCGCCGCCGGGTGAGAGAGAGGCGCAGCAGTGGGGTCAGGGTGGACATGGCCTGGGAGCGGTCGGGCTGGCTGGGCTGGCAGATGCTGCGTGTCCCCCCCGCCCGGCTCCTGCCCGGCTGGGCGATCGCAGTCCGTGGGCAGAACAGCGCGGGAGGCCAGGCCGGGCAGCACCCGCGAGCACACACGCGTCTCAGCCCCAGCATCTTCCCGGCCGGAGAAACGCCTCCTCGCTGCTGGGCTGCCTGTTACCCGACCCCTGTAGGAAGCGTCTCTCGCAAATCATCGTGTTCCTAAGCCAGGCTCCACGATCCTGCCCTGCCCAGCACTGCCCCGCTGCAGAACAGTCCCCCCCACTCCCAGCCCCTTTAGGTGAACTCACGGCACTGATTTGGTTTGAAAGCGGCTGCAAGATTTCATTGAACGAGCTGCCATTCACTTTAATCTGATTCCCCCCCTTTCCTTCCTCCTCCTCCTCCTCAACTTCCAAACCTGGGTATGTGCTCTGAGAAGCTGTCTCTGTCATGAAAAGGTTTGATTAACTCGGTTGGGGTTTTTTCTCTCTCTCTTTTTTTATCTGTGCCTAGGAAATGAGAATGAATGGTTTGATAGGAGGTACTTGAGAAATGAGGTACTGAATTACGGTACACACTGGGGGGGTTAAATTACTTCTTCTCGGGTTGTGCTTTCTTACTCCTTGGCAGTTCGTAATTACCTGATACAATACGATATGGGGGTGTCCATTGTTCCATAAGTCAAAATTGCAATTGTAAAGAATTTTTCATTATGACTGTGGTACAGCTTCAAATTACACATTTTTTAAAATATATTTGAAAGCTAAAATGTGTTCTTTATATGTATGACTAGGCTCTCCATAAAAATCTCTGCTCAGCCTGTCAAAGCTAAGTTCGTTTTGTATGTTACAATGTCTAATTTACATTTTTTTGTTTCATAAGCTTAAATCACTGACAGTTGTGAATATAAAAAGTTGAGCAGAACTCTTTCTCTTTTGGTGACTAGAATAAGCCATGCTTACTCTGTTCATATGGTGGAGTGGTTAGAGACCATAAAGTCACTGTTGTTTATTTGTTTGCTCTGCAGTACTGAAAATATGAAGAATTTGAGATTTAAAATACATTTGGCTTGTTAATTGAGGAGTAATCATTAAAAGGTGTCAACACAAAACATATGTCAGGCTGGAAAGTTGTAGAGTACATCTATGTAGTTGTACAGTCACCAGAACTGTTCAACAAAAAAGATTACTTTAATCACAGCCTAAACGAATAATGAGTAAGCAGGGAAACAGATTTGATCATACAGTTTAGCAAAGTAGTAGAAACCTGCAAAGGCTCTTGTATAGACTTCCTTTGCATCAGTGTAGATGCAACAATATATACTGTACATATAATGCTGCACAAAAGCAAAGTATATACAGCATGGGCTCTGTCCTGCATTTCAGTGGGAGTTTTAAATGCACAAGGAATACAGGTTCTGGCCTTATATGCACAAGTGCTAAAAGGTATTCAGATTTTTTTTGTAATATTTTTAAATTTAATGAGTTTTTGCAAAATAATTTGTGTAAATTTGCAGAGATGTTCAGTACTTGGTATGTAACCTCAAATTCATTGTGAATTTGTCATAAAGGTGCTTTTTTACTCTAGTAGAAAAATATTAATGCCCCTCATTTTCTCCTTGTTCGAAACTCACTACAACTGAATCACTGTTGTTGAGCTCCTATCAAAAAGCAAAATCTTAAAGTATTGTTTCATGGGTTACAAATGAAATAGAATGATGAAAATTTGCTCAAAAATAATTTCATGTACAGCACCTGAACTTTTTGAAGTCTTTAGCTTTAATACATTGTCTCCCTCAGAAAACAATTGTGCTTTGAATTGTCACCTGTTCAGTTATATGGATATACCCTGATGAAAAAGGTAAAGTGAATTCTTGTATTAGAGAAAAGTACCAGTTTCTACTATGAGCTGATAAGGCAGTTTTAATGAAAAATATGTGGAAATGTTGGTTCTGTTTAAAGAAACTTCTGAAAAACCCATGTACCAAAAGCACTAGTGTTAGAGTTTCAGAGTAGCAGCCGTGTTAGTCTGTATCTGCAAAAAGAACAGGAGTACTTGTGGCACCTTAGAGACTAACACATTTATTTCAGCATGAGCTTTCGTGAGCTACAGCTCACTTCTTCGGATGCATAGAATGGAACACACAGACAGGAGATATTTATACATACAGAGAACATGAAAAGGTGGAAGTATGCATACCAACAGGAAGAGTCTAATCAATTGAGATGAGCTATCATCAGCAGGAGAAAAAAAACTTTTGAAGTGATAATTAAGATGACCCATAGAAGGTGTGAGGAGAACTTAACATAGGGAAATAGATTCAATTAGTGTAATGACCCAACCATTCCCAGTCTCTGTTTAAGCCTGAGTTAATTGTATCTACTTTGCATATTAATTCGAGTTCAGCAGTCTCTCTTTGGAGTCTGTTTTTGAAGTTTTTTTGTTGCAAAATTGCCACCTTCAAGTCTGTCACTGAGTGGTTAGAGAGGTTGAAGTGTTCTCCCACTGGTTTTTGAATGTTATGATTCCTGATGTCAGATTTGTGTCCCTTTATTCTTTTGTGTCGAGACTGTCCGGTTTGGCCAATGTACATTGCAGAAGGGCATTGCTGGCACATGATGGCATATATCACGTTGGTAGATGTGCAGGTGAACGAGCCCCTGATGGCGTGGCTGATGTGATTAGGTCCTATGATGGTGTCACTTGAATAGATATGTGGACAGAGCTGGCGTTGGGCTTTGTTGCAAGGATAGGTTTCTGGGTTAGTGTTTATGTTGTATGGTGTGCGGTTGCTGGTGAGTATTTGCTTCAGGTTGGGAGGCTGTCTATAAGCGAGGACTGGCCTGTCTCCCAAGATCTCTGAGAGTGAGGGATCATCTTTAAGGATAGGTTGTAGATCTTTGATGATGCGCTGGAGAGGTTTTAGTTGGGGGCTGTTGGTGATGGCTAGTGGCGTTCTGTTATTTTCTTTGCTGGGCCTGTCCTGTAGTAGGTGGCTTCTGGGTACTCTTCTGGCTCTGTCAATCTGTTTTTTCACTTCAGCAGGTGGGTATTGTAGTTTTAAGAATGCTTGATAGAGATCTTTTAGGTGTTTATCTCTGTCTGAGGGATTGGAGCAAATACGGTTGTATCTTAGAGCTTGGCTGTAGACAATGGATTGTGTGGTGTGTCCTGGATGGAAGCTGGAGGCATGTAGGTAAGTATAGCGGTCAGTGGGTTTCCGGTATAGGGTGGTGTTTATGTGACCATCGCTTATTAGCACAGTAGTGTCTAGGAAATGGACCGCTTGTGTGGATTGGTCTAGGCTGAGGTTGATGGTGGGATGGAAATTGTTAAAATCACAGTGGAATTCCTCGAGGGCTTCTTTTCCATGAGTCCAGATGATGAAGATGTCATCAATGTAGCACACGTAGAGTAGGGGCATTAGGGAACGAGAGCTAAGGAGGCGTTGTTCTAAGTCAGCCATAAAGATGTTGGCATACTGTGGGGCCATGCGGGTACCCATAGCAGTACCGCTGACTTGAAGGTATATATTGTCCCCAAATGTGAAATAGTTGTGGGTGAGGACAAAGTCACAAAGTTCAGCCACCAGGTTAGCCGTGATATAATCAGGGATACTATTCTTGATGGCTTATAGTCCATCTTTGTGTGGAATGTTGGTGTAGAGGGCTTCCACATCCATAGTGGCCAGGATGGTGTTTTCTGGAAGATCACCGATGGATTGTAGTTTCCTCAGGAAGTCAGTGGTGTCTCGAAGATAGCTGGGAGTGCTGGTAGCATAGGGCCTGAGGAGAGAGTCCACATAGCCAGACAATCCTGCTGTTAAGGTGCCAATGCTTGAGATGATGGGGTGTCCAGGATTTCCAGGTTTATGGATCTTGGGTAGCAAATAGAATACACCTGGTCGGGGTTCTAGGCATGTGTCTGTACAGATCTGTTCCTGTGCTTTCTCAGGGAGTTTTTTGAGCAGATGGTGTAGTTTCTTTTGGTAATCATCAGTGAGATCAGAGGGTAATGGCCTGTAGAATGTGGAGTTAGAGAGCTGCCTAGCAGCCTCTTGTTCATATTCCATGATATATACCATCATGTGCCAGCAATGCCCTTCTGCAATGTACATTGGCCAAACCGGACAGTCTTGATGCAAAAGAATAAAGGGACACAAATCTGACATCAGGAATCATAACATTCAAAAACCAGTGGGAGAACACTTCAACCTCTCTAACCACTCAGTGACAGACCTGAAGGTGGCAATTTTGCAACAAAAAAACTTCAAAAACAGACTCCAAAGAGAGACTGCTGAACTCGAATTAATATGCAAAGTAGATACAATTAACTCAGGCTTAAACAGAGACTGGGAATGGTTGGGTCATTACATTAATTGAATCTATTTCCCTATGTTAAGTTCTCCTCACACCTTCTATGGGTCATCTTAATTATCACTTCAAAAGTTTTTTTTCTCCTGCTGATGATAGCTCATCTCAATTGATTAGACTCTTCCTGTTGGTATGCATACTTCCACCTTTTCATGTTCTCTGTATGTATAAATATCTCCTGTCTGTGTGTTCCATTCTATGCATCCGAAGAAGTGAGCTGTAGCTCATGAAAGCTCATGCTGAAATACATTTGTTAGTCTCTAAGGTGCCACAAGTACTCCTGTTCTTTTTTTAGTTTAGAGTGTTATATGAAATACACTGTCTATGACATATGCTTAAATATTATTATATCTTTTAATGTGTCTTTCTAGCTTAATAATAATATTTTCTTCTGAACATTTTCTGTAATTATGGCAACAAGGTATTGTTTTTTAATAATCAAAGCAGATAAATAATCTGACAATCCTGCACTCCTAACGCAGGCAAAACTTCCATTCAAAGCAACAGGAATTTTGCAGAGTGCAACAACAGGCCAAAACAATGCAAATGTCCTCAAGCCATTAGATCAGGTAAGTGGACAAATATGACTAATTGCCTTTTAGGACCAAGCCAGTTAAATTTGTGAGTGGACAAATATGATTGATAGTCTCTCAGGGACAAATCTGGCATTCCTTGCATATTTCTTCAGAGGGAATTTTGACTATGTCAGTTTTCCTGTCTAAGGACTGCAGGATTTGGCTATAAATCAGGCATCACTTTGACTCTAGTGCTGCTGAGTCTGAGTTCTGATCCTTAGAAGTCCTGCTTTTCAACAGTTGCCAATAAATCTTTAACATCCTGATCATTCCAGAGTATGTACTGTTTGTCTGTATATCTACTATTGACTTTAGATAGATACAGAAGTGCTGCCTCTATTTCTCTTTTGCAGTGACCATGGTTTGCCTCTTGGCATCTGTCAGGAGTCATACCTCATTGAAAACTGGTGTTTTCATTCCATTGTTTATTATTGGAATATTATATTTCCAGTGATGACATAGGGCATGATTTCAATTCTAGTTTGCCTAGGAAAAGTTCAGGTTCAAATATTCCTGTACTTAGAATGTTCAAATTACACATATGATTTATTATAAATTTTCAACTACTGAAGTAAGTTTTGGAACTAAGCTGAGTATGAATTGTTCTACTTGTCATCTGAGAGACAGAAGCCAAGAAAAAGAGATCATTTCATGTTTTAATGGTGGCTCATCCACTTACTACGAAGAGTTAGAACATCAGAAATTGTGAAAGTGGCTCTTCTTTTGTTAATCTTACAATGGAATAGGACTGAACATCTCAAAAAGTATATGAAAATAAATCTGCTGTTTGCCTTAGAGAGGCCATAACTAATGACATATATTTACTGAACGGTGACAGCACATATCTCTAGTGTGAAAATAACTCCATGATTTGAAAGGAATCCTCACCATTCTAATGGCTAAGCAGTGTTTGTTTGATATTCTACATTTTAACACCCTATAAATGATGGCATGCCTTTAACTTTAGTTGCTTGAGTTCAATGGGACTGCTCATGCATGTAAAGTTATGTACCTGTGTAAGTATTTGCCTGATTGGTTCCTATGATTTTAACAAGTACTTACGGACTAAGGGTGAAATCCTGACCCATTGAAATCAATGGCAGTTTTGCCGTTGACTTATGTGGGGCTAAGGGCTTTGCCCAGAATTTCAGAGGGGCATTTATCAGCCTGTTAAGGCTCGGTCCTGCACCTATTGAGGTCACTAGTAAAACTTGTATTGACTTCAGTGGGAAGAGGATCTGGCCTTAAATTTTTCCTCAGAGTTTTACAGGCACAATCATTTGCACATGCAAAAGACAAAATTTATCTATACAAAGGGAACATGCAAATGGGTTGTTTAAAAAAATCCCCCCCAAGTATTTAATTTACGCTCTATTTTTTCTGTTTCTATTTATTGAGAGTCTCATATTTTTAAAGGGCATGTATCCATGCACTCTGGGTGCCTCTACATAATTTAAAAATACTTACATTAAAAGCCACACTTCAATGTAACTAAATATGTTGTCCTACTTCAGTTTAGAGACAATTTAAGAGACATTTTCCTATCAGTGTAACTTAGGTCATTTCTCTTTGAAGGAAATAAATGGAAAAGCAGATTCTCCATTTAAATATGGAAAAATAACATTAAAAAAAAAAAAGAATGCATGAAAGGGCAGCTGTATCAGGTAAGGCATCAGTGACAGAGTGTATGAGGATGCTAGCAAATTATGTGGGATTTTGTTTGGGCATTACTGTAAGGTTGAGAAACTCATGATAATTACCATAGCAACTTCATTATCACTTGACATAGAAAACCCAGTATAAAATCAGGGGTTAAAGAAAGGCGGGGGTGGGAGGTAAAGGGAGAGAGTAGCTCCCCCTTCTCTTCCTAGCTTGGGTAAGTAGAACTACCCACCAGGTCCCTCACTTCTTTGGCTGGTGTGATGAGAGCTCCCCCTCCTGTTTCCATCTACTTTAAACATTGTACAAAATTCATCATGGAACCGCCCAAATCATGTATTCAGATTTTCACCTACCCTGGAAAGAAGGTAAAAGAAAGAAAGAAATATCCAATGGAGCAATAGTACATGTCAGAGTTTGTGAAACTCATCTATGAGAAGAAATATTTTCCTGTTATCTTTCCTAATGTCTAGAGGTCATATTATCTCTTAAGACCATCTTAATTATATTCACAATCACAGAGTATATTCATTAATATTGTAGATATTTATTGATATGTTGTTCTTTTGATTATGTACTCTAAAGAGGCAGTCTCTGCTTTTCTCTGTTTTGTATAGCTGCTCTCTTAACACTAACTCTTTGTAATAATTTGCAGTGTCCATAGATTAGATTATGACAGCAATAGTAAACTAAATAAATTAATTAAAATATCTGCTGCCAACCTGTTTTCCTTCAACCATTTCCACCCACATGGAAACATACACATGAACTGCTCCCTCACTTTAGTTACATCAAATCCACACGTACCTTCAATAATATTATTTCACATTCATACCTTTTCAGACCAACACATTCCATTCATTGCTGTACATGGATGAATGCCCACAGAGTTATTCACACACAATATGTCTGTAGATACTTTTCTGCTCTGAGTCCTAATCTCCATCCGTAGTTTTCTTAGCCAACTGGAGGCTGCCGTGCACAATGTCAAAAGGTAGCCCCCAAAAAGCAGACCCCTGATGGCAGTTGATGTGAAAGCAGTGGAGACTTTCAAAAATACAAAGTTCTGGAACTGTTTAAATGTTGATATACACCAAAGGTAATTCTCAAGTTGTATAATGTCAGTGGGAGTTCTTGTGCAGATTGATGGCAAGATATGGCCCCAAAGTTGTTAGTTTTGTTAATTTTTTGTTTAATTAAATACTCTGGCAGACACAAAGTAACTTTCTTTTACTTATTTCTATTTATTGTTGCTTCATTTGTCTTGAAATAAGAGCTACACGTGATCTGATAAATGGATAGAAGTGTTGGCTGGTTTCAGTGTAGCTTCTCTGAGTAGTTCTGAAACTTTTACTGAAATGTTAAAAAAAAAAAAAACCTAATGTCTTCTACAGCAAAATGACACAAGGGCAATTATTTTTCTTCTTCAGCATCAGAGCACACCAGTGTCATTAAAGGCTATGTAGCATCAACCCTTTAAACTGATACCAAGAGGTACTGCATATGAAACCAAATTATCACAACCCACACCAATCACCAATAATGAAGTTCTGTAGTAAAATCTTGTGAGACACCCTAAGGCGACTCTCTAATGACAGCCTCTCATACTTTCATACTGGATGCAGTGCCAATGGCTAGGCATGGGGCTATGGCTGGACAGGGGACCTAGACACATCATACAGATTTGGACTTCGCCTTGGTGATCCACACATTTGCAATCTTCAGGCTTCATTATTGTGAAGTATTCTGCCTCAGAATTAAACTGTGAAACTTAAAACAGCTCCAGGTGGTTCATTCCAGCAGCTTGCTTGCTCAGCAGCACTGCCAGCCAGTCATGCTCTCTTCACTGAGTCCCCTGATTCAAATTCAAGGTCTGGACCTTATTTTAAAAGTCCTCCATGTGACTGGCCCAAGGTACCTGAGGGACTGCCTCACTCTGTGAGTTCTGATCTCCTGTGACTGCTGCATTCCACTGAAACAAAAGAACTGTCAAACTCAAAAGTGAAACTGTGTATGCTAAAGCCAAAGTTTTCTCAGTGACTGCACACAGACAGCTCAGAAACTCACTCCCTGAAAATCTTAAAATGACTGTAAATTTCAGATTTCAGAGTAGCAGCCGTGTTAGTCTGTATCCGCAAAAAGAACAGGAGTACTTGTGGCACCTTAGAGACTAACAAATTTATTTCAGCATAAGCTTTCGGATGCATCTAAAGAAGTGGGCTGTAGCCCACGAAAGCTTATGCTGAAATAAATTTGTTAGTCTCTAAGGGGCCACAAGTACTCCTGTTCTTTTTGTAAATTTCAGAATATTCAGAGCTAAATGTAAAAATTCAGTTCTTCAATCTAGTTTTCTCTCAATAACACCAAAAGCACATATTTAAAATATAAAAACAACCCTACAGAATGAGGGAAGAACACAGAGAGGATTACATTGTTTTCCCTTTATTAAATGTATGAAGCACATAGATATCAGGGTACAAGAACCTAACCAGACTAAGGTATTAGATAGGGAGTGACAGGAGAGTTTGGCCTGGGAATGGGGCAGAAAGCTCTCTACTTTTTTTACCTCAATTCTCTTTTTAAAAATAGATCAGTTACACTGATAAATTCCTCAGAACACTGTAACAGGAAAGCTTATTGAGTTCCACCCATAAGGTCTTTCTCCTCCTCCCTTTGGATTTATGGACCCATTTTCCTTTTTTTTCCTTGTCAATCTATGAAAAGAAAATCAACAATCTGAATGTAAAGATATCTATTTATACATCAATCTAATAATCCTATATCTTCCTAGTGATCTTTGTTGAATGATACAATATGTCAATGTAAGTAACATCTGTCATGGAAGGGAAAACAACTATAGGTTCTTTTCACTCATGAAATCATTGTGGAATTGCTGTATACTTAATTTACCTGTCATGTTTTCAAACAAATTACTTCTTTTTGTCCAAACTACCCCAGACATTGTACATATAAGAGCCCTTATACAGTAAGTAGGTTATTTCATAGACCTAAAGAAATAAGGCCAAAATATTTAAAGTGGTGCATACAAAATGATTTACCAAGAGAAAAGTTAAGAATCGGGCTCTGACACCATTATTTGACAATGACTTTTCTACTGTAATGCTTTCTCTCCTGTTAGCTCCTCAACAGAATCCTAAATGACATGTAATCCAATTTCTTGATCTTCTCAGATATATGTACATGAATTTCACATATCCTAATATATTATGGCATTGTGGTTAAGGGTCTCCCAGAAAAATCCTCTTTTTCAGGAATTTATAACTAGACATATATTCAGGACTATCATGTATCATATATTTCAGCCCAAGAAAATGTTCTTTATAAATAAAAATCTTTGAATAAGATATGATCGTGATTTATTTATAAACTATTGTTATAGCTGTTTTTGTTTGAAAAACTAAATGTTTTCTGTTTTGTATTTCTCTTTCTAAGAAAAAAAACATATACAGTATAAGACATTATAGTTAGTAATGCTGCTACAGACTAGGGACTGAATGGCTGGGCAGCAGTTCTGCAGAAAAGGACCTAGGGGTTACGGTGGACGAAAAGCTGAATATGAGTCAACAGTGTGCCCTTGTTGCCAAGAAGGCTAATGGCATTTTGGGTTGTATAAGTAGGGGCATTTCCAGCAGGTTGAGGGATGTGATCATTCCCCTCTATTCAGCACTGGTGAGGCCTCATTTGGAGTACTGTATCCAGTTTTGGGCCCCACACTACAAGAAGGATGTGGATAAATTGGAGAGAGTCCAGCGGAGGGCAACAAAAATGATTAGGGGGCTGGAGCACATGACTTATGAGGAGAGGCTGAGGGAACTGGGATTGTTTAGCCTGCAGAAGAGAAGAATGAGGGGGGATTTGATAGCTGCTTTCAACTACCTGAAAGGGGGTTCCAAAGAGGATGGATCTAGACTGTTCTCAGTGGTAGAAGATGACAGAACAAGGAGTAATGGTCTCAAGTTGCAGAGGGGGAGGTTTAGGTTGGACATTAGGAAAAACTTTTTCACTAGTAGGGTGGTGAAGAACTGGAATGGGTTACCTAGGGGAGGTGGTGGAATCTCCTTCCTTAGAGGTTTTTAAGGTCAGGCTTGACAAAGCCCTGGCTGGGATGATTTAGTTGGGTTTGGTCCTGCTTTGAGCAGGGGGTTGGACTAGATGACCTCCTGAGGTCCCTTCCAACCCTGAGATTCTATGATTCTATGATTATATATCACCTAGCTTCTGAGGAACTCAAAGTCCTTTATAAATATTAATTAATTTATTTGCACAACATCCCTTTCCAGGGCTGTGTTAAGAAAACCTGGGGCCCTAAACACAGCCCCACCAGGTACCCTAATGCCCACTCTCAAGTCATGGGATGGTTTTGGTGAGGACCATGTACACACAAGCTCCATTTCCCCAGCTGGGGCTGGGGAGGCCTGTCACAGGTTTCAGTCTTTGGGAGCTCCTGGGACCACAAGGTCCCCAGCTTCCTGTATGTTCTGATTGGGTAATGGGATTAGAAGACCCACACCAGTGTATTTGTCACCCCCTGGGGTGCCTTTTCCATGCTGTGGTGCCCAATTTTGTCTTGAAACAGTCTTGGTAGAGCACCATGGTTCCATTAAGCTCAGTGAGTGTCACAGGGTGGCTGGACCCTGTGATTAAAATAGGTCCAGCTTCCCTGTGCCAGGGCATGCACTCCTAGTTGAACCAGTTAAGGGGGAGAGGCTACACTTGAGCTATAAAGGGTCAAAGGGAGCCGCAATGACAGCAGAGTTAGAAGAATGAAGCTGTCAGGAGAGAGGGATCTCCTACAGTGGTCACTGAGGAAGGGAGTTGGGACTGGGTAAGAAGACCCAGGTAAAAGTCTTGATTTTCCTTTAGGAGAAGGCCAAGTAGGCAGGCCAGGCCTTGCATCTTCTCCAGTTGCTCTGAGAGCACGAACAGACAGTACCCCAGGGGGGAAGGGCGGTGCCGAGTTTGAGGTTGGGTGGAAGACTCTTATTTGTTTTTTGTAACTTGCTTAATTTAGTTACAAAAAAACAGATCTCAAGAAGGGCTGTGATTGAATGAGGGAGACGGGAGTTTAAAGAGCCCTGAAGAAGGGGAACACCTGGCCATGAGCAGGTGGTCAGGAAGCAGCCAACCTTGTTACTGGGTTCTTCAGCTGCTACAGCTCAAGCATCTGGTGTGTCCAACATAGCACCTTGCCAGCTGCCTGCAACCATCACTCACTTCTTATGGTAACCAGACACCCTGCCTCTGACCCACTCCTCACCAACTGCCTCCAAACTTCCCTTGCTAGCAACCTGTACCCCTCCTGAGCAGGAGGAGCAGTGGCAGATTCATCACACCTCTCTCCACTGGCTCATTACTGTTCAGTGGATTCATCACACCCTTGCTCTGTTCCCTGTTTCAGGCAATCTGGAATTCATCCAGGGGTTGGAAAGCCTTAGCTGCTGTGTGTAGGGGTCCAGCCTAGCATCCCAGGAGGTTCTGTGCAGGGAAGGGCACTCAGAGCCCTCTACTGGGTGGGTAAGTGTTGGGGGAGGTGGGTCTTTCCTGGAAGTGTCCCTTTACACGAGACTCTCTGATTCAGAGGTTAGGGGTGTCAGGGACAGCAGTAGCTGTGATGGAAAGGGTGGTTCCCCTGGGCTGCCTGAGGAAGAGGAGAGGCAGAAGACTGAGGGACCCCATCCTCACTTGGGCTGTGTTTGGGGAGCAGACTGCCTCATGCTCCACAAAAGTCTCCTCCAGCTGCATCTGATGACATGTCCTCATATGACCCCTGTGCTGGACACTCTTGAGACAAGTTTACTGTGCCTCATGGTTAATCTGGCCCTACCTTGTCTGGTCAGGATGGTAATTATTCTTATAGCCATCTTACAGAGAGGAAAATTAAGGCACAGAGGGACAAAGAGTTAACAGCTCTCATGCTGAATCTGTATTAGATTCCGAATTAGAGAACCCAGTTTCCTGACTCCCAGAACTGTGTGCTAACCACTAGAACATGCAGCCTCTCCTACATTCAAAAACTGAAACTTGGTCAACACTTTGAACCAACTTCTGCCCTCAAGTTCATCCATGAAACACCATTGAATTTAAGAGGGATTGCATGGGTGTAACTGTGGACAGAATTTGCCTCAGCTGGTCTGCAAGTAAGATTTGAAATCATGAAAAGAATTGTAATATAGCAAGGTTTCTCACTGAATCCCAAGGGGCAAGGAAATTCAGAGTTAAGAAAGGTCTTCTACAGAATGTAGGTGAAAAGCGTTGGTGCATGGGTTGGGGAAAAGTTAAATGAAGGAAGAGAGGAGAGGGAAATTACACATTTTCCTACAGTTGTTGTTGCTGTCATGGAAAGTAAGCACCTGCACTTTAGAAGTGTGTGGAAAGAAGGTGTTTGGTGAAAGAGCGCATGCGGGAGAGTTGGCTAGCATGAATGAGAGTAGTAGCGGTTGTGGAACCAGTCTTAAGGCTGTGGCTACACTTAGCGCTTCAAAGCGCTGCCGCGGCAGCGCTTTGAAGCGCTAAGTGTAGTCAAAGCGCCAGCGCTGGGAGAGAGCTCTCCCAGCGCTGTCCGTACTCCACCTCCCTGTGGGGAATAAGGGACAGCGCTGGGAGCCACGCTCCCAGCGCTGTGGCTTTGACCACACTGGCGCTTTGCAGCGCCGCAATTTGCAGCGCTGGAGATGGTGTGTTTTCACACCCTGCTGCAGCGCTGCAAATTTGTAAGTGTAGCCAAGCCCCTCTATTTTGCTCCAAAGCTGCCTGTTATCTGTGCTTACTGCTGGGTGAAACTGACTCCAAGTCAAAATTTTCAAACTTGGGTACCTAACGTTAGGTACTTCAATCCCTATTTATACTTCTGTGTAAAGTGTTCTTATTTTCATAGGTACTGAGCACCCGTGACTCCCATTGGAAGTTGTGGGTGTTCGGCACCTCTGAAAATTGGGCCACTTTTATTTAAAAGCTTAAACAGAGATTTATGTGCTTAGCTTTAGGTTTGAAAATTTTAGCCACAGTCACTAACCTCGTCAAATTCATAATGGTGTAGTGCTGAAAGTGAGCTACTCTGCCTGACTGCAACAGGTTTGGTCATTAGATCTTATAACCACTGCTATCTTCTATAGATAATGTAACAAGAAGAGAGAGAGAGAGAGAGAGATGATGATGATGATGAGAAGAACTAGCAGTGGTTAATAAAAAAAATGTGTGTGTGCATGCGCGTGCACGGGGTGGGGGTCGGGGGAAACAGAGGTAGTGACAGAGGATGGATTCAGGCATGTAGACCAGTCCTCATTTTGGACTAACTTTGACATCCCATATGATCTTTGAACTCAAGCCATTAAAGGCAGTCAGTGGTGAACTAGCATATAGTAATCTTTTTGGTAGCTGACTGAACTAACATACTCTAGATCAATTGTTCTTTAGTTTATACAATAGCAGTAGCAATAACTGCTATACTATTATTATTTTAATAATTTTAAAGCTTTTATTGCCAGGGATTCTAGGCACTTTAATTACAGTGATTAAAACAAGAACAAAAGCAGTGAGTCAAATGCTAAGCGACATAAATGTGTCTAACATTGTGACTGAAGGTCATTAGATTCTGGCTCTGATGGACAGACAAGTGAAGCAAATTTCAAAGGCAGGTGAAATCCAACTGACAAACCCCTGTTGCTGGACACAGAAGGTTTACCTAGATTAGGAAAAAAAGTTGAAGTTAGGATGCACTACCAGACCTACCTTCAACCTCTCCCCTATAAGAGATGAATGATAATACCCTAGTATAGATGAATGGTATCTTGATTTAGCAGGTTTTGATATAGCTCTGTCTACCCAAGGCTTCCGCCTAGTTTACAATATGACCAGCTAACAGTCTGTTAAAAGTGTTCTACTTTTTAGTATTAGGGCAGTGGTCCCCAACCTTTTTGTGGCCAGTAGCACATTCATGTTTTCAGAAGAGTGTGGCAGGTGCCAACAATTTTTCAAGGCTTAATTTGTATTTGTACATTAAATAATACGAAAAACATCACATTTAATATCACATAATATATGAATCCAAAAGATAAAAAGGGTAATTTTACATGTAAAAGGTATTAATTAAATTATTCGGCAATTACTCTTTCACCTTACCATGTGAATTTGCTCTTTTTTATCTACCTGTAAGAAAAATTAAGGAGCTTTTACAAAATAAATATCATAAACAGTTTTCATCTTATTTATTTTGAAAAGTCAAACATTCTTGAACTCCTGGTCCAAATATATTTATTATTCTTACTTTAACATAGAATGAAGCCTGCAGCCCCGGAGTTCTCTGTCCCTGGCAGGCGCGGGGCCGTGGTTTCTCTCCAGCTTAAGCCGCGGCCCTGCACCTGCCAGGGACTGAGAACACTGGTGCCCACAGCCTGCAGCCCCCGAGTTCTCTGTCCCCGGCAGGGGTGGGGACAGAGAACTGCACCCGCAGCCTGCAGCCCTGGAGAAGCCGGAGAGAAGCCACAACCCCGTGCCTGCCAGGGACAGAGAACACCGGCGCCCGCAGCCTGCAGGTCCGGAGTTTTCTGTCCCCGGCAGGTGCAGGGCTGCAGCTTCTCTCTCGTGCTGGGCACGAGGCGGGTGCACATAAATGCCCCGGCGGGCGCCATGGCGCCTGCGGGCACCGCGTTGGGGACCACTGGTCCACAGTATCCTAGCCAGCTTCAAGGAATAACACACAGGCTAGCTCAGATGTAAGAAAATAAAAGAGAGCAAAGGAAAAAATTATACAGAATTTTTTTTGTCCCAAAGTGATCATTGCAAAGTAAAAAGCATGGTAACCTACACATTTACCATTTCTAACACCAAAATATAAATAAAGCTTCATAAATTATAATACACATATTTAAACATTGAGGAAAATAACTATACAAAAGATTTTTTCACAATGACTTACATTTATTCATTTAACTTCTTAAATGCCTACCATGCTGTAGCCTGATTCACTTGGTTATGCCACAATCCAATTTTAGGGAGTGATTTTCACTTTTTTCACTCAGAATCCATGGTTTCTTACTGGACCTTCCCAAATCCCACAGTTGTTTTCAACTATAAAGGATGGTGGGATTGAATCACTGTAAAAAAACTATATGTATATTTTGGGTAGTGGGTGCTGCTGGGGATCAGTCATAAAGGGAGTGAGAACATATCAGAGGTTCCTCACTCCATTGGTCTGTTTTATTTATTTCCTGTTGCATCCTGCTCCCACCTACACTGTAAGCTCCCTGAGGAAGGGACTGTCTTCTTTGTTACACGTGTCAGTAGTGTGCCTACCACAATGGGTACCTGACTGGGGTTTCTAGGTACTGCTATATTATGAATAAATAACAATGACAATAATAATAAATATCAATAAGTAATAGGCTGTGGTGCTAGCGAGGGACAAGGCTGAGATGGCTGATTCTGAGTGGGGAGGCTGATGCTAGGTTGGGCATATGGGATCTGGGTACATGGGGAAGTGGCACTGCATGAAAGAATGGAGGAGTGTTGCTAGGGTGTTTTTCCCTTCTCCCTCCTTCACCAGCACAACACTCATATTCTTCCTCCTAGTCCTTCAGTTGTACATTATTCAGCTCCAAGGGAATTCTGCTTCAAGAAACTGTGAGTAAGGTGGGATAGGCTAAATAGCTGTACTGGGATTAAGATAGAGTTGGGAGGGGTTAAAAACATAGCAGCTGCAGAAGGGAAGGGGAGCTGCTCTTTACTCACTTTCCTGCTTCTACTTTGTGTGAGCAACTATGGAATTTTGATTGAGTTAGTTTTCTTTGCATCTTCAGCTGGTGGGGGTTCCCTTTAGCTACCTACCTGGGAGCCATATTGGCCCACTAGCTGAGACATTCTGATCTAACAGTCTGAGCTGCAGGAGACCTAGGTTCTAATTTGCACTGTATATTGACTTACTGTATGATCATTCTGTCCCTCATTTACCCCATCATTAAAGTGGGGAAAATAATTCTGACTCACCTTTGTGATCTTTGCATCTTTAATAAAAAAGTGTTCTATAAATGTAAAGTGTTAACATTATTATCCGGCAATGAAGCATATCACAACATTGGCATTTGAGTAGCTATAATTAAGTGTGAATGTTAATACTCTTCAAGGACCAGTTTCTGCCCAGGTATGTATGACTCTCATTAAAGTCAACTGGAGTCTTACACGTGCAATTTTAACAGAATTTGATCCAAAGTTAATAATATTAGAGCTCCACCACTGTCTTGGTGCTACTGTTTCAATGTCTGACTGCAGAGTCAATGAGGCAACTGTCCCACTTTATATTTTGAAAGCTAATGGGAAAGCAGGATGGCCATGAAGTTGAAGCACAGAACTGGAAGTAAGTTTGCCTTAGAGTTCTGGTGTGACCTTGAGCAAATCACTTAACTCCTGCTTTCTACAACTTCTTCAGTTGTAAATATAATAATAATAATAGCTGGTTACCTCACAGGGATGCTGTGAAACTAAATTTATTTTTGTGTGTGTGTGTGTGTGTGTGTAAGGTACTTTGAGATCTTCCAATGGAAAGCTTTGTAGATGTGCTAAGTATTATTATTGATTTTCTTGTTTTAATAGATTAAATCTTAGATTATAAAGAACAGAGCAAAATCTGCAATAGGAAGTTTTAGTCACACATACTAGCTAGTATATAGTGAGAATACTCTACTCATACATAGTACACTTATTTGCAGGTTCTGATTATTTTAGATAAGGTTGTGGTAAATATGAAAAGATTGCAAGGCCAGGCATTCCTCAGGCATATATGTATGTCCTTGCAGAGGTGGAGGTATGGAAAATGTTCCCATATTTCACTTGTGCTTTGGAAAAGAAGATTGCCAGAACTGGCAGTGGTGGTAGGCGTTGATGGGCCTTGATGTGTCCTGATTTGCATTAGACCAGAACACACTACTGCAAGCAGATGAGTTTCTCATCACTTTAGATCTTTGCTCCCCAAACTGTGATGCTAGCTTCTCTGCAGGAATTTCTTTTCCTGGGAAGGCTTCTCAAAATCAATTGAAAATGAAGAAGAGGCTTTATTTTTCCTATCGTAATTGATTCTGTATACTTAAGACTCAGCAGAAGCAGAAGGAATATATTGTACACTGGAATTCTCTAAGTGGCTATTGTGAAATCCTGAGGAGAAATGAACTAGAAAGAGACAAATTAGCAGGTAAATTAGCTGTCCACAATAACTTAAAATACAGTAAAGAAATCATACCTTTTGTTTCTGATTGTTTCTGGAGAGAGACACTGCACAATTCTAAATTATAGGTGGTGCAGGTCAAGATCTCTATAGATAAGGTTGCCCCTCCTTTTCCATTATAAGACTATGTTTTTAGTTACTTATAACTTTGTCAAACTTTAGCCATTTGGGTTGAAATTTTCCATGACAGGTGTCTGCCTCACGCTGATTGATTGATTTTTTAATTTAAGCAATAGTGATTCAGCCATTTCTCAGAATGAGGTTAGGGGAAAATATGTTGTTTTGCCCATGGTAAAAACATCTTACAACTATTTTATTGATAAGCTCTCATGTCACAGTTAAGGACAACTACACCTCTATTCCCACTCTGTGGTCTAGCAAAGGCACCCACCCTAAGCTCCCAGCTACTCAGCCATCACCTCTCTTGGGCAGAGATTGCAAGTCTCTCCCTCCTGACCAGGGTTTTTCCAGGCTGCACAGTTCCCTGATTACACTGTGAATTCCTGAGCAAGTTAGACTGCCTAAGCAGGATGGATTTGCCTTCTTCTCAAGAGCTATAAACAGTCTAATTGCTCACAGTTTATAAGGTACCAAACAGCTTTTTCTAAGCATGCACATTTACTCTTAAGGTAACAGCATTACAGAGAAAACATATTAAAAGAAACAGACAATCAAAAAAAGAACATACCCATATACTAATAAGCTTACCAGAGATCTCCCCAAGTCCAACAAGGGGTCTGAAAGGAGTCAGTCCTTCAAGTCCCACTAAGGGGGGTTTCTGTGGTTACAAGTTCATAACTGCCATGGCTCAGAGCAAGCACACCCATGAATCTGTCAGTTACTCCTTTACACAGTTTGGGCCTCTGATCTTGTCCTTGTGTAAGAGATGATCAGCAGACAAATGTTCTCTCCTTCAGTGAAGCTTCAGAAGGCCGAGTTCTTGCATAACTGGAGGGGGTATATTTGCATACACTCCCTCCAGAGATTTTCTGGGAAACTCATTTAACTTTAAAAGTCCATTCTTCTCCAGCCCATTCTTTCAAATGGTCCTTTGAAGCTCATAACACTTCCCAGAGATGGTACATACAATTCCACAAAAATACATAAACATTTGCATTTTAAATACAATTAACTCCTAAGATACCTACACTTAATTCAATAAGGTTTGTCCAGGATATTGCAGGAATTTCCAATATCTGTCACATTTAGCACCTCCATGCATGATATTTGGCAGGGGGATTGCTCTGGTGTCTGGGAGTGCCTTTTACAGTGCCCATAATAAAACACCCAGATATGGCTGACTTAGGTTGTCAGCTGGGGGTGACTGTGAAGGCTCATGGGTCAGGGGCCAATGATGAGGTCCAACGATGAGCAGTGGGTGAGGAGGCCCACCCATAGGACCCACTCAAGGAAAGTGAGAGAAACAGGGGGCACATGACAGGGGATGCGTGGGGTGGACAAACCTATGTGCTGGCCAAGTGCCACAGGCTCCACCCAGATCCTCCAGTCATAATCCATGAGGTCTCTGATTCTGGTGGCTCCAACGAGGAACAACCTCTGCCATACAACAGGGGGCTCTGCCACCTGCACTTTAAGGTGTGGATTGTGTAGCTGGGGTTCTGCAAGAAGGTCCTCCTCCTCAGCAGCCACTACAAACCTGGTCACTGAAATTAGCTTCCAGGTCCGGAAGAGGTCCTGGTAAAAGACCAGCAGCTCAGAGAGGTCTCAAGGGAGACCTCTCAGGTTGAGGTAAAACACCTGCCAGTTGTATCAGAGCCTTGGAGATGGTGCAGGAAGGTATGAGCCAGCACCATCCTTGCAGGACTGCCTGCACTGAACAGTAGTCTCTGCATGGCGTTAAGGCAGAAGGCGTGGACCTGGATGTGGGTGCAGACTAGCCCTTGTCAGTCCTCCCCCAAGACAAGGCTCAGGACACCCAAAGAGACCCAATGCAGTTCCAGCCAGAAAAATGCCAAGATTTTCTTCTCGTGGCTGACCTGAGTTCCTGGGGGTAGGGGCAGGGTGTTGAACTGGTGCCAGAGCATATGGACAGGACCAAGATGGTTGAGCACCAGTTCCCACTCCTGTAGGGAAAGACACTGGAGCAGCCCCATCCACCTCCCCCACTGGTCGGACACCCTGGCCTCTAGATTGCTCCAGTTCTCCAGTGGGGAGAGATCAGTGGCAGAAAGGTAGATGCCCAGACAGACCCATGCCCCACTGGATGATACAAACCAGGGCTGGGAGGGAGCCTGCTTGACACCTGTCCCTGTTCATCAGGCCAGAGCTCTTGTTCACCAAGACAGAGGAGGTTGCTGAATGGATGTCTTGGCAAGCCTCCACCTGTGCCAGGACTCCCGGGTCCGGGGCCATGAGAAGCACATCATTGGCACTTGCCAACAGGACCACCCACAAATCTGGCTCCCAAAGCACCAACCCCATCCTCCTCTTATGGGGGAGATGGAGGAAGGGCTCAATAGAGATGGTATAGAGCTGGCCGGATAGCAGGAAGCCCTGGCACACCCATTGATGGAAGGTGATGGGTTTGGTCAAGGCCCAGTTAAGCATGACCAGACACTCTGCAGAGGTGTACAGCAGCTGGAGTAACCCCTCGAAGCAGGTTCTGAATTCGAATGCTCACAGAGTGACCACCTGTAATCCATCATGGCAAATGCCTTCTCCATGTCCAAGGAGAGGTGGGCGAACAACAGACCATCCCTACACGCAAGATGGAATAGGTCTTGGACCAGATAGAGGTTGTTGAAGATGGTCCGGCCTGGGACAGCATACGTCTGGTCAGGGGATCACATCTACCAGCATAGACCCCAGCCACAGTGAGATGGCTTTTGTGACAACCTTGTAGTCCATGCTGAGGAGAAAAACTGGGCACCAATACCTGAAGCCATGGAGGTCCCCCTTCTTAGGCAGCAGGGTCTGTCTGCACAAAACGATGAACACCCAGATGCCCAAGAACTTGGCCCAGGTGGTGGTGAGGTCTGAGCCAAGGACATCCCAAAATAGCCATTAGAACTCCGGGGTCAGCCCATTGATGCCTGTAGATTTGTTGGTGGGTGTCAGAAAGAAGGTGTCTGAGAACTCGGCCTGAGTGAGAGGTTGCTCTAACTGGTCCTGGTCTCCTGCACTGACCATAGGGAGTTTGTCCCCTGGGACACCACAGGTGATGGCATCATTTGAATCTGGGGAGAAAAGGCTAGCACAGAAGAGACCTTGCCCTTTCCCACATCTCCACTAGATTTGTGAGAGGGGTGCCGTCCTTTGCCAGGAGGCAGGTAATATGTTCTTTGGCCCCCCTTTTTTGTTCCAGGGTGTAGAAGAAGCCGGAGCCATGATCCATGTCCTCAAGGAGGTGGATGCATGATTGAACAAAGGCACCCAGGGTCGATGGTCATCAAGGGCCTGAAGCTTGTCCCACTTCTCTTGACTCTCTCTGTAGATGGAATGATCCCCAGGGCGAGGAGTCAGGAGTCTCTCCAGCTCCTAAGCCTCCCAATCAAACTGTTCTGTTGTGGTATCCCTCCTCCAGCTGGTCCCCGGAATGTAAGTGAAGGCAGAAGGGCGCAGTGTGTACCTTCCCCACACATTACCTCGTCTGCTTGGGAGGTGTGAAATGGATGAGGAAGGGGACTACGGGAAGATAAAGGATTGAGTAATAGTGGCAGTTGAATGCTATCCTGGAGAAGTGGATTCTACCTCTACCTCTTCTTCAGAGGTCCTCTGAGATATTGAGCAAGTCACTTAAACTAAATTTCTCAAAGGTGGCCACTAACTGTGTGTTCCTGATTTTCTGAATGCTCAAGTTTGGATCTGACTTTCAGAAGTGCTGAACACTTACAACTGCAAATGAAGTCAATAATAGTTGTGTTCTGAACTAAGTGCTATAAAAAATTCAGCAAAAAGCCCTCGAAAGGCATATTCAACTGGGCACCCAAAATTAGTTGGTACTTTAACATTTATGTCTCTGTGCCTCAGTTCAGAATAATAATACCACCGCAATTCCCTGTGTGTGACACTGACTCTCTGGGGACAGACCAGAGGGAGTGTCATTCTGGGTGTGACAGGCTCTCTGGAAAGGGACTGGACGGAGTGTCACTGTGGGTCTGACAGGCTCTCTGGGGACAGACTGGAGAGGGTTTTACTGTGGGAATGATGGGCTCTCTGGGGAGGGATTGTAGGGGGTGTCACTAGGGGTATGACAGGCTCTCTGGGGAGGGACTGGAGCAGATGTCACTGGGGGTGTGATAACTTCTCTGGGAAGGGACTGGAGTGGGTGTCACTGGGTGTGTGACAGGTTCTCTGGAGAGGGACTGGAGTGGGTGTCACTGGGTGTATGACAGGCTCTCTGGGGAGGTACTGGAGGGGGTGTCACTGGGTGTGTGACAGGCTCTCTGGGAAGGGACTGGAGGGGGTGTCACTGGGGGTGTGACAGGCTCTCTGGGAAGGGACTGGAGGGGGTGTCACTGGGGGTGTGACAGGCTCTCTGGGAAGGGACTGGAGGGGGTGTCACTGGGGGTGTGACAGGCTCTCTGGGGAGGGACTGGAGGGGGTGTCACTGGGGGTGTGACAGGCTCTCTGGGAAGGGACTGGAGGGGGTGTCACTGGGGGTGTGACAGGCTCTCTGGGGAGGGGATGGAGGGGGAGTCACTGGGGGTGTGACAGGCTCTCTGGGGAGTTACTGGAGGGAGAGTCACTGGGGGTGTGACAGGCTCTCTGGGGAGGGGCTGGTGTTGGTGTCACTGGGGGTGTGACAGGCTCTCTGGGAAGGGACTGGAGGGAGAGTCACTGGGGGTGTGACAGGCTCTCTGGGAAGGGACTGGAGTGGGTGTCACTGGGGGTGTGACAGGCTCTCTGGGGAGGGGCTGGAGGGGGAGTCACTGGGGGTGTGACAGGCTCTCTGGGGAGTTACTGGAGGGAGAGTCACTGGGGGTGTGACAGGCTCTCTGGGGAGAGGCTGGTGTGGGTGTCACTGGGGGTGTGACAGGCTCTCTGGGAAGGGACTGGAGGGGGAGTCACTGGGGGTGTGACAGGCTCTCTGGGAAGGGACTGGAGGGGGAGTCACTGGGGGTGTGACAGGCTCTCTGGGGAGGTACTGGAGGGGGTGTCACTGGGGGTGTGACAGGCTCTCTGGGAAGGGACTGGAGGGGGAGTCACTGGGGGTGTGACAGGCTCTCTGGGGAGGTACTGGAGGGGGTGTCACTGGGTGTGTGACAGGCTCTCTGGGAAGGGACTGGAGTGGGTGTCACTGGGTGTGTGACAGGCTCTCTGGGGAGGGGCTGGAGGGGGTGTCACTGGGTGTGTGACAGGCTCTCTGGGGAGGTACTGGAGTGGGTGTCACTGGGGGTGTGACAGGCTCTCTGGGGAGGGACTGGAGTGGGTGTCACTGGGTGTGTGACAGGCTCTCTGGGGAGGGGCTGGTGTTGGTGTCACTGGGTGTGTGACAGGCTCTCTGGGGAGGGACTGGAGGGAGAGTCACTGGGGGTGTGACAGGCTCTCTGGGAAGGGACTGGAGGGGGTGTCACTGGGTGTGTGACAGGCTCTCTGGGGAGGTACTGGAGGGGGTGTCACTGGGTGTGTGACAGGCTCTCTGGGGAGGGACTGGAGTGGGTGTCACTGGGTGTGTGACAGGCTCTCTGGGGAGGGGCTGGTGTTGGTGTCACTGGGTGTGTGACAGGCTCTCTGGGGAGGGACTGGAGGGAGAGTCACTGGGGGTGTGACAGGCTCTCTGGGGAGGGGCTGGAGGGGGTGTCACTGGGTGTGTGACAGGCTCTCTGGGGAGGTACTGGAGGGGGTGTCACTGGGTGTGTGACAGGCTCTCTGGGGAGGGACTGGAGTGGGTGTCACTGGGTGTGTGACAGGCTCTCTGGGGAGGGGCTGGAGTGGGTGTCACTGGGTGTGTGACAGGCTCTCTGGGGAGGGGCTGGAGTGGGTGTCACTGGGTGTGTGACAGGCTCTCTGGGGAGGGGCTGGAGGGGGTGTCACTGGGGGTGTGACAGGCTCTCTGGGGAGGGGCTGGAGGGGGTGTCACTGGGGGTGTAACGGGCTCCTTTGGGATGAGGGGGCTGCCCTGGGTGTTTCATCCTGCAGCCCCCCCACACGGGAAGCAGCGGAGACAAGGCGAGGGATTGGAAGCAAATGTCCCCTCGCCCCCCGCCAGCTGAAGACGGAAAGTGAGGAAGCGGGAAGGGTTCTAATTCCATGGTCGTCGTTGCTCTACGTCTTGTGTTTTACGACAGCTAAGATGGCTGCCCCCATGGCACAAGCAGCCCGGGCTGCCGGCTGTGGCGGTAGCGCGAGCATCCCCCGTGGGGAGCGGCGGTAGCAGTAGCGTAGCCCCTGCCGGGGAGTGGGGCCGGGCAGCGCCGGGGAAGGCCGCTGCATCTCACCGCCGTGCGGCCCCGCGTCCCAGGCAGGGAGAAGGGGACCCGGGTGGCAGGGCTTGAGGGCCCGGGCGCTGCGCGGGGAGAAGGGCTGGACACGGGGTGGCTTCGTATCCGGCCGCCCCTGGATCGGAGCCTGCTGGCGGCGGTGGCAGAGTTGGGGTGCAGTCGGGCACGGGGGCACTGAGGGGCTGCGGCAGGAGAACGGGGGGCTGGGCAGCATTGGCGCGGCGGGCGAAAGCTATTGGGGGCGAAGCGCAGGGGTGGGGGGGTCTATTAAGGGGCTGGGATAATGTGTCCCCTGGTGTTGCTGCGTTGTGGGGGCTGCTGCTCCCGGTTGCTGCCGCTGCCGCCGCCGCCCCCCTGGCTCTGGTCTGCGCGGGGAGGAGGCGGCGTTGCGCGGTGGCGGAGGGGCCTGTTCTCGGGTTTCCCGTCTGCTGCGTCTCACTGGAGTAAAGTGGTGTCCGAGGCCGAGAAGATCGTGGGGTATCCGACCTCCTTTATGAGCCTCCGCTGTCTGCTGAGCGACGAGCTGAGCAACATTGCCATGCAGGTCCGCAAGTTGGTTGGGACCAAGCACCCGCTCCTGAACACTGCCAGGTAAACACCGGGGTCCACGCCCCTTCTGTCATGGGTCCCCTTACTCAGATTTTGTGATTGTAATACATAAGATAGAGGTAACCTGTCTTCCTCCACTGAGACTCCTGTTATCCCTTCCACGAAGGGAAACCTGCCTTTGATAATGTCTGGACTGTGAATAGTTGCTGTTTAATCAGGGCTCTTGGTCTGGTACAAAGTGAGATTTTTAAGTCCTTACGGAAATTGTACATGTCATGTTACAACATACTCCTTTTCTCAACATCTTCCATCTTCGAAGGAGAGAGAGACTAACCTACACATTCCCCACAAAGTCTTCTTTCTAATAATGGATGATCTCTTATTTGATGTTTGCATAGAGCTTACCTCAGTGTGGACCTGATCTTAGCATGCATGTAGACACATGCATCTGATGAAGTGGGTATTCACCCATGAAAGCTCATGCTCCAAAACGTCTGTTAGTCTATAAGGTGCCACAAGACTCTTTGCTGCTTTTACTGATCTTAGCTGTGTCATTAGGTGCTACTGTAATAGAAATAATAAGACTTATTGAGGTTGGTTTATTTGTCAGGCGTTCAGGATTATGAAGCTCAGCTAAGAGGGAGGTTGGCATTATACATAAGGCTGATATGTTGTTGTTTATGTTAACTGTAGCACTTTCCCATTTTAAAGGGTTTTAACACAATTGACGCATCCTCTTGGAAATCCTGCATTAAATTGTGCTACACTTTTCTGCTTAGGCGTACAGTCCATAGAAATGGAATTTGAATTTCCTTGCATCCATTTTTATTCAAAAATTTATTCAAAAATTTGTCCCCTTCCAGTACATCAGTTGGAGAGTGATTTATCACATTTACAGTATGCAAAGAACTGTTTCACTGTATAAAGCTAACCTTTCTTCATTAACCATTGTCCTTTCCAAATGTCGAGAACCACATTTGGAAGAAACCATCCAAATGAAGGAAAACAGGAAAAACTAGTCAAGTAAAGAGCTCAAAATGATGCATCTGTTAAACATATATTTTGTTAACAAGATTTTTTCAGAACATTTATCGTGTTAGAAAATTAAGATGGTTACTGGCAAGTTTGTCCAGGGTGGTGGGACATTTGAAATCAAGGGACAGGACTATCTCACTCAGTTATTGTGAAAGCAAAATGCTGATGAAGATGTACATGCTCACCAATAAGCAAAAGCAAGGTTTGTTCTGGACAGTATTTTCTTTGCCAATATTAAGACACAAGAATCTGTGTCCAGATTACAGAACTTTTAAAGTATATTGTGTTGGTATGACTTAAAAAAAAAAATCTCTCTCTCCTTCAAAATATGGTATTTTACATACTCCTATCACTAGAGTGGAAGAGATGTTATTGATGAAAGTATATTCAAGGTTAACAGGACTCAAGTTTTGTATGCATGGACTTTTGTGAACAGGTTTAAAATGAAAAGTAACTTTTGTTCAAAACAAATGCTTAATTTCTCTTTTTAAAAGAAAATCTCAGTTGCCTAGTTTTCATGAGCAACTTTATAACGCTTGTGTTTCAAACTCTGAATTAGTTACTATAAAAATATAAGATATGGAATGCTTGGATTGAGTTTTCTCCAATTGTTAGATTAAGTATGCCAGGATAGTGTTATATATGCACAATTCTGATTGCATTGATCAAATTGTTAAAATATAGAGATCCATTAAAAACTATTAAAAAGAAATATTTACTTTTTATGGACTTTTGGCATATTTGATGCCAGTAGGTTTTCAGTAAAAGGCATATCTATTGAAGATTGCAGTACTAGCATATAATTAACTTTCTAATAAAATAAAAAATGGAAAGTACTTGCTGTTGCTTCATAAACAATTACGATAAAGAACACATAATTACTGTTATTACAATGTTCATCTTAAATGGAAGTTCTGGAAGTAAAGTTGCAATTTAAGGAGTGCTGGTGAATCTGTTTCTAATCTCATGAGTCACTGTACAGCTTTTCAAAGCTTTCTTTTTCTGTATAATGAAGTGTTTTAAACAGCGCTTCAAAATAACATTTACATTTGTTAGGCTTTGGGCTAACTTTTTTTTTTAGCAAAGTGAACAGGTGACTTTATTCTCAATCATAGGAGGAAAATAAATCAGTTTCTTTTTAAAACAACAAGCAAAGAAAGTGTAATTGGTGCAAAAATCCACTTTTCTAAAAAAGACAAAGTGTGAATAAAATACAGTATTCTTGATTATCTTAACATCCCCTGAGAAGGATATCACTTATTTCAGATAAATGTTATGGCCAGTGTATCATTTATACTATCACTAAAGGAAATAGAACTGGTCTTGTGTATACATTATGGGACACAGTTTACTTTGTAGCCATTTTATCCTAGGGTGGGTGGTGGGGAAAGAGCTGCATTTTAGTTCCATATAAAATTGCCTGTCATGATAGACGTAAGTAGACCTAGACACAGTGTTCATGGATTACTACAGAAAGAAAAGGCTTGGATTATCAGGGTTCTTTCTAGTGGAGTTTTTGCTCCTTGCAGGTTTTGGACTATCTTAGTTTTCATTTGTATCCAAACACTTAAACTGAGAGGTACAGTAGCTTTAAGATGGCACAGTTTCTGGTAAATTTTAAAAAATGATTTAAAATCAACAAGTACTCAATCACCTCAAAATTTGCATTCTACTTTAAATGAATTTGTCATCCCCAAACTTGCTTATCGGTTTAAAAACAGCTGTGTCCAAATATTGCTTCGTAGTGTGGGAACTGTTTCCAGTTCCTCTGTCTGTAACTTCTTGTAATGGGTTCACACTCACCTCTCATGAGCATCCCCTCTCTGTGTGTGCCTGCACTTACTCTGTTTGTTTGTGATGAGTCTTTGGTGACTCACCCTCCTGCCAAGTCCCACAGAGTCTGTATGTGAAATAAAAATCAAACCCCTTCTGCCATATAAGTACAACAGGGAGCCTATCTCAATGCTCTGTAAATCTCTTTATCTGCAGACATGTTCCTGGGCTCGATCCTCAGTCAGTCGAACAGGGCATATTACAATATCCTGGTTCAAACGGTCTCTCAGCCCCTTTGGGCACTCTCAAATTGTCCCTGCTCTTTAAGCAGTCCCAGCCGTCACATCCACCAGGGTTCCCTCCCTAGAGACTCTTTGCCTCTCTGGGCTTTTCTGGCCCCAACTCTTTTGCTGGGCCACTAAAAGAGTTCAGTTCCTCTTCTGGGGTGCATCAAAGTCCAGGTCACTTTCCCAGTGGCTGCAGAAAGAGTGGGGAAAGAGACTCAGGCCTATCCTCTACTCCAGGTCCCCGTCCAGGGACTATCTAGATAGTAGCCATCCACTACATCCCTTTAGTTAAACTGCATTGCTGCTACAATTTTCTGGGCCACTTCCCCATGGACACAGCTAATTCTTTGCCCTTATCTCTGGGCCTTGTCCTGGTTGAGTCCCAGCAGCCAGTCCGGAGCTCCTTTGCATTCCCTCAGGTCTCTGCCAGAACTTCTCTGTCCGAGGTCTCTCAGCCAGGCACACAATCCATGCTCTGTCATCAAGGAACTGATCTCTCATCTGCACTGCAACTCCTTTTATATGGGCCTGCTGGGTCTGGATTGGCTGCTTCCTGCAGCCCCTCTCTGATTGGCTGTGTCCCATGCCACTGCTCTAGGCTGCTTGGAGGACTCTTTCCACTTCCCTTTTCTGGGGCGGGGTCTGGCAGGGCTACAAGGCTCCAGAAGGTGGTCTCAGGGCCTAGTCCACTTTATCACACTTGTGTAAATTACCCACAAGCCATTGTAATCTGTTACTTATTAAAAATTGTGAGGTAAAAAGAGTTACTTTAATATCTTGGAGTTATTGCATTTGTGCCTTTTACCAAAGATGCCTGTGTAAACTGAGTTACAAATACTCACTGCACTAATTTAGGAGGAATGAAATTATGTAATCTCACTATAACAGTGTTGCACAGTTGGAGGACACTGGAGTTGTATAGTTATATTTTAGGAGAGTATTTAGCTTGAAGACTCTTGATTACTGGTGAGGATGCATGAGCAAGTAAGAACCTGGTTTGCTGTAGGATCCTAGGCCAAGTTTGCAGAGGTGGCAATTACAAAAAACATTTCTGTACTTATAAACCAAACTATTACTACAACACACATGGAAACCCTAGTAATTGTTTACCAAGTCACTTTTCAGAGTAGAACTCTTTCTGAATGTAAATTTCCTTAACTCTGTTACCACCTCATTAAAATTGAAAGTGTGTTACTAATTAATTGTGAAATTAAATGTTTATGACTATGAATCCCTGAAAACCGTATGGCTGTGTTTTCATTGCCTTTATCTGGCATCCCTATTTTTTGCAAAGCTGACAGTATTGTACCGGTTAAGGAGGAAGGGACAGGGACAGGGGTTTGTGTGAACCCTGGGAGGCTGGCCAACAACCTGAGCTGTTGAAATTGACATCAGGCTACCAGAACCTTCATGTGCTGCCTCTCGTGGTGTTGCTCTGCACTCCATCAACCATAAGCCCTCTTGGTGAGATACATTCCACCCAACAGATGACTCCACTGCTACAAGGTCAGATTAACATGGAGTGGCTTGTTCTGACTCTGGGCAGTGGTTCAATTGGTGTGCAGGCTTCTAGTGACCCAGCCTGTGCAGACATCTGTTTTCCTACTCCTCCTCCTCCATACCTCAGGGGCAAGCAGGACACTGTAGAACAAAGATATTAATGTCATCTCTTGTGATACTTAAACCCCCAGCTCCAAAAGTCATAAGAATCTCAGCTTTCATTTAAAAATAGTTTTTTAGCCCTCATGTCCGACAGAGAAAAGCTTGGAAATGTGAACCCTAAAGACTCAAAACGTAAAGGTAAATACAATCCCTCCTCCTCTGATATTTATTATTATTATTTTTTAAATCTCAATTTTTTTAAAATACAAACTAGATTTTTGGGGGCCTGACTCATGATTTTTGAATGCTTCAGGTTGGCAGTACTGAGAGTCTGTTTCTAGGGGAAGGGACAAGTGATTGTGTTAGACATGTATATCAGGTGTTCCATTTTTTAATTTGGAAGACTGACAATCCATTAATGCTTTTTATGTGTTTTTTGCACTACAGTCTATTTGAACTGCAGAAATAGACTGGTTAATTTCACTTTTGTTTTTTGTCAGGTCCACTTTGTGATTCATGCACTGTAAGGAGGAGGGTTTACAAATTAAACCTTGTTTCTTGAATCCTATGCCAGGACAACATATATGGAAGGTGTTTGAAGGAAAATGGTAAATTAGGAGAATAAAGTCCCGGTGGTATGGTGGTAATTTCCTGCAAAGAGCAGGAGCTAAAGACTAGTTGCACCAGACACATTCATTTGTTAAACTTATAAATATTTATAAGTTTATAAAAGAATGAACTGTGATTCAGAGGTGGATTAGAACTGATAGATTTTATAAAAGCAGTGAGTTTTAAGGAGAGAATTGAACAAGGAGAAGGTGATTGTTAATGTTTGAGGCATAATGGTAGCATGGAAGAAGGTGGCGGACCATATTCCTTTAATCTACCTAGTTGCTGAACTAGAAACACAGAACAAATTGTTCAAGAATAATAATGTTTACTAGTTAGAATATAACATTTTCATGTGTAGTAAACTTTAGTAGTTGGTCATCTTTTCCCTTAATCTTACCAGTTTTCAATACTGGGAAACATCAGAAATAATCCCATAATAATGGCATCTTAAGAAGATACTTCAGATAGCAGAATGACCTACTGAAAATGGTTTAGTCTGGCAGCAGATGATTGGTATCTTTAGACGGAGGGAGTGCATGTATTTTCTTATTAGGATGTCTGGTTGATCTGCCTTGAATAGATGTGGAGATTTGTTTTACCACTGGGATGCTGGAGTCATGAGGCCAGTTTCTGTTTTGTCTGCACAAGTTCATTGGGGTAAAACTTTTTCTCCCTCTGCCAATTAAAACTGTTTTGACTGACCATCAGTAGCTTTCTTCTTTGTTACATTTAAAATGTATCATTTTTAGAGCTTGAAAAACACAGATGCCCAGTGGCTAATGAAACTTTCTCTGAAAGTAGCCAGCAACAGGATAGTGAAATTGACAAGTAATGTATCTGGTCACTTTATAGCATCTGCCTGTAGACAGCTTCAAAACTGATGATGGTGATTTAGGTTTCACTGAGTTGCTGAGGATGTAAGGGACCTCAGAGGCATAGATTCAATCTTCTGCTGCTGCTGGGTGGGAGGTTAAAACAAGTTTAAATTGTTCTCTTTTTAATTTTTTGCAAGATGTTATAATGAAACTTTTATAAAATATGTGTCTGCATCATGGAGGTGATTTGAACATCCATGATGTTAACTATAAGGGCATCAATCCTGTAATGACATTCTTACAAGTGGATCCCCGTGCTTACATGGAACCCTATTGATGTACCAGAGAGGTAGCCATTTTAGTCTGGATCTGTAAAAAGTGACAGAGTCCTGTGGCACCTTATAGACTAATAGAAGTATTGGAGCATGAGCTTTCGTGGGTGGGTTCCCACTTCGTCAGACGCATGTGGTGGAAATTTCCACCACATGCGTCTGACAAAGTGGATATTCACCCACAAAAGCTTATGCTGCAATACTTCTATTAGTCTATAAGGTACCACAGGACCGTATTGAAGTAGTTGAAAGCACTAACCACCATCACTAAAGCAGACTATTTTGCTGGCAGTACTATCAGAAATGTGAAGAGATTTCTCATATTTGGTATGTCTGCCACTAATCGCGTAACTATTGATGTATTTGTCTTTAGACAGTGTAGAGTAGTAACATGTAAAGCCTTCATGTGTGTTAGGGGGCTTATTCCTTCACCCTCTCACTTCCCTGGTCCTTTTTCTATGAACAGAGAGCAACAATACCCGAAGTCCAAAGGTGCAAACAATTCAATATTTATTGGGGTGAACTTCCAGCAAGCATGATTCCAGTTTCCTTCCTTAGTGTCCCCCTTCCCAGCTCTGACACCACAGGGCCTTGCCTGTGTCCCTGTTCCTGTTCCTATTCCCTGTTCCCGTTCCCCCCCCTTAGCAAAACATGATTCCCAATTCCCCCATCCCCAGTCCCTGTTCCCATTCCCCCCTTACTTCCTGATTGACTGCAGACTATACAGTAAAACTTGAGTTCTGCTTAGCTATACCTTAACCAATCATTTTACTGAAATTTAGCTAACCAATCCGAACATACTATAACATGGTTATTTAACCAATTATATCCCACCACCTTAATTGGTTTACACCCAACAAAATTAATTATACAGGAGACAGAAACAATCACAGAACCAGACAGAGATTATACAGAGAAACAATAGGGAAGTGGAGACTACAGTGATAGAACAATACAGAAATGAGGATTTCACATCCCAGCTATTGATAAGTGAGTTCTTGCCAGACAGGATGCTATCAAACTAAGTTTCCTTTTACATCTTCTAGGCTCTTCCCTTTCTCTGGAGGTGATAGGAATATCAGGACAGGATTGTATTCCTAACAGCCCAATAGCACCTTATTTCAATGTGACTAGTTTGGAATGTGAGGCTGTGACCATACACTTCCCAGTTTATGGCTGGCCTCTGCTGCTTAGCTGAAGGCCTTAGCCTAAGAACCAGGCCTCAGACTGTCACAGTAAGAGAAGGCCCTTGCACCGGCAGACAGTGATTTTGATTCTTTCTTTTATACCTCTATAACTAGTTAAGTGATAAGAATACACTAAATTTTTAAAGTATATGCCTTTGCAGACAGGCCTGAATGTCTATATCCTAACAATGTGTTTTAGGAGTGTTGGATAACCTGAAACTGTTAATCAAGTATCAGGCATGGGTTTCTGCCACCATATTCATAGCCAAGAGAGTGATTCTAAGAATCTGGAGATTTGGTATCTTTGTATGTATTTTGGCAGAATGAACTGTTAAGGAAAGCTCGTGGGGTGGGGGTGGGGGGGTAGGGGGAATAAGTTTTTGTTAGGTAGAAAGAACTGGAAGAAGTGACATAGCTTCTGCATACGTGTGTAAGGCGCTCCAGTCCATTTGCATCTGATTACCTTTGTATTTTTCCTCTAATCTCTTGCTTTAACTTTAATTTACAGTTCAACCTTGAGTATTGTCATGTGGAGATTTGGGCAAGGATGTTTGGGTGTCTGTTACGCTAAATCACCCACAGTGCCTGGCTGCAGGAAGGAGGAATGAAAGAAACAAATATGTGCTACTATTCTCTCCTTCCCCAGATAGATTTTTGGTTCACTTTCCACATGAATAGTACCATGTCCTGTCACTGCTGCGCCACGCTTTGCCCAGTAACAGTGTGAACTTGACACCAATTCTTATCAATTATACTTGTTACCAGAGAGTTTTGAGCAACTCTGTGGGAAAGTTGTCTGTCAGCAGACTCGGGAAGACAGAACTGCATCAGTTATCATTCAGTTCACATCTGGAAGGTTAACTACACAACAATAAAGGTTATTAAAAAAACAAAAAAACAAAAAAACCTTTAAGTAAAATGAATGATTCAGTTCTGTTGAAATTTGTGATGTAGAGCTCCTCAGTTTTAAGGGCATCCTTCACTCTAATTGGATTATTCAAGTCCTCATTAAAAAGTATGGGATTTGTGTTAAACAAAATTCAATTCAAAATTGATTTCTAGAGCAACTTTCACATGGCCCTTTTGGTGGTGGTGACCTATTTCAGAATCAATGTGTATGGTAACTTTAATTCTGTAATATATTCAGTGTGATCGAGTTAAATTGATAGCATGCTCGCAATGCACTGATGTCTCTTGGTTGATAGTGTCACCACTTGAGTTTGTGTGTGTGTGTGTGTGTGTGTACTTGTACACTTGCTGTACTGTCCTGCCACTGTAAGGATGTGATACAAACAAGGTCTCAAACAAGCAATCCTAAAGAATTAAAATGTAAAAATATTGACTTTGCATATAGTCTTATCTTTTCATTTTCTAAGATTCACTTTTTATTTGTACAATATTCTTAATTTAGTGCTCATGAAAGGAATGGGAACTCATGCTTTGGTATAAAAACCATGCTATAGATAGTACTAGCTTTTAGCTATAGTGAATATTGTGTTAGAAGTTTTGTCATTCATTGTATAAGCTCCTCCACATAAATATTACCAATGCACATCTAGTCATAAGGTACAACAATCTTTCTAGCTGAATCCTTTGCCTCTCCTAAGCAAAGTACAATTGGGTGTCAGTTTTGTGACGTGGACGTACAATAACTAGGGATTTGGTTGAGATAATTAAATCTACTTTCACATTTGACAACTTCACATTTATTATTATTGCTATAATTCTCATTTAAGCATCTGTAGTGAACTCAGGTTTTCAATACTCATACACATAGTGCATTAGCCTGCCATGCAAAACAGTCTTCGTAAATGAAATGTGCTCAGTAGGAGAAGAGGCTGACTATCCTGATGTAAATAATTCCAACAGTAAACATGGTCTTCTTGACATCAATCATTTATAATATTTTCATATGGAATCTAGATTTCCATAGGAGCACTTGCGTTACGCTGATTTGTTGTAGAGAGTACATTTCTTGCAAGTCTTAACATTTCACCAGAATTTCACATACAACTCATTTCGGCAAAATGGAAAGCTTTGGGATTTCTTAACTTTGATTCAGCACATATGAAGAAGAAATTGAATGCATAATGAACAAAATATGAATGCCAGTCAGCCCTGACAAGAGATGGCACAAATGACAGCCAGTTACTGTTACAAAAATGAGATGAGCTTAAACTAAGAAAACAAATGGGAATACCTGACAAAGGATCAGTCTGGACTGAGTTGTGATGCCATTAACCTGCTGCACACTCATTGTACTTGACACACACAGTACCATCAGCTCTTTTAAAAAGCAGTAACTATTTAGGTTCGCATATACTCTTCTTCACTGTATAGCACAACTGAACTGTAATTTGTACATACAAGTATTAAAAATGAGAAATTGAATGTACTACAGGGCTAGTGACATGTCAGCGTGTTTGTTCCTGGCAGCAAAAGACAACTGATGAGTAAGTTCAAAAAACAATACCACATTTCTGAATAAAGAAGAAAATTGTGGGTATTTATATAATAAAGTGAAGTAGTTTTAAGGAATTTTCTTTAACATAAGAACATAAGAAAGGCCGTACCGGGTCAGACCAAAGGTCCATCTAGCCCAGTATCTGTCTACCGACAGTGGCCAATGCCAGGTGCCCCTGAGGGAGTGAACCTAACAGGCAATGATCAAGTGATCTCTCTCCTGCCATCCATCTCCATCCTCTGACGAACAGAGGCTAGGGACACCATTCTTACCCATCCTGGCTAATAGCCATTTATGGACTTAGCCACCATGAATTTATCCAGTCCCCTTTTAAACATTGTTATAGTCCTAGCCTTCACAACCTCCTCAGGTAAGGAGTTCCACAAGTTGACTGTGCGCTGCATGAAGAAGAACTTCCTTTTATTTGTTTTAAACCTGCTGCCTATTAATTTCATTTGGTGACCCCTAGTTCTTGTATTATGGGAATAAGTAAATAACTTTTCCTTATCCACTTTCTCAACATCACTCATGATTTTATATACCTCTATCATGTCCCCCCTTAGTCTTCTCTTTTCCAAACTGAAGAGTCCTAGCCTCTTTAATCTTTCCTCATATGGGACCCTCTCTTAAACCCCTAATCATTTTAGTTGCTCTTTTCTGAACCTTTTCTAGTGCTAGAATATCTCTTTTGAGGTGAGGAGACCACATCTGTACACAGTATTCGAGATGTGGGCGTACCATGGATTTATATAAGGGCAATAATATATTCTCAGTCTTATTCTCTATCCCCTTTTTAATGATTCCTAACATCCTGTTTGCTTTTTTGACCGCCTCTGCACACTGCGTGGACATCTTCAGAGAACTATCCACGATAACTCCAAGATCTTTTTCCTGACTCGTTGTAGCTAAATTAGCCCCCATCATGTTGTATGTATAGTTGGGGTTATTTTTTCCAATGTGCATTACTTTATATTTATCCACATTAAATTTCATTTGCCATTTTGTTGCCCAATCACTTAGTTTTGTGAGATCTTTTTGAAGTTCTTCACAATCTGCTTTGGTCTTAACTATCTTGAGTAGTTTAGTATCATCTGCAAACTTTGCCACCTCACTGTTTATCCCTTTCTCCAGATCATTTATGAATAAATTGAATAGGATTGGTCCTAGGACTGACCCTTGGGGAACACCACTAGTTACCCCTCTCCATTCTGAGAATTTACCATTAATTCCTACCCTTTGTTCCCTGTCCATTAACCAGTTCTCAATCCATGAAAGGACCTTTCCTTTTATCCCATGACAGCTTAATTTACGTAAGAGCCTTTGGTGAGGGACCTTGTCAAAGGCTTTCTGGAAATCTAAGTACACTATGTCCACCGGATCCCCCTTGTCCACATGTTTGTTGACCCCTTCAAAGAACTCTAATAGATTAGTAAGACACGATTTCCCTTTACAGAAACCATGTTGACTATTGCTCAAGAGTTTATGTTTTTCTATGTGTCTGACAATTTTATTCTTTACTATTGTTTCAACTAATTTGCCCGGTACCGACGTTAGACTTACCGGTCTGTAATTGCCGGGATCACCCCTAGAGCCCTTTTTAAATATTGGCGTTACATTAGCTAACTTCCAGTCATTGGGTACCGAAGCCGATTTAAAGGACAGGTTACAAACCTTAGTTAATAGTTC
Organism: Mauremys mutica; assembly: GCF_020497125.1. Lineage (NCBI taxonomy): Eukaryota > Metazoa > Chordata > Testudines > Geoemydidae > Mauremys > Mauremys mutica. The sequence continues at coordinate 82,406,192 of NC_059074.1, read as the reverse complement.
CGCAACTTCACATTTGAGTTCTTTCAGAACTCTTGGGTGAATGCCATCTGGTCCCGGTGACTTGTTAATGTTGAGTTTATCAATTAATTCCAAAACCTCCTCTAGTGACACTTCATTCTGTGACAGTTCCTCAGATTTGTCACCTACAAAAGCCAGCTCAGGTTTGGGAATCTCCCTAACAACCTCAGCCGTGAAGACTGAAGCAAAGAATCCATTTAGTTTCTCCACAATGACTTTATCATCTTTAAGCGCTCCTTTTGAATTTTGATCATCAAGGGGCCCCACTGGTTGTTTAGCAGGCTTCCTGCTTCTGATGTACGTAAAAAACATTTTGTTATTACCTTTGGAGTTTTTGGCTAGCCGTTCTTCAAACTCCTCTTTGGCTTTTCTTATTACACTCTTGCACTTAAGTTGGCAGTGTTTGTGCTCCTTTCTATTTGCCTCACTAGGATTTGACTTCCACTTTTTAAAGGAAGTCTTTTTATCTCTCACTGCTTCTTTTACATGGTTGTTAAGCCACGGTGGCTCTTTTTTAGTTCTTTTACTGTTTTTCTTAATTTGGGGTATACATTGAAGTTGGGCCTCTATTATGGTGTCTTTAAAAAGGGCCCACGCAACTTGCAGGGATTTCACTTTAGTCACTGTACCTTTTTAACTTTTGTCTAACTAACCCCCTCATTTTTGTATAGTTCCCCCTTTTGAAATTAAAGGCCACAGTGTTGGGCAGTTGAGATGTTCTTCCCATCACAGGGATGTTGAATGCTATTGTATTATGGTCACTATTTCCAAGCGGTCCTGCTATAGTTACCTCTTGGACCAGCTCCTGCGCTCCACTCAGGATTAAATCTAGAGTCGCCTCTCCCCTTGTGGGTTCCCGTACCAGCTGCTCCATGAAGCAGTCATTTAAAGTATCGAGAAATTTTATCTCTGCATTTCGTCCTGAAGTGAAATGTTCCCAGTCAATATGGGGATAATTGAAATCCCCCACTATTATTGGGTTCTTAATTTTGATAGCCTCTCTAATTTCCCTTAGCATTTCATCATCACTATTACTGTCCTGGTCAGGTGGTCGATAATAGATCCCTACTGTTATATTTTTACTAGAGCATGAAATTTCTATCCATAGAGACTCTATGGAACCTGTGGATTCGCTTAAGATTTTTACTTCATTTGAATCTACACTTTCTTTAACATATAGTGCCACTCCTCCCCCTGCACGGCCTGTTCTGTTCTTCCGATATATTTTGTACCCCGGAATGATTGTGTCCCATTGATTGCTCTCAGTCCACCAGGTTTCTGTGATGCCTATTATATCTATATCCTCCTTTATCACAAGACACTCTAGTTCACCCATCTTATTTTTAGACTTCTGGCATTTGTGTACAAGCACTTTAAAAACTTGTCCCTGTTTATTAGCCTACCTTTTTCTGATGTGCCAGATTCTTTTTTATGTGACTGTTTATCATCTGATCCGGCCCTTACATTATACTTCTCATTCCTCTGCTCCTGACTATAACCTGGAGATTCTCTATCATCAGACTCTCCCCTAAGAGAAGTCTGTGTCCGATCCACACGCTCCTCTGCAGCAGTCGGCTTTCCCCCATCTCCTAGTTTAAAAACCAGGAAGGGAATTACTTACCAAATATACCTTATACAAACTACAAATAATAATAAATGTCACAGCACAAAGTTTAGATTTAGAGTCAGAATTGTACTTACAGCCCAGGGCTCTATTTTGTTACTTGTGATATTTTTCTCCTCTCTTTTGCTTCTGCATTTAAAAAGGCTAAAATTCAGTTTCCAAGATTGGTTGGGTTTGTTTTTTTTTCTTATTAAGGCTTTTTTAATTGAATCAGTTACTTCAGTAACTTTTACAATCAATTTGTAACAACTCTTGTTTATTAGATATTCTTTCTTTTTGTCCACCTTTTCTTTCACACCAGCTGCCTTCTACTGTCTCCCCCTGGTATTCTGTTTATTATTATTTGAGGTCCTCCTTCCCAAAATTCCACTGGCATGATAATGTAGATTCCTTTACAGTTATATTGTACTTTATGTATCAGAGGGGTAGCCATGTTAGTCGGGATCTGTAAAAAGCAACGAAGAGTCCTCCCTTGGTTTTCACACCTCAGCTGCTAGAAGAGGGCCTCATCCTCCCTGACTGAACTGACTTCGTTATCTCCTGACTGATTCTGGCCTGCATATTTATACCTGCCTCTGGAAATTTCCACCACATGCGTCTGATGAAGTGGGTATTCACTCACGAAAGCTCATGCTCCAATACGTCTGTTAGTCTATAAGGTGCCACAGGACTCTCTGTTGCATTGTTATTTATATTACATGAATACATTTCTAGACTTTCACGAAAAGGACAAATATAAAAAGCTAGGAAAGCTGGAAGGAGGTTTCATTACAGGATGGGGAACCCAATATCATAAATTAATATTTATTTTCTCTACCCCACTTCTGAGCGGTTTAGTTTGCTTCAGGGGAAGCAGACTGTCTACCCTGCTTGCCCTAGAGGAACTGCTTCTGGAGACAAACCTGACAGACTTTAAAGGAATACCATGAATTTGAAATCTAGTCTATTTCAAAAATTGAGTTAAAAGCAGTTTCATAAACTACCTGTCCTTGAATTTTCCGCTGTTGATTCTTGTTTTTTAACAATTACTTTTCCTATTTTGAAAATAGTTTTCTTCTCATTTACAAATTGAGAGTGAATTTTTCAAGCTGTGCCATTTTTTTTACATCTTACATTAATTGTTCTGCTGCTGTTTGTCAGAGGGTGGAGATGGATGGCAGGAGAAAGATCACTTGATCATTACCTGTTAGGTTCACTCCCTCTGGGACACCTGGCATTGGCCACTGTCGGTAAACAGGATACTGGGCTAAATGGACTTTTGGTCTGACCCAGTACGGCCGTTCTTATGTATATGTGCACTGGCAGCTTTTGCAAGACTTGTTGTGTAGTAGAGGTTAGGATTGAGCTTTGTGTTTTTTGTATAGAAATTGTGTTTGTCCTTAATGAAACTTCATTTATTTCTCTATTTCACTATGAGCATCATATCTGTATCATGCTTTCAATATTATGCTTTTGAGAGTCCAAAGTATCTGAGTAATTATAAAAAAGTTAACTATAAAAACAAATCCTTCCCCAAGCCAATGCAATTGTACAGAGGCAATGCATCTGTCTACAGGAAATCAATTTATCATCTGTCCCTGGTCCCTTGTGCCCTGGCAGACAGAAACTAGAACTACTGTGGAATCTGTACATTATACTTTTGAGCCTCTAAAGCGAGACACTGACACTGAGTCTCCCTATATAGTGTGGATCATTATTGACAGGATCCAGAGGAAATAGTATTTAGTGATCATTTGCCATTGCGAGACACTTTTGATGTTCAGAGCACACAAGACCCAAGGGAGTGGGAAGAACAGGGACATGAAAGAGGGTGGGAGGACATTAATGAGCTCTATTCTCTGCGTCAAAGGTGTTTCTGCTGTTGGATTTTATAGTACGTAATAAGATACATCTTTCATTTTGTTCATCATATTAGCTTTATAAAAACTGATACAAATTGTCTTGTCAATAGGAAAGTAGGCACTCAATCCATTTAACAACTGTACAGTGTCATAGCAACCAACTTTTAAAATAACAGATTCCAAAATGATGTGATCAAAAATGACATCGGAGAACAAATGTTTTATGTTGTTGTTATAGCAACAGGAATATAGAGATGTTTTTTGTTTGTGAATCATTGGGATCATATTTCTGTCATGTGACTTTTGGACTTGCAGATTTTTTAAAAAATGGAATGTGTTCCAACTGCAGCTCCATCAAGGACCTCAGCATCTCTGTTCTTTGGTCCTCCGTCAGCTTTATCAGCCACTCCTGCCCCTCTATCAGCCACTCCTGCCCCTCTCTCCTCTCCTGGCTAACCATTCTGAGTTTTTCATTTATTGTCTCTCTCCACACTCTGTGCTCGCTATCTGTAGGATCAGATGATTGACGCACTTCTCTAAACATGTCCTCCTTGTTATTTCTTGTTCACCTCCTTATCTGCTGATGTGTAGGAGGTGGTTTAGGAAGGGGATCAGTACAAGCGCCTTGGGACGCTATTCTGAATACTGGCACTGTTTTCCACAGGCGGGGGTGACTCATAGCTGATATAGACTACTGAGACTAACCGAGGATGCAAAGGTGCATCTCCTGCATTGTGGCTTCAGACCAGGTCCTTATGTTGCTCACCTTTGTGCTGCTTTGGTTCCTTTAGAAGTAATTGCCAATTGGCATGGCAAGTAGAGGAAGAAACAAGCTGTTCTGCCAAGGAACCTTCGGCAGAGAATTGCAGAGTACCTCCAGGAAATTTTCCTAGAGATCTGTATGGAGGATTCCCAGGAGATCCCGGTATGCATTAACAAACTTTTCCAGAGGGCCCACATTGCGTAGCTGTAAAGGGGAACGAGAAGCAGATGCAAACAGACCTGTTGTTAATTTCTATCCTTCTCCCACTTGTACCATGTAACAGAATTAAGGATACCTCTACCTCATGTCACCATGCAGTATTAAAGTAAAATTAGTACTTACCGGAGCTCCCCTTTCCTGCTTCAGGCATGCCAAAGCCAGAGTACTGGGACTGGCAAGACTCCTTCAGTGTCAGAAAGAGGTCCTGGCTCACTACACCACCCGATGACCATGTCATCTGTCCCACATCCTCCTCTAACTCCACTTCCTCATCTACCACTTCATTCTGGGGGCTGTCTCTGTTGGCCACTGCTTCAGTCCTCTCGAACTATCAATGAGGCTCTTGGCAGTGGAGGTGGAGTCACCACCGAGGATGGCATGCAGCTTGTTGTAGAGCAACATGTGGCTTACCTTGCCTTCTGGTATGTCTGCCTCAGCATCTTGATCTTAGCATGGCACTGCTGCGTGTCCCTTTCATGCGCCTTCTCCTCTATGCCGTGAGCAAAGTTCCTACGGCTGGAGCGGAGCTGCGACTGCACAGCCTCCCCTCCCCCACAGACCCAACAATTCCAGTGTACTCCAGGCGGGAGTGCATTTGCTGTGGAAAGCCGGCCTGGTCAGCTGGGAAGATGCTATGTGAACTCTCCACGCCAAGCAAACAGGAAGTGGAATCTGAAAAATTCCTAGGGCTTTAAAGAGGGAGGGGCACATGCCTGTGTACTTGGCTGCAGGCAGCGGAGTTGTAACTGCTGACCAGAGCAGTCATGATGAGCATTGTGAGATACCACTTGGAGGCCAGTTAGGGTGACATAAACTAGTGCAGTGTTTACATTGACAGTGTCACTCTAACTCTGTTGCAAAAAGCTCTATGCCTCTTGTCGAAGTGGTTTTATTATGTCGACGTAGCAGGAGAGTTAAATTGGCGAGAGAAGTACTGCAGTGTGCACGTTTCCACTGTTTTGTTAATGAAAGCTGACTTTTGTTGACAAAACTGTGTAGGGTAAATGAAAGCCTAAGTCAGTGTGCCTCAAGGCAGACAGTCAAGAAACAGGCATGGACCCCAAACTGGTTGTATGTTCTATAATTAGATTTCACCAACCAAGCAGTGGTGAGCTGCAGCCGGTTCGCACCGGTTCACGGGAACCGGTTGTTAAATTTAGAAGCCCGTTTAGAACCGGTTGTTCCTGGAGGGACAACTAGTTCCAAAAGGGCTTTTAAATTTAACAAAAGCTCTAGCAGCTCCCTGCCCTTCCCCTGGCCCCAGCTCACCTCACTCCGCCTCTGCCTCCTCTTCTGAATGCTCCTTCGGCTTCTCCTCCCCCGCCCCAGCTTCCCGCGAAGCAGCTGTTCACGCGGGAAGCCTGGGAGGGCTGAGAAGGAAGCAGCGGCTTCCACCAGGTGAGCTGGGGCCGCGGGGGCGCCAGTGGGAGGAGGGCTCCAGGCGCCGCGCCGCCCGGCGAGGTCATGGCTCTACCCGGGGGCCGGGCGGCACGGCTCCTTCCCGGCCCCCGGATCCAGCTGCAACCTCGCCGGGCGGCGCAGCGCGGCTCCTGCCCGGCCCCCGGGTCCAGCCCCGACCTCGGCCGGGCGGCTCCGGTCCCAGCCCCAGTCCGGCCCCCACCCCAGGCAGCGCGGAGAGGGTGTTGGATAGAGGGCAGGGGAGTTGGGGGGGTGGATTAGTGTCGGAGCGGTCAGAGGGCAGGGAACAGGGGGATTGAACAGGGGCAAGGGTCCTGGCGGGGGCAGTCAGGAAGGAGCAGGGATTGGATGGGGCGGTGGGGGGCAGTTAGGGGTAGGGATTCCAGGGACAGTCAGGGGACAGAGAGAAGGGTGGTTGGATGGGGTAGGGGTCCCGGGGTGCCATCAGGAATGAGAGAAGGGGTTGGATGGGGTGGCAGGGGGCAGTCAGGGGACAGGGAAGGGGGGTGGATAGGGCAGGGGTCCCGGGGGGGGGGGCTGTCAAGGAACATGGGGGGGTTGGATGGGGCAGGAGTCCCCGGGGGGGGGCATGACCCCCTCGTGGGGTGAGGAAGAGGGAACCGGTTGTTAATATTTTGGCAGCTCATCGCTGCAACCAAGTAACAAATGTGAACTCCACAAGCACAATAACAGCCTTAACATGGAGTCACAGACAGTCCTGTTGGGCGCCCTGGCCTATCTTGCCACCCAGGCAAGCCTGCTTTTGTGATAGATGGTCCCTTACACCAAAAATCACAATAATAATGAGATTACTCCCGATACCAAAGGACCAATCACTTTTCCTGAGATCTCAAACCAAAGACAACATTTGTAGTCAATCCTATAATACTAAAGGAAGATTTATAAAGTAAGAAAAAGAAATGAGCCATTTACAAGGGGAAAGAGATAAACATACACATACAAATGAGATGCAGTCTTAGGTTCCAAAAGGAAATAGTAGCCATTATAATGTACAAACTCATTATGTCCTTTAGGGCTAACCAGTACCAAGCAGCTTGGGGGTTTCTTGCTTATGCTTAAAATTTTGCCCTGTCCAAATTCCAGGCAGTGTTAACAACTCCTCCTTGGCAGAGATTTATATGCCCTTCCTCCAGTGTGATGGGACGGGGGCGTGTGCATGTCTCCTTCATGGGTGTGGGGGAGGCAATCAACAAAGTCTTTTGTCCACTGATGTTCCACAATGGTTTGTCTGGTATATATGGACCCTCTCATGTTGTGAAGAAGATGACACCTCTTGTGGTAAACTGGCATTTCACACTTGGTAATGCTTCTTTCCAGTTTTAGCAAACACTTTTATAGTTATAGAGCAAACACATAAATATTACCTTATAACATCTATACCCTATGTTATGAGGAGATTACTGCATGCATCTCACAAGCATTTCATAAAGTCTAAACACATTCTTATAACTCTATTTTAATAATACTAACACACAGGCTAGTCAGACTGGTTTTGAGCTATGCATTTATCAGTGTTCAATGAGGGCAAGGGCCTTGGCATGATCTGGTACCAGGTCTGCCAGCATCACAAGTTCAGTCTCTCAAAATGTCAAATTTATATTTAATATGTTGTCCGTAGTTAGTACTGGTGCTTTTAACTTTGTGCACATTTGGGAATTAGTTATTAAATGCTACTTTCATGTTCTTATAGAGCTTTGCAGTGGTCTAAACACCTCTTGCTAGTTTCTGAATGCTTTAGGAGGCATGCATACAATGGCATGCTTTAGGAAGTCGTCTGTTAAAGCCTTCTTAAAGTCTGCATCATCCCAGTGCACAGGGCCATGATGAGTGGAGCCGCAGACAGGTGTTCCGGAACCTGGTGCAAAGGGAACAAGAAAAGGTTTAGGGAGGAATAGATTCCATCCCTGAACTGCTTTTAAATTCCACGAGTCCATGTGCATCTGAAGGTTTCAATACTAACTCTTTCCAGTGAGAGCTCTGAAACATTTGTGTGTGTGGGATGGATAGATGGACCGAGGAAATTCCAAAGTAACAACCTTAATCTAGAGTTGAGCGAAATAATATATCGCTATAGGAAAACACTTAGAAAGCAATGCAGACCACAGAACCACACCCAACCACTCCTGTAGTAGGCCCATAACCTCTGGCTGAGTTATTGAAATCCTCAAATCTTGATTTAAAAAATTTCAAGTTACGGAGAACCCACTATTAACTCTAGTTTAAACCAGCAAGTGACCCATCCCCCATGCTACAAAGGAAGGCAAAAATCCCCCAGGGTCTCTGCCATCTCTTCCTTCCTGGCCTCCCAAATGGCAGTCATTTAGACCCTGAGCATGTGGGTGAGATGCACCAGCTAGACACCCAGGAAATAATTCTCTATAGTAACTCAGAGCTCTCCCTATATAGTGTCCCATCTCCAGCCATTGGAGATATCTGGTGATTTGTGACGTTCCCCTCTGGTGTTATCTGGACCTGTGATCTGCTAGGTCACTCCAATCCTTGACTCTGGGAGCCAGCCTTACCCTGCTCTGCTGTGAGAACCCCCACTCCTGGGCTGTTCAATCACAGCCTCTAGCATGTAAGCTGCTCCTTGGATTGTGCAACCAAATAACACTAGCCAGTATCTCCGATCCCAGACACAACCCTAGGAACCTCTGTCTTGCAGTGTCCAGTTATGCCTGCTGAACACTGCAAGCTTATATCAGTTCATCAGTTTAACTTAGAAATTGATATGCACCAGGCTTGTTATCCCCAGGGGAGTCTCTGACACGCTTCAAATCAAATGCACTGCTTCAGGTAGAATAAACAAACAGATTTATTAACTACAAAGATAGATTTTAAGTGATAAGTCAAAGCATAACAAGTTGGATTTGTTCAAATGAAATAGAAACAAAACGCATTCTAAGCTGATCTTAACACTTTTAATGCTCTTACAAACTTAGATGCTTCTCACCACACGCTGGCTGGTTGCTCTTCAGCCAGGCTCTCCCCTTTGATCAGCGCTTCAGTTGCTTCGTGGCGATGTCTGTAGATGGAGGTGGAAGAGAGAGGAAGAGCCTGGCAAACATCTCTCTCTTTTATCATGTCCTTTCCTCTCTCTTGGCTTTGCCTCCCCACTTCAGGGTCAGGTGAGCATTACCTCATCACAGTCCCAAACTGACCAAAGGAAGGGAGGTAACTCACTTGAGAGTACAACAGATCCTTTGTTGTTGCCTAGGCCAGTGTCCTTTTTTCCTGTGAGGCTGGGCTGGGTTTGTCCCATGCATGCCCTGATGAGGTGTGAACTGCCCCTTTGCTCCTGGAGAATTTTTGCCTGGGTTTACTTTAAGCCATGAGGACACACTCTCAGCCTCATAACTATATACGTGAAATTACAACCTATAACATTACTATAACAACAATGCTCAATGCATCATGAGCCTTCCAAAGACATCCGACATGATAAACTTCGTATTAAATACCACACAATCATATTATAAGGATGAACATGGGGGTGCTGGGGATGGGCCATATGCCATTGTAGACGACTCCTCATACCGTTCCCCTCTGTAAATTTATCAATATCGGTCTTGAAACAAGTTAGGTTTTTTTGTTCTTGTTACTACCCTTGGAAGGCTGTTGCAAAACTTCACTCTGATGTTTAGACATCTTCGTCTAATTTCAAGCCTAAACTTGTTGATGGTCAGTTTTCATCCATTTGTTCTTGTGCCACATTGGCTCGTAACTTAAATAACTCCTCGGCTTCCTTGGGTATTTATCCCTCTGATGTATTTATAGAGAGCAGTCATAGCTTCCCTCAGCCGTCTTTTGGTTAGGCTAAACAAGCCAAGCTCTTTTGAGGGTATGTCTACACAGTAGAGAGAAACCCGCAGCTGGCCCATGCCAGTGATCTCTGGCTTGCAGGGCTCAGGCTGCAGGGCTGTTTCATTGCTGTGTAGACTTCTGGGCTCTAGGACCCTCCCACCCCACAGGGTCCATCTTTGAGTTCAGTTGCATATTAGAGATGTGACCATTTTAGGTCATGTTGGGCACACATCTATACCAAGACTGGAACTGATTTATGGAACAAAGGAATAACAAATATCAATTGTGAATTTTTTTCCCTTCTGAGCATATTGCAGCCAAATAGTAATTTACTTTGTAATGCGGTAAGTTATGATGAAAGATACACTCATAAAACAGAGTAAAAATTCTGGTCTTTTTATAATTTTTTGTTTTAATAAGAGTCAGCTTTGATCATTTTATATCTAATTGTATTAACTATGGCAAAAAAATTACAATTCTTGTGGATCAAGTTAGTTTAGCTTTTCCTTTTTGCCCTCTCCTGTTACAGTATAATAAATACTACTTCTAAAGACGAATTGCAAAACCAAACATAAATAAAAAGTAAATTGGATCAAACAAAGACTTCTTTGTGGAGCCCCCATACCCTAGCCAGACAGTGAGAGAGATTTAACACCAAAATCAATGTAATCTCTTTTAAAATTATTTCTTCCTTTCTTAGAAACACTTTCTTGGTACTTTCTGGTTTACTAACGATATTCCAGAGTGTCATATTGCAAGTACTTGGAATCTGATTACAAACACCCGCATTCAGTTCCTTGCTCTGCTGCAGACTTCTGTGTGACTTTGGGCCTCAGTTCTCAATCTGTAAAAAAGAGGCTAATAGTACTTCCCTACCCCACCTGCCTGTTGTGATTATAAATACATTAAAGAGAGTGAGGTGCTAAATGATTGGAGACCATATGCTTAGATCGTATTGTCCATGTTATGGAATAATACATTTGAGATACTTCCTCAATTGCTGAAGGTTACCAAAAGGAATTTAGTGGGAAGAAAAACAACTTTAAAAAGTTTTTCTTTTTTTTTCCTTTTGCTTTGCATTGCATCTTTTAATACATATTCCAAAGAAGGAGCCATCATTTAATACATCTGCTTCAAGGAAGTATTCATAAACAAATCTGTCTGTGATGAGCTATACAAACCCCACACTGGGCTGGAAGGGGTTGAAGGCCAGTACTGGGCCGAGGTAGTCCCACCCCTCCAATGCTGCAGAGCATGCTGGAGGAGTTGGAAAGGGAGCAATCCAGCTCAGAAAGGGGAAGTCTGGGGTGGAGGACAGACCTACCCTGAAGGCTCCTGACAAGGGCTCTGGGGAAGCCTCTCTGAGGGAAATGAGATTATATGCTGAGCCAGGTTGGGGATGACAGTTTGGTTAACTTTTCTTTTCACCTTATCTGGGACTGAAAATGGGGACAGAAAAGCCACAGTAGGAAATAACCTGGAGAGGGTAACTCAAGGGCGCATTCGAGGGCCCTGGGTCAGAGCCAGGTGGAGTGGGCAGGCCTGGGCTCCCCTACCACTGCGCCCACTGCAGGAGGGACTTGAACCACCTGTACTCCTCACCGCATCTCTGAGTAAAGGAGGACCAGGATTGAAAGACTGACCCACTGGGTGGGGCGGGGCGTGGGGAGGGGGGAATTAGGTGCATTAATCACAAAGCAACCTAATCCACCCAGCACTCTATCACACTGTCTCTGCCTCCAAATGAAATAAATGTGGGATTAAGTTGGAGTATTAATCCAAGTGTCCTTGACAAATTCCAGCTGAGGTCATTGCATTCTGTATACCTACATTTTTTTCCTGTTACTATTTCTACACGGAAAGTGAAGTGATTGCAGCTGTGATTGCAGTGAAGTTGTGGTCAGGCATACCTGTGCTCGCTTTAACCTAGCTAGCACAGGTAACATCCTCAGTGAAGATATGGTGGCATGGGTTTCAGCGCAGGCTAGCAATCTGCGTATGCTCTCCAGCAGGCTGGTACTTGGGTTGCTAACCTTCACTGAAGCCCATACCACCCTATCTTCACTACTGTTGTTACCCAGGCTAGCTAGATTTATGAAGATGTAGTGATCCGGGCCTTAGTGCAGGCTAGCAACCCAAGTGCTAGCTTGCTGGAGAGCCTCAGTACATATGTGGATTGCTAGCATGTGCTGAAGCCCATGCCACCATATTTTCACTGCTGATGTTATCTGTACTAGCTAGGCTAAAGCGAGCACAGGTATGCCTGACTATGCTGCAATCACAACTCCACTTGCAGTGTAGACATACCCTAAAGTTTGTTACCTTAAGTAGCTGGTATTCTCTATGACACGTAATAGTGTATTTGTGATGGCTAGGATAGATGATATACTTTTTTCACTTACTGTCTTTCACTCTAGAAGTGGTTGCATTTCAGTGATGTCTGTGTATACTTTGAAAAATTATCTAGGATCATTTTGGTTGTTAGACTGTAATTGTAAAATATTAATAATGAAATATAGCAGTTTGAGTTCTCAAAACAGTAAAAATATTTAAAAGTAATATTTAGGAATTCATAACTTAGTATAAAATAAACCGAAAGGTTTCTTATATTTTCTTAATAGCACAAAATACATATAACATCTTGCAATCAGTTACTTCATGTGTACGTAAGGTTATTGGTACTGCCATCCTAATTTTTTTTTTTTTTGGTCTATGCATAAGTAGTTCTAGCACACTTTTAGACCAAGGCAGGCAGTAATTTCCGGGTAATAATAATATTTGCTGGTTTTGGTATATATGCCTTGGTGATGATTTCTAAAGTACAAAATAATGATGACATACCATGCAGAGCTCTCGCATGCCTGAGGCTAATGGTCTGAGTACTCCAGATCCAGATTTCTCCTTGCTGATTAAAGTGTTGAAAAAGGGTTAAAAAACCTTGATACGTAAATCTTTCATGTTGGAGTTTACATATCACTGTTTTTAGTTTGTCATGTTGATTTACAGTTGAAATAATGCAGTATTTGTAAAAAGACACTCATCAGAGAGAGAACAAATTTTCCCTTTCAAAACTTTTCTGTCAGCAAACTCCAGATGGCTCTATAATGTAGCATGTGTTAGTGGTATCCCCAAAATGATGTATTCAGCATGAGAACATTACTTAAGCAATTTGTTATATACTTTTTTCCCTCCTTAGAAACTTAGTTGCTTGCAAGCTCATCCCATTAAGGTCAGAGCTGAGGAGCTTGTATTATTTAAGGTTTTGAGATGATCAGGATTTGGATGAGAATTTAATCAGTGTGGGTATGGAGGAAAGGTTGGATCTTGGATTTGTTATGCAGGGCAAAGAGTCAAGACTTCGGCCGTGTCCATACTACAGACCTTACAGCAGCACATCTGTACCACTACAGCTGCACCGCTGCAGGGAATCCCTTGTAGCCACTCTATGCCAACAGGAGAGAACTCTCCTGCTGGCATAATTAAACCACCCCTAATGAGCTGTGGTGGCTATGTCGGTGGGAGAGTGTCTCCCACCAATATAGTGCTGTCCACACCGGCGCCTTTGTTGGTGACACTTACGTGGTCAGTTGTGTGTTCTTCCACATTCGTGACCAACAAAAGTTTTACCCACAAAAGTGCTAGTGTAGCTGTAGCCTTAGATGTGACCTGGATGTCTGTCTGAGTCAAAAGAAATGTTTTTGTTTGTTTGTTTGTTTTTTATTATTTAATCTGAGTAACTTGAAGCTACCTTGTGATTCTGCAATCTTTCATTTGGGGATTTTGCTTAAGTAATGCTATATGAATGTTTCCTCTTAAGTCCAAGTAAGACCAAACGTCTTAAAGATTTACAAACAATTGCTTTTGGTGTTTTAATAGTCCCTTTCAAGCCAAATAATAGAAATAGCAGGGACCATATTCATAAGAATGCCTTAAAGCAAAGTACAACTTTATTTGTTGGAGTGCTATTTGAAGTGTGATATCTGTATTAGAAATACTGATGAAATCAGTAATCGATAAGTCAATTTAATGAAAAATTATGTTTTTATTGTATTGTGGTATAACTGTTTGGCTCCAGTTCTCACCCAGGTCAGTTGCTTGCAAAATTGTATGTGGGGTTCAGTACATGCCTAGAACTTCTGGTATCAAAGCTTAATCTATATACTTTGTTTAAACTGCTGAATAGATGCCTAGGTCTTTCTTGGTGAATTAATAAAGCTTGTTGATTCGTTAAGAATAATTAAGTTGTCTGGTTTGAGAAATGCTGTCTAAGGTGTAAAAGTTGACCTGCGAATAACTTAGTAAAATTAGTAAGTTTACACTCCCTGAACTCAAATAAGAGTGGTTATCCTTATTTAAATTCCATACAACAATATAATAATACAATACAGCTATAATATTAGTCATATTGGCAAATCTAGTTTTAGATTTCAGCTTTAAAATCTAATTGGTATCCTGGCAAATTCATAAATTTGTTCCTAATATATTTTAAAAATTCCTTTTGGCCTTAACTCCGCTGGCCAAAGATTTCTCCTTGTGTTCCTCTGCTATTCTTACCATTTTCTACAATTCCTAACTTCAGATTTATATTCATTACTATCAGTCAGCTTCTCCTTTCTTTCAGTTGTTTCTTTTGTTATTTTATTTTATAAAAATTATTCATAAAAATGTGAATGATATAATGTGAATCAGATATTCTACAGCTTCCTTCACTTCCCTTCTAAAGCAGGTTCTTTTTTTAACCAGTACAGCCTGCTTCCTTGATTGTAGCTTTTTGGGTATTTAATAAGGAATTCTTAAAAGATTACCAATTATCATTCACATTTTTATGAACAAATTCTTCCTCACAGCTGATTTGGCTCATAATTGTTTTCACCTTTCTGAAATTGGCCCTAGTAAGTAACACCAAGTAGGAACAAAAAGAATGCGGGCAATGGTATTGGTCCACGGCTAGATGGAAATGATAGAATTATCAAAATTAATGCAGAAAAGACAGAAGTGTTCAATAAATCTGTTTTGTATTTGGGGAAAAGACAGATGATATAGTCTCATCATATGATAACACTTTTCTTTCCACTAGTACCTCTGGGGATTTTAAACAGAAACCACTAAACTTAGACATTTTTAAATCAGCAGGTCCAGATAATTTGCATCCAAGAGCTGACAAGCTTGCTGGGCCATTAATGTTGATTTTCAATAAATCTTGGAACGCTGGGGAAGTTATGGAAGAAAGTTAATGTTGTGCCAGTGTTTCAAAAATGTAAGCGGGATGACTTGTGTAATTATAAGCCCGTCATCCTGACATTGATCCCTAGCAAGGTAATGGAGTGGCTGATACGGGACTTGATTAATAAAAAATGAAAGAGGGTAGTGTAACTTAGTGGCTTTCAACCTTTCCAAAGTACTGTACCCTTTTCAGGAGTCTGATATGTCTTGCGTACCCCAAGTTTCACCTCACTTAAAAACTACTAGCTTACAAAAACAGACATAAAAATACAGAAGTGGCACAGCACATTGTTACTGAAAAATTGCTTACTTTCTCATTTTTACCACGTAATTATAAAATGAATTGATTGGAATATAAATATTGTACTTACATTTCAGTGTATAGTATATAGAGCAATATAAACAGGTCATTGTATGAAATTTTAGTCTTGTACTGACTTTGTCAGTGCCTGTTGTAAAACTAGGCAAATATATAGATGAATTGATGTACCCTTTGGAAGACCTCTGTGTAACCCCAGGGGTACATGTACGCCTGGTTGAGAACCACTGGTGTAACTAATGCAAATCAACATGGGTTTATGGAAAATAGATCCTGTAAAGCTAACTTGATATCTGTTTTCATGAGATTACAAGTTTGGTTGATTAAAAGTAATAGTGTTATTTAATATACTTAGACTTCTGTAAGGCATTTGATTTGGTACCGCATGATATTTTGATTAAAAACATAGACCAATATAAAATTAACATGGCACATATTAAATGGATTAAAAACTGGCTAACTGATAGGTCCCAAAATGTAATTGTAAATGGGGAATCATCATTAAACAGATGTGTTTTGAGTTCTTGGCCAATCAGGATGGGGGATTCTATCCTGGAAAACAGTGACTCTGAAAAATATTTGGGGGTCATTGTGGATAATCAGCTGAACATGAGCTCCCTGGGTGACACTGTGGCCAAAAGAGCTAATGCAAATCTGAGATGCATAAATGAGAATCTTGAGGAGTAGAGAAGTTATTTTACCTCTGTTTGGCACTGGTGTGACTGCTGCTGGAATACTATGTCCAGTTCTGGTGCCTACAATTTAAGAAGGATGTAAATAAATTGGAGAAGGTTAAAAGAAGAGCCACAGGAATGATTAGAAATCCGCTTTATAGTGATAGACTCGAAGAGCTCAGTCTGTTAAGCTAAACAAAGAGAAGGTTAAGGAGTGACTTGATTACAATGTATAAGTACAGTAACTCCTCACTTAACGTTGTAATTATGTTCCTGAAAAATGCAGCTTTAAGTGAAACGATGTTAAATGAATCCAGTTTTCCCATAAGATTTAATGTAAATGCGAGGGGTTAGGTTCCAAGGAAATTTTTTTGGGCAGACAAAAGGCATTATATACTGTACAGTACTGTACTGTACTGTGGTTGGGAAGTGCCCCTGGCTTACCCCACACAGGCACAGCCCGCTGCAGGCAAGGACACTAGGAAGCACCTTTGCAGCAGCAGCGGCAACTTCCCCAGAGAAGAACAGGCGCTGATGTTGCCGGGGGATGCTTCAGGCCCACCTCTTCCTGTCGCCACTCCACTCCAGGCCCACCTCTTCCCACTCCCACTCCACCTCTCCGGAGTACGCCATGTCCGCCCTCCCTCCCAGAAAGTCCTAAACGCCACCAAACAGCTGTTTGGTGGCACTTAGGACTTTCTGGGAGGGAGGGGGAGGAGTGGACGCAGCACTTCCCTGCTCCTTCCCCTCCCTCCCAGAAAGTCCCAAGCGCAGCCAAACTTTGGCGGTGGAGGAAGCGCTGGCAAGGAGGGGGAGGAGGCAGAGAAGAGGAACTTGTTCAGTGCTCCCTTTGTAAAGTCGCTGCTCTTCCACAGAATCTTACAAGCAGTGGACAGAGCAGGCAGCCAAATGATGTTATAAGGGAGCGATGCACAACTTTAAATGAGCATGTTCCCTAATTGAGCAGCAACGTAACTTTGAAACAACATTAAGTGAGGAGTTACTGTACCTACAGAGGGAACTAATACTTAATAATTGGCTCTTCAATCTATTAGAGAAAGGTATAAAATGATCCAATGGCTGCAAGTTGAAGCTAGCCAAAATCAGACTAGAAGTAAGGTGTAATTTTTTTAAATGGTGAGAGTAATTAACCACTGGAACAGTTTACTATGGGTTTAATTTACCAAGGGTCAATTGGCCAATTGGCTGTTTTTCTAAAAGATATATTCTATGAATTATTTTGGGGGAACTTCTATGGCCTGAGTTATACAGGAGGTCAGACTAGATGACCACAGTGGGCCCTTCTGGCCTTGAAATCGACAAATCTGTGAGTCATGAAAAGTGGTAATCTGCTCTGCTTCATCCTTTTAACTACCTACCCAGTCCCTAGACTAGTGGACTGCCTCAGTATGAGATACAGGGAAGGAGGAGATGTATAGCTATTTTCTACAGCTCCCTCTGGCTCTGTTGTCTCTTCTTCTCCCAGTACACTCACAAGAGGAACTCTACAGATCAGGCCCAGGGGTAGATTAATTCTTTATACGCAAGGTAGAGCTGCTGACATTGACTCCAGATTCAAACATCTGTACAGTCAGGATATACATTGTTTCTAGTTCTCTTTATTCTTTTAACTTACAAACAACAAAAAGTCCTCAGCCAATGATCTGGTTGCTTTTTTGCAATGATGAAAATGCACACATCTCAGATGATGGAGTTTTTTCCCCACTCCTTTGACTCTCCTACCAGCCATTCTGAGTCAGAGGCATCTACAAGGAAATTTTAACCTGCATGAAAGTAGATTTCTCTGTAGTTTTTGGTTTATACATGGCCAGTATTTCTCAAAACCACACCTCCATAGGTCTATTCTTAATAGACAGAATGGTTCTGTTTTGTGTAAAAAAAAAAAAAAAAAGTTTCCTTTCAGTTGTTTGTTCTTGGATTCTTTGTGCAGTTTATACTTCTAGTAGAATGGATATTGAATGCTCAAGACAATGTGGGTATATCTACACTGCAAGTGAAAGTACAGGTAGTCATTTCTGTGCTAGCTTTAATTTAGCTAGGATGGGCAGCGGCGACTCCAGGCACCAGCGCTCCAAGTGCGTGCCTGTGGTGGCAAGCCGTGGGGGGTGCCCTGCTTGTCCCTGTGAGGGTGGCAGTCAGGCAGCCTTCGGTGGCTTGCCTGCGGGAGGTCCGCCGGTCCGGTGGCTTGCCTGCGGGAGGGGACCGGCAGACCTCCCGTAGGCAAGCCTCCAAAGGCTGCCTGACTGCAGTGCTTGGGGCGGCAAAAAAGCTAGAACTGCCCCTGAAGATGGGCAACAGAACTGCAGACATAGCAGCATGTACTTCAGGTCAGGCTAGCAACCAGAATACAAGCCAGCCAGGGACCCTGGGTATATAAACTGGTTGCAAGCCTATGCTGAAACCCGTGCTGCTATGCTATTATTGTTACCCATGCAAAGTAGATTAAAGTTAGCACAGGTGTGTCTACCCATGCTACAGTCAAGCTTTCATTTGCAGTGTAGACATACCTTCAGTCTCTGAGACTGTGGGTTTAGATTAGAATACCTTTTAATCAGTACGTGATGTTGACTTTTTATGAACTTTTTCAGTTATTTTTTTCTCAAGGAATTGAAAAGCTTGTGTTAAGTATGTTCAAAGCACATCATTATAGTTTCTTTCATTGCTCATGTTCCACTTTTAAAGAAGGTAAAATAAATCTGTGGTATAGGCATTGGTTTGTCTTCAGTTGTTTTACTTAAAAAAAAACGCTCTATTTGAAAGGAAAAGCCTAGCTTGAGAAATTGAGTCTGATGTTCTTTCTGTGGGGAAGAAGATTCTAATGTGTCCGTTTCTTTGTGAAAGCAGTGGTAATTAGTATGAGATGACTTGTAGACACACTGATTTTTTTTCACTGTCAGCTATGCCGTTGTATGCAGTTTCTGTGGCCTTTAAATAGTGTTGGGTTAAACATAATAATTTTAAGTACAAAGAAACGCTCAAACAAAGGATAGCTGTAGTACAGTGTCTTTTTTTATAAAGCATAACAGTGTTACTTTATCACTTTTTAAAATACTTTGCTGCTTCAGGCCTTTTATGCTGTTTTTATTTTTGAGGAACTAAGTAGGAATTGGGAGGCAGTAGAAGTGTTTCAGTTTCGGATCCTGCAGCTTCATTACCTAAATGAAGGTGCTAGAATGCATGTATTTGTCATGTACTGTGTATAACTGAAATGTATACACATAAAGAAACTCCATTAAACTGATTTGTTAGGGTTCTGCGCACCAGACAATTCCATTAGATAAGTATTTTCAATAAAATACTTTTAGCCCCAAATTTCTACTAATTTGGGAGTTGATGTTTTTTCCCCCAAAACTATTTGCCTATGAATCATACAAAAAGGAGGGTATCATGAACATGAAGCAAATTGAAGTTGACCCTTTGATAAGAAGAGATTTCCTCTTGGTTTAAAAGTGACATGACTAGCTGTTCACAATGATATGGGGGGACTCTTTCAGTACAGTCTGCAGGAATTTAACAGTGCAGCTCCTATTAACAATGTGAATTGCATAGTTAAATATTCAGTATGACATATGGGGATTTATCACATTGTGTCAGTTATTAATATGTGAACCTACACTCTATTGGACAAACCTAGGAGCAAAACCTTAAATGCAATGTGGTGTGTTCTTCTAGTCTTGCCAGGCTTTTTAATGCAGAAGCACTCTTTCATCTCTTCCCCTACCTGCCCCCTGCTTCCCACCCAAAAAAATCTTCAGGTCAGAGTTGATGATGTCCCTGTATGGACTTGGGCTTTTGAAGGGAACAGCCAGGAAGCTGAGTATTAAAGACACATTAGCTCTCTAAGGTCAAACAGTCTGGCAAGCTAGGACAGAGGAAATCAGGATATTGGCTTCTAGAGGTATCAAATCCTGGATTGTGTCCTTTAGGCTGTTGACTGCCAGGAGACAATAGAGGATGAACTCTGTTTTGCTGGCACACTGCAAAAGACACTTGTGCTTCAGCACAGATGGGATTGTATTGAGTAATTCTCCTCTGCTTGCAGAAGGCAAATGGCATGGTAATGCAACATGGGACGAGGAACAAAAAATGTTACCAGAGATTCATAGATTCCAAAGCTAGAAGGGGCCATTAAGATCCTCTAGTCTGACCGCCTGTATAACACAGGCTATAGAACTTCCCCAAAATAATCCCTAGAGCATATATTTTAGAAAAACATCCAATTTTGATTTTAAAATTGTTTCAGTGATTAATTACTCTCGCCATTTAAAATTTTGCACCCTTTTTCCAGTGTGAATTTGGCTAGTTTCAGCTTCCATCCATTGGATCATGCTATTCCTTTCTCTACTAAATTGAAGAGCCCATTATCAAATATTTGTTCCCCAAGTAGGTGCTTACAAACTGTAATTAAATCACCCCTTAACCTTTTTTCTTTAAGCTAAATAGACTGCACTCCATGAGTGTCACTAAAAGGCATGTTTTCTAATCCTTTAATCATTCTTGTGGCTCTTCTCTAAACCCTTTCCAGTCTATCAGTATCATTTCTGAATTGTGCACAGAACTGGACACAGTATTCCAGCAGCAGTTGCACCAGTGCCAAACACAGAGGTAACATAATCTTTTTACTCCTGTTCAAGGTTCCCCTGTTAATGCATCCAAGGATTGCATTAGCCCTTTTGGTTACTTGCACTGGGAGCTCATGTTCAGCTGATTATCCACCACAACCCCCAAATCTTTTTCAGACTCACCGTTTCTCAGGATAGGGTAGCCTATTGTGTTTAGCAGTATTGAAACACATATTGTTTGTTTGTTCCCAGCTTACCAAGTGATCCAGATTGCTCTGTTTTAGTGACCTGTCCTCTTCATTATTTACTACTCCCCCAATTTTTGTGACATCTGAAAACTTTATCAGTGATGATTTTATGCTTTCTTCTATTAAAAAAAATGTTCAATAGCGTAGGGCCAAGAATGGATCCCTGAGGAACCCAACTCAAAACACACCCGTTCTATAATGATTCCCCATTTACAGTTGTGTTGAGACCTATCAATTAGCTAGCTTTTAATCCATTTAATGTGCGCCATATTAATTTTATATATTTTATTAATCTTTCTTGCTTTTTTTATCAAAATGCCACGCGATAGTAAATCAAAGTTTATCCTTTTTAAATATTAGCACAATATTGGCGAAAAACATTCACACTTTTCCAGTCTTCTAGAACTTCCCTGGTGTTCCAAGGCTGATTGAAAATCAACACTAACTAACTGCAAGCTCCCCAGCCAGCAATTTTAAAACTCTTGGATGCAGAATATCTGGACCTGCTGATTTAAAATGTCTCTCTGCTCAAGGCAGTTGAGACATCAAGAATGCCAGACATTAACCAGCATTGCCATGTTGCAAGAGGGGCGATGTTTTAAATCTTGGTAACATGGCATTTGCAGATCATTGTTGGAGGTAAAGCCCTTCTTCTTGGAGAAGTGGGAAGAAGACCTATCAACTACCTACCAAAAGTTTGGGTGGTTGTTTTTTTTTGTTTTGTTTAAATAGCCAGTGGTCAAAGGAAACCTAATTAGAACAATAACTACTGTATGCTTACTATAACTAACTAGGGTGACCAGATAGCAAGTGTGAAAAATTGGCACAGGGGATGGGGAGTAATAGGCGTCTATGTAGGAAAAAGCCCCGAATATTAGGACTGTCCCTATAAAATCATGACATCTGGTTCCCCTATGACTAACACTTCTACTAAGTTACACAGTCATAAAGACACAGACTGTGGAGGGGTTCTGTCTTGCAACTGTGGGTGGTAAGAAGGAATTGAGTGGCGGTTGAGGCAATTCTACCCTTTATACCATCAGCTACATGGGGCAAGCGGTCACCTACCGCACAGGTCCAACCACAAAGGAGACTGCTATTAAGAATCTGTGTGGACAATCACCTAAAGAAGAACAATTAAGAAAAAGCTACCAAAGTCCATTTGAGGTGTCTCAATTTTTGGGTACCCAACTAGACACACCTTCAGAGTCTGATTTCTAAAGGATAGCTGCTCAGTGTTGTCTGAAAATTCAAGCTCCCTAAGGTGCCTTAAGTTGTATGCTTAAAAATTGAGGTACCCAAATCACTAGGGCTAGAATTTTAGAGATTAAAGAGTACCATGAGATTTTTAAGAAAAGCTCTTGAAATACTTTAATTTTTTCATGGATAATTACTAAATGAATGGATGAAAAGTAAGTAGTAGTTGCTATATTTGAATTTTAGTAAGGTATTTAATGTTATATTTTGAAAGACATTGCTCTTAAAATTGATTTGTATTGACTTGGATAGAACAGTGTTGGCTCAATGGCTAACAAAAGCATTGAAAAATATTGAAATATAGAGTGGAGCAAGGTTGTATCAAACACCAAATTATCTTTTGAGATAGTTTAGAAGTGAAAATCAACAGCATAATATTTAAATTCACAATTGATGTGATTTTGGGAGTAGATGCAAAAACCAATGAGGACAGAAAAATAATGCAGAGCCCTAGAGGGGTTTGAAAAATGGGCAGAAAATTAAAAAAATTCCACTTTGAAAACTACAGTTAAATATATGTAGGGAAAACTTATCTGAAACACACACATGCTAGAGAAATAGTAAATTCTGAAGGAGACCTGGGGCTGATATCAGATAGCATATTAAATACAGTTGCAATAGTATGTGGCAGCAAAAAGCAAAATATATGCTGTACACACGAACACATAAGACAGGGAGCTAATTCTCCCTCTGGCATGATAGCCTCAAATGTTGCACCCAATTCAGGACACCATTTTACTAAAAAGATATTGACAAATTGGAGGGAGTTGAGAGAAGAGCAACAAAAATTATCAGGGGACTTGAAGGAGTGACTAGCTACAAATAATTAAAATAGTTAAAAATGTAAGGTTTGGCTAATTGATGATTAAGGTAAGGCGGGGGCAGAGAACATAAGAGTCTACAAAATTAGAAGAATGTAAACTCCAACAAGGGAGAGAAATTATTGTGGAAATAAAAGGAGGTATAACTAGCAATTACAGGCATTAGTTTAAATTTCTACAGACTTAATTTAAATGTCAAAAAACCTTTAGATTTAGTGAGATCGGTTAGGTTGTGGAATAGTTTCAAGGAAAGCACTTGAGATATTTAAAACAAGACAGAGATCAAATGTACAATAGTGAACAGTTCTACAGTAGCAGAGAGGGGGAAAAAACACCTACTAGGTCTTTTCAGCTTCTCACTAAGATTAAAGGAAACCAGTCAATTCTTGGGATTCCTTTTTGAATGCAGTGCATCCTGTCAGCAGGCCTGCCTCACCTCTTTCTTTTTTTTCTTTTTTCTTTTTCTTTCTTTCTTTTTTTTTTAATCACCTCTCCCAATCTACTAGACTATGGAGTAGCAGTGTTGAGCATGAGTTAGTGTTCACTGCAGGTGTTCAATCCCTTTTCCCATGGCCATTTATCAGCTTTCAGTCCAAAGCAGAAATGGCATCTGCTTCCAGATGAGAGCAGTTGAGAGGCACTAAACTGTCTGAGCCAGCCCGAATCACTGCAGATGAGCACACTGGATGATTGTGGCCAAGAAAGGGGACAGGCAACTATCTCTTGTCCAAACACAGCCCAGGAATGTGGGTCGTGAGGAGAGCTCCTCTGCCTTCAGGCTGTGCTCTGTCCAGGAGGAGAGGGGTAAGACAAGTTTGAAACAAAGTGGGGATCCTTCAGTATGAGGGGGTCACTTCTATTTTTGCTGCATTCTGCAATATTCTGTAAATATTTTAGAGGCTTATGATTAAGTTTTATTTTCCTGTTGTAAAGGTGCATCCTTTACTTCTTGAGCACCGGGTGCAGAATTCCCCAGTTCATGTCCTGCACCTAATTTTTTTTCTCTGCAGAAAATATATTCTGCCAGAGAGCTGTTGCAGTTATGCCTTTTGCCCACCAGGGACTGCTGTGGTGCCAAAACAAATAAGCTGCTCCCGAACGTGAGCAGCCACAGCTGCGTATAGGGAAGAAAAAAGGCTATGTTCTTCACAGTTCCCTGCCTGTGGGGCCAGGTGAGGAAGCATGGGATATGGGAGGACGGACAGCGTGTGGCACATGGGGCAGCTGGGGGGGTGTCGCAGACTGGGGTTTAGAGGGGCTAGTGGTGGGGGACAGACTAGGGTGGGGGCTGAATGAGAGTGGGGGTGCAGGGACACATGGGGACAGGGAGGAAGGAGGTGGCTAAGTGAGGATGCAGGGACACATAGGGTTGGGGGCAGATGTGCCTGACTGAATGAAAGAGGCTAGGTGTCAGCCAGAGCCTGCATGGGGGAGGTTCCCTAACCGGTTCCCCCCATCCCTCTATGAAAAAAAAATCCCTGTGCCATACTTTTCGCACCTACACCCAACAACCCTCCAAGTTCAGACCCAGGCTCCTTCCCATCAACTGTGTATCTCTCTCTCAGCTCCTCCATTCCCTCTGACTCCCTCAAGCCTTTGTGCTTCTTTTGAGGGGTGTTGGGTGTAGGTGGGAAATAAATTTCTGTATTGTAGTTTGAATTATTACTCAAAGTTCTGTGTGACTATGTCTGGAAAGGAATCTATTTGTCCAGAAACATTTCCTGAATCTTTTTTTGTTGTCTATACTGTTGCAGACATACTTGATGACAGGTATTTTGAAATAAATTACCAAAATAATTGAAACTGGCGTGATTATATTGTGTTATTTTGACAAATAAAATGTGCAAAATTTTGCAGAATTTTAAAATATTGGGCTCAGAATTTTTAATTTTTTGGCGCAGAATTCCTCCAGGAGTAATCCTTTACTCCGATGTGATACAGAGCCTTTCATCTCACCTCACCAGTTAAAATTAGATATAAATTGGGACTAACTAAAAATAGTTAAAAGCAGCAAAGACTCCTGTGGCACCTTATAGACTAACAGACGTTTTGGAGCATGAGCTTTCGTGGGTGAATACCCACTTCTTCGGATGCAAGTAGTGGACATTTCCAGGGGCAGGTATGTATATGCAAGCAAGAAGCAAGCTAGGGATAACGAGGTTAGTTCAATCAGGGAGGATGAGGCCCTGTTCTAGCAGTTGAGGAGTGAAAACCAAGGGAGGAGAAACTGGTTCTGTAGTTGGCAAGCCATTCACAGTCTTTGTTTAATCCTGAGCTGATGGTGTCAAATTTGCAGATGAACTGAAGCTCAGCAGTTTCTCTTTGAAGTCTGGTCCTGAAGTTTTTTTTGCTGCAGGATGGCCACCTTAAGATCTGCTATTGGCCAGGGAGGTTGAAGTGTTCTCCTACAGGTTTTTGTATATTGCCATTCCTAATATCTGATTTGTGTCCATTTATCCTTTTCCTTAGAGACTGTCCAGTTTGGCCGATGTACATAGCAGAGGGGCATTGCTAGCATATGATGGCGTATATTACATTGGTGGACGTGCAGGTGAATGAACCGGTGATGGTGTGGCTGATCTGGTTAGGTCCTGTGATGGTGTTGCTGGTGTAGATATGTGGGCAGAGTTGACATCGAGGTTTGTTGCATGGATTGGTTCCTGAGCTAGAGTTACTATGGTGCGGTGTGCAGTTACTGGTGAGAATATGCTTCAGGTTGGCAGGTTGTCTGTGGGCGAGGACTGGCCTGCCACCCAAGGCCTGTGAAAGTGTGGGATCATTGTCCAGGATGGGTTGTAGATCCCTGATGATGCATTGGAGGGGTTTTAGCTGGGGACTGTATGTGATGGCCAGTGGAGTCCTGTTGGTTTCTTTCTTGGGTTTGTCTTGCAGTAGGAGGCTTCTGGGTACACGTCTGGCTCTGTTGATCTGTTTCCTTATTTCCTCGTGCGGGTACTGTAGTTTTGAGAATGCTTGGTGGAAATTTTGTAGGTGTTGGTCTCTGTCTGAGGGGTTAGAGCAGATGTGGTTGTACCTCAGTGCTTGGCTGTAGACAATGGATCTTGTGGTGTGCCCGGGATGGAAGCTGGAGGCATGAAGGTAGGCATAGCGGTCGGTAGGTTTTCGGTATAGGTATAAAAATAGTTAGTGTTCCGCTGGCTATTTAATGATGTATGTAGAACATGTTAATGGAATGTATACTTCTAAATCCCTTAGATGCAAGCAATTTGAAAATTTCCCTTTAAAACCACTGATTGGTGCTTCACTTGGCAGTCTCACAGGTTATATCTACACTGCGGTGTAAGCCCAAGGTTAGTGGGACTTGAGTCAGCTGACCTGTGTTAGAGAATCCTGGGCTTGAGCATCTACGCTTATTCTTAGCCCTACGTTAAGACTTTTATAATCTGGGTTCAAACCTGGGGCTCTGGCATCCACACTGCAGCACACAGACCCAAATCAAACCAACCATATCCCAGAGTCCTTAACACCCTCCTGAAATGTGGCTTCTCTAGCCCTTTGATGGTGATGCACTGTGGCAAAACTTTATTGCCCACCCTGCATGTTACAGGAAGTTTGAACAGCCCACCAACACAGCCTGCCAAACTGTCATTTTAGTCTGTGCACTCCCAGCTATTGGAATCAGCAACATGGCGGAGACACCTTTTAAAGAACCTCTCTTGCTTGTACTTGCACTCCATATCAGGAAATGGGCAGAGCTTCTGTGAGTCACTGTCATTTTGGCTGTGTTTTCTGACCCACCAAAAACACCTGATGGATTCATGAGGGAGCAGGAGGAGGAGCCAGAGAAGGAGGAGTTCCCTGGCATGGCAGACTCGCACTAGCAGATGCTGCTCAGTACAGTTGGCACAGCCACTGAGGTCCCCTACATAGACTGGCACTGCTAGCACCAGGCCAGAAGCATAGATTGGTGGGATCACATCATTAGGGAGACCTGGGATGACCAGCAGTGGAGCCAGAATGTTCACCTGAAGAAAGCTACATTTCTGGAGCTTTGTGAGCAGCTTGCCCTGACCCCCCAGCATAAAGACACACACATGGGGGCACCCTTGCCAGTCCAGAAGAGCATTGCGGTAGCTGTCTGAACTCTGGCTACCCCAGGCTGCTCCTGGTCCATTGCAAACCAGTCTGGTGTTGGAAAATCGATTGTGGGCAAAGTGATGGTGGAGGTTTCTGAGGCAATCAGGTGTATCATTTACCCCAAGGTGGCAGGCATAAAACAGTTTCCTGAAGTAATTGCTGGCTTTGGGAGAATGGGGTTTCCAAACTGTACCAGAGTCATTGATGGGACTGATGTGCCCATTGTTTGCCCTCCTTAAGGAGCACAGGAATACACAGAGTGCAAAGGGTACTACTCCATTGTTATGCAGGTCCTCGTGGACCACAGAGGCTAATTTATGAATGTCAATGTGGGCTCGCTGGAAGAGTTTGTGATGCCAGGGATTTTTGCTGATTGGGAGTCTACATTCAAAGACAGGCTGGGAGACTATTCTTAGCAAATGACATTGTCCTAAACAGAGTTACTGTCCCCACTGTTGTTTTGAGGGACACTGTATGTACTCCCTTTTGCCTTGTCTTATGAAACTGTACCCTGATTTCAGAGGCCCTAGCAGAAGACAGTTCAGTTACAGTCTCAGCAGGTGTACAATGGTGATTGAACATACTTTTGGCAGATTAAAATCTCATTGGAGGTATCTGTTTGGATTCCAGTGTCGTCAGTACTGTCTGCATTACTGTTGCTTGTTGTGCTCTTCAAAACCTTTGTGAAGCCAGAGGAGAGCCATTTCCCCCTGAATGACCTATGACAGAGAGGGGTCACTGAATCAGTACCCGCAGCCAGAAAGTGCACCTACTACAGCTGGAGCTGGCTGCACCCAGGCAGAAGTCAGGGAAGATTTGTGCTCCCACTTTATTTACTTGCATGGCCCAATGGAAGAGGAAGAATAGTATCTGTAAGAATGTGCTTGTAGGGGTGGGGAAAGGGGCTAATTAATTTGAGGGTGGGTGGGTTCAGTGCTTGGAAGGAGTATGGGCTTGATTGTCATGCAATGTACTTGTGAATGACATGATGAATGATGATTGTAGGGGGAGATGAATCCCAGTATGGGTTCTATAAGGAAGTTATTAAAACTGTGAATTGCTGTACCTAATAGTGTTTGCTTAGCAATGTATAATTGCTCCTGATCATGTTTTAGCTTTAGTATCTCAAATCATGATTGTATAACGTGATGCAGTGATAGCAATAAACTTTCTTGATGACATAAAAGGCTTTATTTGTAAAAATGTTAAAACAGTACAACAGTCACCCATGGCTAGGCAGGCCAGCTGCCACTACAACACCCAAAATCAAGTAACAGAAGTACATTTCCAAAACAAATGAAAGTGCAGGAAACCGTGCAAACATGACACAAGCCACCTACCGCTTCAGGTCCTCTGGTCCCACTTTCTTCTTTCCCCATTTGCTGTGTGCTTGGTGCCAGGGGAGGGTTGTGCAGTTTTCCCAGGAGAGAGGTTCAAGAAGGAAGGCTGCATGGGGTTTAGTCATCCTGTCCAGCCACTCATGGGGCCTGATTGCTGCCCTGACATAGAGTTGTCCAAGCTACTTCTGGACTGAAGGTATGTTGAAGGGGGATCAGGCTATGATGTGGGAGAGGCAGCAGGAGCTGGTGCTTTTGCAGCCATGATGGAGGTGAGTCGCTCAAACAGTTTTCTCTGTCGAGCTCTGACTTCCCCTCTTAGCCTTCGTTCTTGTTCCAGGAACTGTGTGGCAAGTGCCTGCTCCTTGGCTGAAACCCCGTCCTCCAGCTGTATGGCAAGCCTCAGCCTTTCCTCCTGGCTCCCAGCATGCTGTTGCTCCAATCTTGTGTCCCTCTGTTTCCGGTACTGGACCTGCTAGTCTCCTCTTTCAAAAACTTCCTCTTGGAATGGTCTGTGAAGTTACATTGGGGGGAGCCAGGGGTCAAGTTCTGAATGTACAGCAGCCAGAGGAAGTTGAGGGACGTGAAATAGGACAAGAAAAAAAGGTTATTGTCTAAAGTAGCTTAGTGAAGGAGCAGAGAATTAATTCTTTTGGAATCTCAAGGACATAAGATATTACATTTCAAAACTGAACTGCAATATACACCTTTACCTCAATATAACGCTGTCCTTGAGAGCCAAAAAATCTTACAGCGTTATAGGTGAAACCGTGTTATATTGAACTCGCTTTGAACCACCGGAGTGCACAGCCCTGCCCACTTGGAGCACTGATTTACCACGTTATATCCAAATTCGTGTTATATCGGGTGGTGTTATATCGAGGTAGTGGTGTAATGTGAAAGTGTTGCTTCAGTCAACAGAATCTGGACACAGCCTGGGTAATTGTAGTTACAGAAATGCAGAGACAATGGTAAATTTTAAAATTCAAGCTTTTTCTATTTTATAAAAATTGCAAAACTACTTAGTTTGGGGGGTAGGCGACAAGTGGCCTTTCTCCAAAAGGCTTTTTCTATCATTTCAGGCCTTTCACATTTTGGGGGACATAACTGTTCTTGTATTGGGAAAGGGAGATGTTATTCCAAGCTGCTGGTGGGGAAACCTGCAGTGTATGCAGCCAGAGTATTCAAACATACAGTGACCGAATGGGATATTTATCAGTGGAGTGGGCTAGTCAGCCGTTGAGGTGGCCCTAGAAAATACGCCCTTCCCTGTAATGTGACTACATATCTGGACCTCCTGCTTCAGTAAAAGTTTGCATCTATCAGCACCCAGGATGGGATCAGAATCCATTCGGGAATTAACAGGATGCTGTGCTAGTTTACACATAGCTTACCCTGTTATGGCTGCATGCAAACACACAGAACTCCACCGCCTTCCTCCTCCCCCTTCCATGCCACATTTCTGGACAAAAATTGACACCCAAGTCATACTTGGGAGAAATGATTTTGTCTCCCATGGACTGCATGGACTACCTCTAACTGAAATGGACTAGATTCAGAAATAGAACACGGTTTGCAAACACACACTGAGTTCAGTGTTTCCAGGCAGCTCCAAAGACTGTTGAGTGATTACAGGGTAGCAAACTTCAAGCCATTACTTAAAGGAAAACACGAATGGAGCCTAGCAAACAGCTATGCTTTTCCGGTAAAAATACTCTTAAAGCTATTCTTTAGTATTTGCAATTCCTGGTCTCCATTTTGAACTCTGGTGGGGATGACGGGGAGGGATGACGCCAAGGCGCTGGGATACAATCCGCCATTAGCGGATAGGTGCTGGTAGCCAGGGCTTCTCATAACTTTTTTACATTGGTTCTTAAAGTGAAAATCCCTCCCTTTACTGTGGAAATAAACTTTAAATTGGAGTCAGAAACTTACGAGGCTCAGGGGCGGCTTCTGTCCCCTCCGGGTTTGCTGCAGGCTCAGCAGCAAGCTGTTGCTTGGGTTGGGGATCTAATAGCACTTTTGAATATGGACCCAGAATTTGCTGTTGATCCTGTTCCACAGAAACAGATTCACTTCATGCTTCTCACTTGGAGCCTGCTGCTGTCTCCCATCAGTCCCCATGCTGGATTCAGAGGGCATCAGGCACCATCCCAGCTGACCACATCGTCCTGCACCATGGTTGGCTCTGTGCTGGGCACAGTGCTCGGCACCTGGTCAAACTCCTCATAAAATAGGAGTTGCCTGAGGTGTGGTTTTAGTCTCTGGTCTTCTGGCACTTGCTCTTGAAGTGCTGAAACTGCTCCCTGTGCTGGTTACTGGTCTGGAAAATTTGCTAAGCTACCAGGTTTTTAGTTATCTGCTGGTACATGTGGTCATTCCTGGTACTTTTACTGGCCAGAGATTCACCAAAATCTGGCTGTGCTCTCATGACTATGAAGCAGTGTGCTTTGCAAAAAGCTTGATCTGTTCATTCTCCCTTGCAAACACAGGAGGCTGTCTAAAGGCACGTTTATAGCTTGGTGGTCAAAGACAATGGAAGGGTTAACGCTGACTCACTTGTGCTGCTGCTGTATGCCAAGTGGGGTTGGATTCTGTTTTCAGTTAAGTCAGTTGGAGATTGTTGGGATAGACAGGAAGTTGGCCCATGGGACTAAAAGATATTTTTGGCGGACTCCCAGGACATGAGTCAAATGGGGCTGCATCTCCACTTTAAAGCAATAGGGCTCAAACTCTGGGTCCCAGCTTGACTCAGGCTTGAACCCTGCAGCCCCACAGAATTCTGGTACCCTGGTTCTGAGTGCTGGGTGAGCATGATTTGTGTGTAGATGGAAGGGGGCTTAGGCTTCATACTAAGTCTGAGACTGGCTAACATTAAGAACATAAGAACCGCCATACTGGGTCAGACCAAAGGACCATCAAGCCCAATATCCTGTCCTCTGACAGTGGCCAATGGCAGGGGCCCCAAAGGGAATGAACACACAGGTTATCATCAAGTGATCCATACCCTGTCACCCAATCCCAGATTCTGGCAAACAGAGGCTAGGGACACCATTCCTGCCCATCCTGGCTAATAGCCATTGATGGATCTATCCTCCATGAATCTATCTAGCTCCCTTTTGGACATACCCACAGAGGCCAAGGATTTAATCAGCATGGTAATTGAATTATCCTCTCAGAGGCTTTCTTCCAGATCTCAGTCAAGGCATACTGACATTCATGTATACCAATAGGTATGGGTCAGATGTAAACTAAGGTTTTTTGCTTCAGTGCTGCCACTTGGTATGTGGAAGCACACTACAAAGCTACACAGAGATGAAATACCCTAGAAAGGTTAACGGAGGTTCCAGCTCCGATGGCAGGAATGGAAAGGAGTTTACATAGAATATCAGGGTTGGAAGGGACCCCAGGAGGTCATCTAGTCCAACCCCCTGCTCAAAGCAGGACCAATCCCCAGAAAGATTTTTACCCCAGATCCCTAAATGTCCCCCTCAAGGATTGAACTCACAACCCTGGGTTTAGCAGGCCAATGCTCAAACCACTGAGCTATCCCTCCCTGCCTTCCTGTGTGGTTTCCTTTTATAGACATGTCCGTATGTCAAACTCAATGCACCTCACAGTTCTGTGTAGAAATAGCTCTTCCTACAATTCACAGAATAGGATTCCAGGAAGAAACGGGGAAGTGCTTTCTCCAGCCTAGCATCACACATTTCCAAACACGTTTATTGTACTCATTCCTCTATTGCATTTCTCCTCCTCTGCCAAGTTACTTGGTAAGCTTTCCGTAACCCATTCTCTGCACTGCAGATGTTTTCCACTCAGATGGAGGTGCAAATGGGACAATGGGTGGCTGCTGTTTCAGCACTCTCAAGGGAAGAGTGCACAGGACAGCATCACATTTATAAACAACAGTCTGGCTAGTGGAGCGGGAGTATACAGCTATCACTTCACATTCTGAAGCTGTTTACAGTAGTGGTGGCAGATGACAGAATAGGGAGCAATGGTCTCAAGTTGCAGTGAGGGAGGTCTAGGTTGGATATTAGAAAACACTATTTCACTAGGAGGGTGATGAAGCACTGGAATGGGTTACCTAGGGAGGTGGTGGAATCTCCATCCTTAGAGGTTTTTAAGGCTCATCTTAACAAAGCCCTGGCTGGGATGATTTAGTTGGTGTTGGTCCTGCTTTGAGCAGGGGGTTGGACTAGATGACCCCTGAGGTCTCTTGCAACCCTAATCTTTTATGATTCTAGTGCGCTGGAGGCCCTGACTGGGATCTGGGCCCTATTTTGCTAGACATAGTACAAACATATAGCAAGAGAGAGTCCCAGAGGTTATAATTGAAATGTAGTGCCAGGTCCAATCCTAAAGTTAAAAAGTGGATCACAGTCTGCAGCTTTACAGCATCAACAACTTGAAATTTTGAATAAGAGTTCTTTCTTGTTACCCTCTGTGCTTGATACGTAGATGTAAATGTGCAATATTGAAACTACCGTAAGGATATGCCTACACTACAGGGAACAGCTAAGGTGCTGCAGCTGTGCTGCTGTAGTGCCATAGTGTAGATGCTTCCTACATCAGTGGAAGGTGGTTCCATCCATTTAGTTCATCCTTCTCTCTGAGAGGTGATAGCTGTGTCGATTTTGAAGAATTCTCCCATTGACCTAGCTCAGGGGTCGGCAAACTTTGGCACAGGGCCCATCAGAGTAATCCGCTGGCGGGCCGTGAGACATTTTGCTGACGTTGACCATCTGCACACATGGCCCCCTGTACCTTCCTTTGCCGTTCTCGGCCAATGGGAGCTGCGGGAAGCCGCAGGCTGCAGGGATGTGCTGGTTGCCGCTTCCTGCAACTCCCATTGGCCGGGAACTGCGAGGGGCCGTGCCTGCGGATGGTCAACGTAAACAAAATGTCTCACAGCCTGCCAGCGGATTACCCTGATGAGCTGCGTGCCGAAGGTTGCCGATCCCTGACCTAGCTCCATCTACACTGGGCTTTATGTTGACTTGACTTAACTACAGAGCTCGGGGCACAACATTTTTCACAGCCCTCAGTGATGTAGGTAGATCAATCTAATTTTTAAGTGTAAGACAGGCCTAAGTCTCCAAAGCAAAGCTGAATGGTTCTATCCTAGATTATCTAAATGTTTAACCCTGTAATAATATAGAGTAAGTGCCTCTTGAGTACTCTTCTATATAATTACATTTATGTAATTAGTTCTTTATAACAATTAAGAAAGACAGTCTTAATTTAAATGAAACATCTTTCTTTCACTCTGTCACAATAATGTAGCCAACCAGCTGTGGGAAAACTAATAATTTGTGTTAGATTTAACTTTTTTAATTAATTACATTTGTCTGTATGCAGTGTAGTTGTGTTGGTCTCAGGATATTAGAGGGACAAGGTGGTGATGTAAGAGCTCTTCTTCAGATCTGTGTGGCTCAAAATCTTGTCTCTCTGACCAACAGGAGGTGGTCCAATAAAAGATTTTAAAAATTTTATTAAAATGTTTATAAAAAAAAAGTGAACAGCACAGAGTTTAAGCATAGAAGTTTCTGGTTATCAGGGAATAACACAGATTATCGTGGGTACAAAGTTTGGTTTAAGATCGGGTGGCATAAGGAATACATAATCTGTAATATCCCCGATTGGGGGTAAAAGGTTGATGGGTCAAAGTACAGACATTGAGATATGAGGGTATGAAGTTCATAAAGTGGCTATGTTTGGGTGTGGAGTATAATGAGTGGATATGATGATGAGGACGGATTGACCCTCATTTGGTGAGATTTAATGTTCAGGGAGTTTATGGTTCCAGTTCATATGATCCAAGGGAGAAAGTGTCTTGGTCCCTTTCTCGTAGTTGAAGAACGATGTCACCCTGGCTCACACCTCCTGGTACTGTCGGTGGCCGGTGATGTGCTTGATGTAGATGTCTCTGGACCATCGGATGGTGTCTGAGACCATCAGGCGCCGCATGAGCCATGCGTAGCGTCGACCGATCCCACAGGTCCACAGCACTTGCTCGTTGTGGGAGTCCCAGGCGCCCAGGGCTCCGATGATCAGGGCATCCATCTGCACCTCGTAGCCCTTTGCTCTCAGGGTGTTGGCCAGGGGGCCGTACTTTTCCAGCTTATGAGCTCGGGCTTCACGAAATGCTGGGATCCTGTTCTCAAAGGAGACCGTGACATCGATGAAGATGATCTTTTTCTGGGCCTCATTGGTGACGATGACGTCAGGTCGTAGCTGGCTGTCGGTACCTGGGATGGTGCAGTTCACGGAGATCTCCCCCAGGAGTGGTGCGATGGCTTTCACCAGGTGGTTCTGGATGGCGTTGTTGCACAGCTGCCAGGCTCTGGATTAGGGTTTGCAGCTGCACAGGACATGGGGCAGGATCTCATTGGAGTAGCTTCACTTCCTGCAACGCTTGTCTCGGTTCTCATGGCGGACGGCTCTGTTGAGTGGGACGCAGTTGAGCCCAGCATGGTGGATTCACCACCAGTCGGCGAAGCGGGTGAAACTGCCCCCAGCGAGGAAGTGAGTTGCTGGCGTCCCACTTGCTGGTCAACTCAAAGGCTTTACGCTGTATTACATCACCCACCTTGTCTTTTACATTTGTCTGATAATTCTGAAGGATTGAGTGTGTTCTTTCTACAATCTGACCATTCAAATATGATGTGAACTTGTTTGCTTCATACTAGCTTGCCTTGGAAGCATCATAGGTTGGATTACAGAAGAGCCCTTAGAATAAAAAGGGTTAACCAAGTACACTATTAATCATATTAACTTTTGTGGGAATGCATTAGCTTATCTGAATTTTTCATTTTAAAATATTAGCACGAACTTTTCTTTAAGGTGGCAAGTACTTTCACTGCAACATGTGTTCCATAGTAGGATCTTGGTGGTCACAAGTTGAGATTACATTTTAGAAGTTTTATAGTTTGCAGTATGAAGTCATTTACAAATGTTTATATAGAATTTTTTTTAAAAATGATGCAGTAATACATGGGAATCTTTGTATATCTCAAATATAGAAAGTGTATATTCAGCACATAATTGTGCTGAAGTATTGTAGTGCAAATGCAAGGACATAAACATTTTTGAAATATAGAACTGACATCCTGAAGTTAAGTGCCATAAAGCCCAGCATTAGATTTGTTTTTTAAATAATGAAATACAAAAGCAAAACTGTTGTAGCATGTAAAGTCTTACAACACCGTGCTAACCAAAAGTAGCTTAATTGTGTTTTTTGTATGTTCCCCAATGTACTGAAGTTTTTATGCCTTAAAACTAAATGTAGTTCAAACTTTCCAAACACTTAAATTGTTTAGTTTCTGTACCCTAGGAATAAATGTACCAAGTCAGTGCAATCAACATCTGAATGGTAGTGAAATTATCCCATGAAGGAGGTAGACGCCTGTAATTCAAGAGTGGCAAAATGAGAAGTAAATTAAGACTGTCTAAAAGAAAAGATCTGATTCCATAGTCATAGTAACTAGTTTTGTGTCAGATCATCTGAAAATGCGGTGCATCCTTGGGGTTATGGCGTCTATATAGTCTAGAATGGAACTGTTCCCAATATAATACGGGTAAGTTAATACTGTTTTAACATATGAAGTATGTTCATCACTTCTGGGGCGCCATTTGGCTAATAGAATGTAAAAGGAAAGTTTCAAATAAACTTTCTAACTTTTTATTGTAGACAGTTAGCTTTCACATACTTAAGGTTGCAACCATCTTCAATTTTAGCCCCTTGTAACTTTGGTTTGAAAATTTAAAATTGTCAGATTTACTCTGAAGGCAAATGTGAAGATATTTTTTCTAAAATGGAAGCATATTTGTCAAACTCTTTTTGAGATATCGGTCATTAACAATTTAGTTTGACTTGACTTTTGTTTTTCTTTGCCTCTTGATCAATAACAGTTTTTGCTAATTCCCCACTCTGGCACTTCGAGTGCAGAAGGTGGGGGCTCGCAAGGACTCTAAAAATTAATACTTACCACTCCAGGTTTGTATTATTCCCAAGCTTACAATTTTTCTCTGACCTTGGATTGGTAGATGCTGCCACCACCCAAGTGCAGAACCCCTTTGAGAACCCAGGAAGGCGCACTTGGGAATTCCTTCCTGTGGGGTATCCTCAAGCCCTTTCACACACACACCCCCTCCGGGGAAGAGCTGAGGGGAAAAAAAAAGAAATCAGCTGTTGCCACCAGCTAATTAAACAACATGTGCACAGACCTTTTAGGACACAAAAGTCCAATTCTGTTCTTAAAAAAGGTAAATTTTATTAATAAAAGAAAAGAAATAAAGTACATTTGGGAACTCAGGCTATTGCTAGATTTTAAAAGAGCAACTACAAGGGTTAAGCACCAAGAATAGGTTTCTTGAGGTCCAGCTTAAAGGTTACAAGCAAAACAGAAGCACCTAGGGTGAGCACAGAGGAATCTAGAAGCCATAAAGAAATAAAAGGGATAAATCTAATCATGTCTTCCTAGACATTTCCTGATCTACTTACATATCTGGGGTTTTAAATGAGTAGTTTCTAGGTATGATACTGATGATTTTTTCATACCTGGTCCAAGCTTCTTACAGCATTGCTGCTGCCCTGTCCTCCTCTCTCCGGGAGAACAACAACAGACAGACAAAAGGGGAGTCTTTTCTCCATTTTAAAAAATTCTAGCAAAAAAACTTCAGGACCAGACTTCAAAGAGAAACTGCTGAGCTCCAGTTCATCTGCAAATTTGACACCATCAGCTCAGGATTAAACAAAGACTGTGAATGGCTTGCCAACTACAGAACCAGTTTCTCCTCCCTTGGTTTTCACTCAACTGCTAGAACAGGGCCTCATCCTCCCTGATTGAACTAACCTCGTTATCTCTAGCTTGCTCCTTGCTTGCATATATAAACCTGCCCCTGGAAATTTCCACTACTTGCATCCGACGAAGTGGATATTCACCCACGAAAGCTCATGCTGCAAAACGTCTGTTAGTCTATAAGGTGCCACAGGATTCTTTGCTGCTTCTACAGAACCAGACTAACACAGCTACCCCTCTGATACTTGAGTTTTAAGCATAACTTTCACTGACATCAAAAACAGTGTTTTGTCATTGACTTAAATGAAAGCAGGATCAACCTGTACTGTATATGTTTGTGTTTACTGCGCTCTATTGGTTGTTTTAGTTTAGAAAGACCATAGAGTTCCTTTTATAGCTGATAACAGATTTTTCGTTATCTCAGATGAGAAAGGACAGCAAATTTGAAGCTCTAGGACAACAATGCCTAGCCCCAGCTCTCTGGTAAATTTTTTTATTTTATTTTTTTATTATTTTTATTTTTTTTAATGAAAAGGTAATAACCTCTACATAATTAAGGCTTTGTCTACATGGGGAAATTGACTGGAATAAGCTTTTCTGCTATAGATATTATGGAATAGCTCCCGATATGGACACTCAATTCCAGAATAAGTGATTTTGTTCTGGAACAATTATTTCACTCACAAAGTGGAGCAATTATTCTGTAATAAAGTTACTGGAATAGCTATAGCAAAATAGTTTATTCCGTGCTCTCTAGGCTGCTCCATTTCCCCATGTAGACAAATCCCTAAGACTTATTTTCCCTCATAAGGAAAAAAGGGGAGAGTGCACTTGTCGTCATTTCAAATATTTAGGGTGGAGGCTCATACACAACTAGAACATGGTGGTGTACAGACATCCAGATGGAAACCCAGTCATCTTCCTGGAGGAATTCATGGAGCGGCTGCCCAGTGTGGCACTGCAAAGGATACAGTAGTACTTTATTACATGGCCTCCGTGTCCTGTTAGACTCCTCACTAAGTTTGGATGACTACTTTTGATCATACTTGTTTCCATCTATCACATACTAGGAAACTTTATTCCTTCTTCCCGGATGAGGATCGGGACACAGTTCCATATGCCTTTGGGCACCTCCTGGCTGAATTACTGTAATTCACTATATCTGAAGCTCAGTGTGTGAAGGTGATGCACAGGTTCCAGCTGGTAGAGAATGTGGCTGCCTGCCTTCTCTGTGGCTTAGGCTACTGCAAGCACATGCTCAAGTCCTGCCACTGGTTTTCAGACTGCTTCTGATGCCAGTTTAAGGCTTTGGTCCTAATCTTTAAAGCACTTAATGTAATTGAGATGCAATTCATAAAGACAAAATTTTGATCTATGAACCAGCAAGGCTACTAAGCTCTTCCAGGATAATGCAGATCACAAAGCCCATGAAGAAGTATCTGAGAACTTGGAATAAAACTTTCTCAGTCAAGGGGATATGGCTGTGGAACAGAATTCCAGAGGAGATTAGATGAATTCAGAGTCTGACTCTTTAGGAAATATTGCAAAACTTTCCTCTTTGAAAAGGCTTTTCCTCTATAAGAATGGCGCACTCAGCATTGACACCCTTGTCTACCCAGATATTCACAACCAACAAAAAAAATGGAATCAAAATCCATCTAAAAACAAACATCCGCCCCAGCAGAAAAAGTGTGTACACAAAGTAAATGTAAAAAAACAGTCCCAAGCAGAGTTTTGCCTGGAAAAAAGAGAAGTGTCAAATTCCATGAAGTTCACTAGGGACTTTGCTTTTGCTCTCAGTGTCATGTGATAGGCACTCAAGATAATGCACTAATGGGTGGCAATATAAAACCTTAAGGTAGATAGCACATCCTCAGAGTTGGTACTTTGTAAATCATAAAACCTATAAATATTTCCCCTTTGAAATTTTTTCAAATGTCCAATATTTGTGCCCCTCTTCCTGCCCAATGGAATCACTTTAAACTACAATTTTAATCAGTTCTATTTTGACATTTGCCCACATATGAAGGTGTTTTCAGTCAGGAATAGAAAAGTGTTTAAGAAATTATCATTATTGGAAACTAAGTGGTATTCTTGCTCAATGAAGCTGATACGGAAGAGGGGAAATAGTGATGGAAAATAGTTTTGTTCTCTGAAATGGCCAAGCTACATTTCAGAAGCGAAAGGAAACTCTAAATAAATAAATAAATACACCTTCACTTGCATTGCCCTCCAGGATACCCCTGGGCTTGGGGTTGAATGGTTAGAGGTCCTGAGTTCAACAATGAAGAGACATGATAAATACCTAAACTTTCTCACCTTTATAGTTTTCACCAGTATTTGAAGTGAAAGTACTGTGCGGCATATGTATGCATTGTTACATTCACTATGTAGTAAAATACGTTACTGGGTGCAGATAGAACTGGGGGGAGCTCTGTTCTGAGCCACTATGCATTTTAGCAGATCTAAGTTGTGTGGGAAATTATATTCTGGTGGTGTCTAGCTAGATCAGGGGTCGGCAACCGGTGGCTCCCGGCTCGCCAGGGTAAGCACCCTGGCGGGCCAGCCCGGTTTGTTTATCTGCCGCGTCGGCAACTTCGGCCGATCGCGGCTCCCACTGGCCGCGGTTCGCGGTCCCAGGCCAATGCGGGAGGCAGGAAGCCACGGCCAGAACATCCCTCGGCTCGCGCCGCTTCCTGCCTCCCGCATTGGCCAGTGGGAGCCGCGATCAGCCGAAGTTGCCGACGCGGCAGATAAACAAACCGGGCCGGCCCGCCAGGATGCTTACCCTGGCGAGCCGGGAGCCACCGGTTGTCGACCCCTGAGCTAGATAGTTGCAAAAGATGATCCCAAGAAAATTCTATACAAAAAGCTATGTTAAGTGAGCACTGAGGCTGCGCAGTTAGGAATTCAAAATTTAGGAAATGCTCAAGTTAGGGTTGCACTGACAACCTTGTGTATATGCTTATAGTAGTCATGATATGATGGCAAACTCAGAATAATGTATGTTTTTTGTCCACTACAGTCTTAGGAGGTAAACTTGTAAGGGTACACCAGAGGTAATCAGCAGAGAGAGATCCTCGGATCTGCACCAAAAGCATTAGCCACTACCACTTGAGATAAAGGAGATACCTGTGAATAAATAACAGGCATCTATTCTTGGTTTAGTCCAGCTACTACAAAGATGCAGATCACATTAACTTAACCACTGTGTTACAGTAGCAGAGTGCAGCTAATGTGGCTGCATACTTAAAAATAGGCAGAAAATACTCATGGGCTCCAGAGAGATCCTTGTCTCAGTTCTTGCTCATCTTGTACGCTGCATAATTGAGGAGCTTTTCTTTTATCTATCTGTAAATTCTGCAGGAGGGACAGAAAAAAGGCTTAGGAAGATCCTAGGAAGTTGGTAGAAGAGCTTTGTTAACTGTACATCCCTTCTAAAGTTGAAAAAAATTGATATTTATATCAATGTACACCATCTGCTTCATGTGAAAACATGAGGGACAATCCCACCAAAAGACAAAAAAGTGGAATTAAAGCCCTTGTAGTAAATATGCAATAAATTAATACAGAAAGGTCTTTCTTGGCTCGTGATAAGAAACTACATAATGTAAGGATAAAACTCCATTGTGAGTGTTCCTTAGTACTATTATATGTGAATATAATAAGAATAATCTACATGTACATGAGATTACTGCATAAATCATAGGTGGTGAAAATGTGAAATTATTTTGCCAAACAGGCCTTCTACCTTTTTATAAATGTTGGCTTAAAGTAATTTGTCATCAGCATCTGACATTTCAAGAACTCTGAATGTTCCTGGAATTATACAGTATGTATGTTACCTGTCATTTATAGTTATGACAGCCAACCTGGAATTCCCTGCCTGATGCAATAAAGACCTTAACAGCTTTTGAGACAATTAAAGCTAAATTAAAATGGTTATTAATTCCTACATTTTTTTTTACTAGGTCCCAGGTTTGTTGTTTTAGCAAAGATGTGTTCTGGTAAATTGATGTAACCATTGTAGAATGTAATAAACAAGAAATTAATGAGATGTGGCACCTTGCTAGACTTTATCTTGTATAAATAATGCAATGCAGCTTTCACATTACATTCTTTAAATGAAGTAACTCAGTGGTTTTGAGTGGTAGAATAGAGCGAGTGCTTTAGAGTTGCATATCATAGTTCTTCTACAGGCATAATGAGAAACTGAGGTCTGACAATAGGAGTAGAATAAAATGTCTGAAATTAGTTTTACACATGCAAAAAAAACTTTTTCGATTACTTATAGAGGAGGAATATAAGATTTATTTTTAAATGTTAAATTTAGATTTTAAAACTTTGGGACAGGAATTGTCTTCATATATGTTTGTTTAGTGGCTTTCACAGTGGAACCCTGACCGGGGACTAATCTTGACTCCTAATATCTTGTAGAAAGATTAGTCAACCCAAGAACCAGCATCTCTTTTCTCCCTCACTTGTTTAGAAGGATCATTCAGGTTACAGCAAGGTGTGGCATTATCTCAGTCTTCTAAAGGTGTTGCCAAGGTCCTCTGGCAAAGAAATCTTTAATAGTGCTGAGTTGATAAAAGGCTAAACCTAGAAGGTTTAGCTTCTATGTATACAAGATTTCCTTGGAATAATTTCCAAATGGACCTATAGTAGAGGCTGAGGAAACCTATTGTTTGTTGAGAATTTGCACCAGGACTGACATTTTTCTTCAACAATGGAACCCTACAGACAACTATATGCAAGAAACTACAGATCATCACACCTATCTTCAGAAATCCAGTAACCATCTGATACACACAAAGAAATCTGTTCTCTACAGACAGGCACTCATATACCTCAGAATATTCTCCAAGAAGAAAGTCCAGGATATACACCTTAACACACTTCATACCATTTTCACCAAACAAGGACACTTCACTAGAGAAGTTGATTGTGTCATGGAATGGGCCACCCAAATATCCCAAGAGAATCTGCTTCAGTATGGAAATAAACCCCTACTTGTCCCCTACCACCCCATACTGGAACCCATATGGGGTATCATTAAACAGTTACATCCCATACTCAAGGGGGACCACATCCTGAAAGAAATCTTTGTTGAGCTCCCACTTTTGGCCCAACCTCTCCAAGCTCATCGTCAGAAATAAGCTCCCCACAGACCAGGACACACCAGCTCAAAGCAGCACCAGACCCCACTACCAGAAGAACAGACGCAAAACTTGCAGATCTATTTCCATTGCTACAATTATCAACACCCCTGGCACAACACACCTTTCCAAATCCATGGATCATAAAATGTGTACCTCATCCAATGCTTTAAATTCCCCAATAACAACTATGTGGGTGAAACCAGACAATCACTACACTCTTGAATGAACACACACAGAAAAATGATGAGACAAAAACACCATGTCATCTGTGGGTGAACACTTTTCACGAAACAATCACTCTATAGCTGACCTCTGTCCTCTTTCTCAAAGTAAACCTGCACAACACCTTCAAAAGACAAGCTGGAGAGCTTACATTCATAACTATGCTAGACACTAAAAATTATGGACTGACTAGAGACACTGGCTTTATGGCTTA
Source organism: Mauremys mutica (assembly GCF_020497125.1). NCBI lineage: Eukaryota > Metazoa > Chordata > Testudines > Geoemydidae > Mauremys > Mauremys mutica. The sequence continues at coordinate 82,363,518 of NC_059074.1, read as the reverse complement.
TTACAACAATCTATAACTCACTAACAAACTCCCCTTTTGATCTGCCTTCCCCCCACCCTTTCCCCATACATCCTTCCAGTCGGCCGGTTTCCCCCCTATACTTCACCTTGAATGGTCCCTTGAAATGTGTGTTAACTACTTATGCTAAACAATCTGTTCCACCTTCTATTTAGCTGTGACACTCATGTCCCAGCCCTGAAGACTAGCTGTGCGTAGCTCAAAAGCTTCTATTTCTCCAACAGGAGTTGGTCCAATAAAAATATTACCTCATCCACTTTGTCTCTCTCTTTTTCTTAACACCCTTTATAGGCACTTAGAAGTTCTTATTTTCTTAAGTTTTTGACAGTGCCTTATAACTGTATTAGATACACCTCTCTTACCCTTTGCAATCACTAAGCCTTGAGAGGAAGTCTGAGTATAGGATCTGACCTTGATGGAGGAGGTCTGGAATTTTGGAGGTGGTCTGTTAAAATCTCTTCTGTGAATCTACCTAGTTCAGGCAACCAAGCCTATCCATTCTTTCTTTTGTGTTTTCATATAGTACATCATATTGTTAAGAAATTAGGAGAATGCAGAAGTCTAGAACATGCCATATGGAAAGACCAAAAGTGTCCACAAAAGCTGTCACCATTTAGTAGCATTTGCTTCAAAAGAGGAGGAGAAAGGCCTTTCTTGAGGCACAGACAGAGGTGAATATGTGTATCTTCATTTGATTAGCATGTGAAATGCCTGTCTGTGTAGAGATCACTCTCTAGCTCTTGCTCTGTCTTCTTAGTTCGTGTGCTGCAGGATTGTTTTCTGGGTAACGTGCTTTTAGGTATTTGAAGATTGTTTATAGATTCATAGATTATATTCTGATCTCCTGCATAATATAGGCCCTACATCTTCCCTGAATTAATTTCTGTTTGAACTAGAGGATATTTTTTAGAAAAAAATTCAACCTTGATTTTAAAATTGCCGGTGATGGAGAATCCACTATCACCCTAGGTAAGTTATTTAAAGCTTAATTACCTTCATTGTTCAAAAAACAAATAAACATGTTATTTCAAGTCTGAATTTGTCTAGCTTCAACTTTCAGCCATGGGATTGTGTTTATATCTTTGTTAGCTTGAAACTATTATCCAAACCATTATCAAATATTTGTTCCCCACATAGGTACTTATAAACTGTGATCAAGTCACCCCATAACCATCTCATTGTTAAACCAAAGATTGAGCTCCTTGTATCTATTGCTATCAGGAATGTTTTCCAATACTTTAATCATTCTTGTGGCTTTTCGCTGAATCCTTTCCAATGTGTCAAAATCCTTTTTGAATTGTGGACACCAGAACTGTATAAAGCATTCCAGTAGCTGTCTCACCAGTGCTAAATACAGTGATAATGTAACTTCCCTACTCCTATTCAATATTCCCCTGTTTCTGAATCTGACAATCACATCAGCCCTTTTTTTGCCACAGCATTTTACTGGGGGCTCATGTTCAGCTGATTATCCACCGAGACACCCTAGTCCTTTTCAGAGTCACTGCTTCCCAGGTTAGAGTTCCATTTTGTAAATATTCCATACATTCTTTATTCCTAGGTGAATATATGTTTGCATTTGTCCATATTAAAAACTTGCTTGTGCCACTCAGCTTACCAAACGATCCAGATAGCTCTATATCAATTACATCTCCTCTTTGAGAGAGTAGTAAATAAATAACAATCTTTGTGGCCTCTGCGAACTTTATCAGTAGTGATTTTGTTTTCTTTTAGATCATTGATACAAATGTTAAATCTTCACTGCACAAGATAGAAGAAGCAGAGCTTCTCTCAACAGATGACCTACTTGAGTATTTCTCCTTGAGAACTACTACTGTGGGGTTGTCAGATCTTTTTGTAGCATCACACAGTAGGGTACAGGTGTTTGTGACGACTCCATAAGGAACTTCTGACTGCTCATAACTCCAAGATGTATGTGCAACATTGCCTCTGACTTTGTCCATTTCATTTGAGCATTCCATGCTCCTCATCCTTGAAAGAGTGGCATCTTTGCCCCCTGGCTGTGAAGAAAAAAAGACGATGTTTGTTCTTCTGGCCAGCCATGAAGAGCATGTCCTTTTCGGCATTAGAATGCAGCAAAGGAGGCGTGAAATGGAGGGAAATTACTGAAATCACGGAGCCTTTAGAAAGTCTAGATATCTGAGTTGAATGCCAGTGAACTGTTGCCAACTCTCATGCTTTTGTCATGAGTCTCATGATGATTATTGTTTTTCCTTAAAGCCCCAGCTCCTGGAGTCAAGTGGATATGCGATGATTTCAGCCTTCATTCCTAAAGTAAAGTAAGTTTCTAGTTCTCATAGCTGTGGAGAAAGCTTCAAAATGGGACCCCAATGCCTCCTAAAGGTTCAAAAGGCAGAAGGCAAATAAAAAGAACACCAAGTCTATTATTTTAAAGCCAATCTCATTAGTTTTGGTGAGCCTGACTCATGATTTTTGAACATTTGGGGTTGGCAATACTGCCAATATGACTGAGGTTCTTATTTGCAGGATTTCTTTAATGTGCCATCAGCTTCTTTTTATCAATAGGGTTTAGTACTATTTCTTTCCTTCAGAAAGGAAACAAAAATTGACCTTTGAGGCTAAATCCATTTTGTGAGAATTTCTGTAGGGAATCTGTTTTGGTTTTATATGCTTAGAGTTTGGAAAGTTAGGAAGGATGGTTAATATAAAGTCTTAATTTCCAGGAGGGAAATGACTGCTCATTCCATGGGCTCATGAAAAGCTAACGATCCTCCTCATGAGTTTGCTTCCAGAATGAAAGCAGTACTTTCTAAAACCTTTATCTTGTCAGAGTTAAGCTAGAGAATTTTGTCTAGTAGCTTGAACAGAAGAGGCTTCACTGTTCACTATTCTAGTTATAAAATACACTGTTCTTCTTTCCTGAGAGGCATTTCACAAAGGTCTTAGGAAGAAAAGCTGGACTTTTGGCTCATTATGCAGCAAAACTTTAAGATAGGTTGGCTGTAGCTGCTAAGTATAAAGTGGGTGAGGTAATAAATTCTATTGGACCAACTTCTGGTGGTGAGAGAGAGAGAGAAGCTTTCGAGGTACACAGAGCCCAGACCTGAAGTAGCTGGAAAGCTTGTCTCTCTCACCAACAGAAGTTGGTCCAATAGAAGATGTTACCTCATCTTCTTTGTCTTTCTAATATCCTGGGACCAACACAGCTAAACAACACTGCAAACATGGTATATATGGGGTAGGAGTATATATGCTGCAGATGGTTCCTCTGCTTCATGTTTTATCTCTGGGTCTGATCAATGTGTTTGGAGCTCTTTCATAAAGTTTCTACTTCAGCTTTTCTACTAGAACATCTATTTTCAGTTCCTTGAAGTAGAGTTGTAAGCCTCTCAGGAGTCTATGTGAGCGGAGGGAAGACCTTTTTGGTGATCTTTCTTTCGGGGTGAATAGCCATAATAGTATACAAACAGGGAAATAGACTTTGCTAAAATGGATTTTAGAGGAGAATCCAAGTACTTCATTTTCTGTCTTTGCTTTGTTTCCTAATAAATGACACTTCACCACAAAAAGCACTAATCGAATTTCAGTTTAAAAACCTCAGGATCCGCTGTGGCTGACCTCATAGGCAGAAAAGAGACATCTGAGTACAAATACACAGAGGCACCAAAAATGTTTAACACAGTGACTGTACAGACTGTTAGAGATTTTCTTCTTCTCAGAGATTCTGAACAACTTTTGAAGGAACAGATTGATAGGTAAAGAAAATTGTCATTGTAATTATAGTGGTACAAATTATTTTTAAAAAAAGCTCTAATATATATGTTATTCCAATTACATGTATTTCATACATATATATACACACATTTTTCACTTGCATTTTGACATTCAAACTTGTCATTTTATGATACTGTAATTTTACAGCTTATCTTACATACACTTCTTTTTCAGGGCTAATTGAAGCCACAGATAAAGAGAACTTGACTTGAATAGAAAATGCTTTGTGAAGGAACAGCTTCACAGTATGAAAACTGCATTGCTTGTCTGCAGTCTTCTGTGTGCAAATTAGGATTGCTCATGAGAGCAACAGGGTGGTTTTTTTCCATGCTAAAAAAAGTTTTAAGGAAAGTGCAGATGGTTCCACAGAGTAGTAAAACGTATCCTTTTGTAGCTATAGTGGAGAACACACTTTGTAATGCTCAAGAACTTGTCAGCGCATTGCGGTAAAAATAACGACTGTAAGTTTTTTTTTTTTTTTTTTTTTTTTAAAATTTAGCAGGCATGCCAAAAGTATCTTGGCTGTGATCCAGAGTTAAACTATATCCTTGGGCTGTAAGATAATGTACAAAAAGTTGTCCTTTTTTCCTCTCTAGACTGCTTATCTTCTAGTGGTGCTGTCTCTCTAAAGTTTTAATGCACTGGTTTATTTTTCAGAAGTTGGAATCATGTATCTCGGTGTCAGAGCCATTTTCTGCTAAGCTATTTGCCCTAATATTTCTCTCTCAAAAGTAACTTAATAGTAACACAGCTCTGCCTTACAGATAACAAATGGCACACATTACATGCACTGTAGTATGGGAGAATTTCTCTTCAAGTTGTACTTTTTCTAACTAGTGGTTGCTATATATAAGGGATTAGAAGTTAGTTCATTAGAAATTAAATCTTGAACACACAATTCTAATCAACTAATTTTCTGCATTCAAAATGGGCAAGAGGACAAGCTTCTTGTTTGCTCTCAAGCTCAAGACTCCTAAAATGAATGAATGATTTATGGAGCTGTAATAAAGGTTCACACATATTTTTATTCTGGTAGTACCTAAAGTCTTCCAAGTTTGCAATCTAAATAGATAGGGCAGATGAAGTGTTGGGGAGAGGCATACAACATATGAACAAGTGGTCTTCAGGCTGGAGGGCAGGGGAAGAGGTTTTTCTTTTTTTTGGGAGAAGGGGAAGGTAGGGTGTGTGGAGAGGATGTAAATAGAAAAGGAATTTGGACTGAGAGCAGTAGACGAGTAGATTGCAGGGGAGGGGGTTGGACATTTGATTGAAGCAGAGTTCAAAGTCCAAAGAAGTCCTGGATTAGTTGACAATTGTGATGACATGTGGCTGAAAGTTCGAAGAATGGCTGCTGCTTCTGGGGGGCAATGGGCAAGTGCCTTTTGTAGGATACTTTGGAAACTTCCTCCACCATCCTCCTAGTCCTGGCCAAGTGGGTTGTCAGGGAGGGGAGACAACTGGTCCGAGTGAGCCAATGAGGCTCTGGTCAGGTATGAAGAGTGAGATAGGGTAAGGGTTAATAGATCCATAGATTCTATGGCCAGAAGGGGCCACTGTGACCATCTAGTCTTACCTCCTGTATAACACAGGCCATAGAACTTCCTCAAAATAATTCCTACAGTAGATCTCTTAGACAAATGTCGGAGCTTGATTTAAAAATTGTCAGTGATTCACCATAATCCTTGGTAAAGTGTTCCACTGAGTAATTACTCTTACCGTTAACATTTATGCCTTATTTCTAGTCTGTATTTCTCTATGTTCAACTTACCGCCATTGGATCATCTTATACCTTTCTTTGAGAGATCGAAGAGCCTATTATTAAATATTTGTTCCCCATGCAATCTGTTGCTTGATACAAAATTGGTAAATGTACATACCACCAGCTCATAGTTAACCTATATAAATGGGTCCCAAAACACCTGTTTTATTGTTTATTGAAGCACCATTTGATGTGCAGAAAGGCAAGGGTTCCTGTTTATTCTCCATCCTACCACATCTCTGGCTGTTTGTGCATATCTGAATGACTGAGAGATGTTTTTCGTTTTGCTTTCTATCCTCTTGAAGTCTGCCAGACTCATTTATGTCTGCCGTAGACTGAGTCTCCCAAAGTGCATTAGGTGGTGGTCCTGTGGAATTGAAGGGGTGGGGAGGTTTATGGGTTATTTTGATATTGAACCTCAAGCTTGCTATTTAGTTCCTGCTGTCAAATTAGTTAAGATTTAATAGCATCTGTGACATGAGCAAACAAGAAATTTTACTTCGTGGTTGAGAGGAAACAAATGGCTTGCAGGTATTTTATCTTTCTGTGAGACATTGCTGCCCAGCAAAAATGACATCAGATACTAGGTATCTGCCTCTCAGCGTTATCAACAAATTTGTATGCACGCTGCAAATTTTTGGCCTTTCTTTTTTCATTAGATATTCTCCATTCAGCTGCAAACATTGGCTTACATTGAAAATACCAAAAATCCCATTGATTTCAGTGGGAGTAGTATCAGGCTCATTGATAGTATTTTTATTAGCGTTATAATGAAGTTAAATAAAGTAATGCCTTCATGTACAATGGGTGTCAAATTTCTATAATATACTCAATATACCTCATAAAATTCTGTTTAGTTTTTCTAAATTTTGTTTTCTGCTTATAACACCATAAAGGCCTCCATAGTATTCGATATATTAGATATCCTGAGCTAGATGTCATAGCAGTGGCAACAACATATGTTGGTTGAGCTACTAAATGTTTTGTACCAAGCTTATCAAGATTACATTCTAAACCATGGTAAATGCCAACTCTTATTACTTCTTGACTAATTCCAAACCTTACCTCTGAACCCAGATCACCTGTCTCTCTCAGATCACAGCTACGTCTGAAATGAAAGATTAAGATTGAAAGAGTGTTCTTTTGCATTTTGCAGTTCACTTGCAAGAATAGCCCTTGCTTTACCAATACATAATAAAATAAACTGAATTACATTTCACTACACTTCACTACATCTTCTCTGAATCATTTCAGATGTAATTTAACAAAAAAAGAATAATTCTAAAGGACATTTTAATACCAGAAGGTGTAAATAAAGCCACACTCTTATTTCCTATTAAAATTCATTATTTTACTCCCGTTCGGATTCATATTTGTGGTTATGTGCCCTGCATGGCAAGTGCTGAGAAAACATTTATAGAAAGCCTTGCCAAAAATGACTGTTGACTACATAGACTACAGTGACTGTACTGTTCAGAATCCTCATGTTTATGAAAAAACAGATAGTGATTAATTGTATTTGTCTGTCTGAATTAGTAGATTTTGTTGCTAGAATACCCCCAAATATTTAATAATGCAAATTCACTAGATATAGTAATACAACAGTTTTATTGATATGCTGGCAAAGAAACAAACATGACCACTCTTTACCATCTGTTTATAATGCTATATAAAGACGACCATGCAGGTTGCCATGGAAATGAACATTTCTAAAACCCCAATGTATGCTTGAATTCTCCACCTTTTAAAGTCTTGATATTTTTCTGAGAAAAGAATAGAAAATACAACTGAAATTTTCCTGTGACTTTTTTCGAACAGTCACTTCTCTGTAAAATACTTTCAGCATTTCTGTGATATATTTTTGTTTCAAGGTTTCATAAAATGTAAACTGTCATTGATACATTGATAAGCTTATTTTGGCATTTAGAAATAATTCAGGAAAAGGTTGTTAATGTTGCCGCCTTGTATATTTATTTTTATAAATAAAAGCTTCCCCCTTTAAACAAATTATTTTGATTGTGATGTTGACAATAAAGGGAAAACATTATGGAATCTGAGTAGGGTTCAGAAACTGAAAATTTTATTTATCTGAGTAAAGAGCATATCCATCTTAATTATTATGGACGGCCAGCTGGATCTTTATGGAAAGAGACTCTTGGAATGTTGGGTAATCTTTGGAAAAATGTAGAGCCAAGATAACAACAGTAAAAAGTGTGATGGTTTGGATTTGAATCTGTTTCGTGTGGGGTGGTTGGTTTAAAAAGTCTCTGATCCTTCAGGGTCCATTTTAAGTAAAAGCTTATGGGCACTAAGGTGTGAACTTAGTATGTTGTAATAGGAAATAACATATAACTACTATTATGGTTACTTTACATAGTTATGCTTCTGCCTTCTTGGGACTAGTGTGGCACAAACACCCTTACTGTTTTGTACTGTCTGTTCTCAGTCGTCCATTGTGCTCTAAGAGGTAGACTTTTTTCCTGGTACACTGAGGGGTATCTTTTGAATATAACCAGTCAACTTAATTAAGCAGTTTTAAAGCCAGAATCTTTAGAAGGGGTGGTCCAGCATAATTAATAGGCACAAAGTCAATAAACTGTGTCAATCACTGCTGTTTAAGAAAAGAAGGATTTTTATTTACAGGCCCCATAGTATATTTGGACTCTGTCACTGATGCTAAATAAAAACAGTTAATCAACTGAGGACTAAGCTTGAAGCCACTACATTTTTCACTATTTGAGTACAGAGCCGTACATTTTTTTCCAGGGAATAAATATTTATAATAAATTGTTCCCCATAATGCTGTGAAATTGGGAGGTTGCCGTACAGAGACATACTGTAGTATAGGGGAGGTCAAGACCTTTTTAGATCATTCTATAATGGCATCACCTATCTTAACATTTTTGCCTTTTTATGTTGCATCCATTTGTATACATTCTGCAAGCATTTTTGTCATGAGATAATGACCAAGAATTGACCTGACTCATTGCATTTCAATAGTAGGGTTTATTTAATGCAAAATGCTTTTCTCTGTGACAGGTTTTACCATTACAGTATTGCTCAAGTGACACCAGACCTCAAGAGGTTTCTGAATTTATTAGCCATGTGAAGCTAATCATATTTCTGTCATTCATGAAGCTCTTTTGAAATACTTGTATTCTCTTCTCTTACAGAATATCCTTGGATCCCTGAAAGCCTGTTTTCAAAAGGATATTATTAATACCTGTTGATACTAGTTGACAGAGGGATCCTAGACCTCCCACTAGGTTTAAATAAAGTAAACATTGGTGGAGAAATCAGACATACAGAAACTAGGCTTCTGTCTAAGTATATGTGGTTACAAAAATAAGGGTGCCAGACCTGCAAGTTACTGCTGCTCAGAGTAACTGCAGTCAAACACTAACTACATTTTTTTGACAGAGGCAACTGCTTGCAAGCTATCCACATCACATTCCAAGATCAAATCAAACACTGAGCAGGAAAAACAGAAGAGACTGACAGTTGGTAAAAATTTCATGAAGTACCTTTGGTGTCCTTGTAGGCAACTGAACCCGCACCCTCCTCCCCCCGCTCCCCTTGTCAAATCTTAGCTCGAGGTGAAATGGATACGGTCAAGAGCAAACTATATTTGCTAACTGTGTCTTAAAATGTGTGTTTAGTTTGTGTTTAAAAAATATTGTATTACTGAAAACTATAGTTTGTAATTTATTGGCCTAAATACTGTTCTGTCCAACCAGCATTAGGATAGGAGGAATTTACAGTACTTAAATGCATCTGAAATTCTAAGTTTTCTGAATAACTAACATGTTTGAGACTGGTTTCAGAGTAGCAGCCATGTTAATCTGTATTCACAAAAAGAACAGGAGTACTTGTGGCACCTTAGAGACTAACATTTATTTGAGCATAAGCTTTCGTGGGCTACAGCCCACTTCATCGGATGCATAGACTGGAACATACAGCAAGAAGATATTTATACATACAGAGAACATGAAAGGGTGGAAGTAGCCATACCAACTGCAAGAGGCCAGTCAATTGAGATGAGCTATCATCAGCAGGAGAAAAAAAACTTTTGAAGTGATAATCGAGATGACCCATAGAAGGTGTGAGGATACTTAACGTGGGGAAATAGATTCAATTAGTGTAATGGCCCAACCATTCCCAGTCTCTGTTCAAACCTAAGTTAATTGTATCTAATTTGCATATTCAAGTTCAGCAGTCTCTCTTTGGAGTCTAGTTTTGAAGTTTTTTGGTTGTAAAATTGCTACCTTCAAGTCTGTCATTGAGTGGTTAGAGAGGTTGAAGTGTTCTCCCACTGGTTTTTGAATGTTATGATTCCTGATGTCAGATTTGTGTCCATTTATTCTTTTGCATAGAGACTATCCGGTTTGGCCAGTGTACATGGCAGAGGAGGCATTGCTGGCACATGATGGCAAATATCACATTGGTAGATGTGCATGTGAATGAACCCCTGATGGCGTGGCTGATGTGATTAGGTCCTATGATGGTGTCACTTGAATAGATATGTGGACAGAGTTGCATCGGGCTTTGTTGCAAGGATAGGTTCCTGGGTTAGTGTTGATGTTGTCTGGTATGCGGTTGCTGGTGAGTATTTGCTTCAGGTTGTGGGGCTAGTTGCGTTCTGTTATTTTCTTTGTTGGGCCTGTCCTGTAATAGGTGACTTCTGGGTACTCTTCTTTGAGACTGTCTCTTACTGTGACTGCCCTTGTTTTTATAGCTGTCTTTCTGTATCGCTAATAGTTCTACTCCAGGCCCTAAATGGGCCACACAGCCTAAAGTCAGCTTGGTGCTGAAACTTCAGGCCATTCATTAAACACCCTCTTTCATTCAGATGGAAAACTGATTGCTTTCCTATTCCTGGGAAGCAAAACCCTCCTTAGCAGTTCTAGGCATGCATTGTCTCTCTTTAGCTGACTCCTTACGAAGTCAAGTTGTTCATGGAACACCTAGTCATGCATTTTACAAAAGTTCTCTTGGACATAATCCACCCCACCTTCCACCACCGTCCCCTAAAAATAAATGCAAGTCAGCCTCATTCTCTCATGACATATCCAGGTGACGCATTTGTTCTCCCAAAATCTTCACCCAAGGAGAGTGGAATTTTCCATTCCCTCAGTTCATTCTGAATCTGATGATTCTGGTCACTTCGACCTCGATAAGGATGTTTATTACTTAGTAGATCCTATCTATGCCACCTTAAAGACAGCAGATCCAGCTTCCATTGACCCAGGATGCCATCATGATGTAGGAAGGACAAAACATGTTCCTTTTCCAGAATCTTTGGGGGAAGCAGTGGACTTAGAATGGTTGAACATCACCAGCAGAGTCTCCTTAGAACTTTATCAGTACAACAAGATAAGGTCATCCAGGATTTACTCTTCCATTTTGTATCTCTGCCAAAACTTCTCTTATAGGAAAATCCTGATTCAAGTGGATGGACTAGCAGATCTTAATTACTTAATGGACTGTGAATTCAAGAACTCTCTCTAAATTGACCTTCAGATATTCAGTTGTCACCTGGTGAGTAACCAGGGGTGCCGTCACTCTGTTGCACTGACAGCAGAAAAGTTTCTACAAGGGACTGGAGAGAGATTACTGGAAAATACCCTGTTTACTTTATATACCATCATCTGTGATAATACAAGGTTCTCTGCCAAAGCTTTTCCCTGAAATATTGTAGTGAAGTGTAATGCATGGCTTAGGACTCTTTATATGAGTATAGTCTCCAGTTGCACCCTCATCCAGCCCCTTTTTGATGGGTGAAACTTTTCAGAGACTTTTGGAAAAGTCCTGAAGCATTTGTCATATTTCAGCAAGACTGCCTAAACAAGCCACTTTGAGGGAAACGCGAGGGAGAGTTGCAATTATGACCAAAAGACTGAAATTTCACCTGAACTGCCAGTCCTTTCAACCAACTGGGGCCAGAAAGGACTTCCCAAATGACAGCTAGAGGGAACATATCCTAGAGACTGCATTCCTATAAAGCAGTGAAGTCTTGGAAGTCCAGGAGCCTTTTTATCTAAGAGGAAGATTGAAGATTTTTTTCTTCCCCATAACCAATACCACATCAGACAAATGGGCTCTCAAAATTATCAGTGTGTGCTTTGTAATAGCCTTCCAGGAATCCTCCCCTGCAATATTTTGTCTCTTCTTCCCCAGTATCCAAGTGATAGTGGACATTTAGACATATCTCTCACATTTGAAGAGATTATCCCAGTACCAACAGAATACTGTAAACCGCTCAAGAGTATTTGTGGTAGACAGAAGAAAGTGGAGGCTTTGATCCAGAACTGGACCTGTCAGCATTCAGTCTTGCAGTTCACAAAGTTCATTTCAAGAATGAGATCCCAGTCTCCTACTATAAGAGATGGCTCCAAAATATGTAGGCTTCTTTGAAGTGTATACAGCACAATCTTCATATCCCAGTGCATCAGTTCAGCTAGTGTGCCCTGTGCTTCACAACTGGGGTTGAGCACTATGAACTCCAAGCACTGCTCTTCGTGTACTCTCCTGCCTCTTAGGTGTTCATGAAATTCATGGTTAGCCTATTAACCTGGGACAAGAAGAGATTCAGATTTACCACCATCTAGACCAGTGATTCTTGACCTTGGATTCACAACCCCCAAAAAATCACACATAACTCATAATTCCTCACAGTCCTTTGTAGTCACAAAGGAGTTTTTGATCCTTGGGTCACAGAAAAAAACAATGAGGAGGGATTTGGTATCTTTAATTGCTTGTTCTGGGGTTGGTGGGGACTGTTATTGGTGCTACTCTGTCCCCTTTGTATTTTTCACAGGGCATTCCTTCAAGAGGCTGTGACGAAATTGGCAAGTATTGGCTCATTGATATCTCCATCTGGTTGGTATGATAGTAGCATATGTAGAAACTTCCACTGGGCAGAACTGCCTAATCAATCATTTGAAATAAAAAGTGTAGGAGACTGGACGATTTACTAATCAGCCCTACTCTGGTGAAGATCTTCATAGTACTTATTCAAACATAGCTTATAGTGAATGCCTGTTAGTCTGGATAACAACCAATGTCAGAATGTTGGCATGAAGGCCCAGATGAGGTCCATGTGTTCCAGAGCAAATGATCCTTCCAGGAATCCCAACACTGCATCAGTTTCCTGGAGTTGTGAGCACTAAAGAACACTAAATTGCCAAAGTAGTCAGAATATCATCCAGGACCAAGCACCAGTGAAGCTTTTCACTCTGTATGGCCCAGACACATGTGGTGTCTGAAATTGATAGATATCAGTGTAATGGCTGTGGATTCAGTCAGTCTTCTGGGATCTTGTTCATTTGGACTGCTGCCATCTGTTACCTGAGAGGTCACATGTGTTGAATCAGTGTTACTCTCAAAAGCTTGTGGGACTTCCTTTTCAAATCTAGGAAGCCATCTATTAACTAGATATATAAAGGGATCTGGAGAATTTGTGTCCATGGTGTGTCCAAAGAGAGATCTATCCCTTGTTTCTAGCCATGAAGGATACTCTGGAATTCCTCCTGTAGGGTTTTCACAAAGTTGTGAGCCTTAATCTCTTGAGAATGCAATTCTCTGCTTCAGGGGTGATGTAACTTATTCCTTCTAATTTTGGCCTGTTGCTGAAACCCAACATTTAATCTCTTCTAAAATCAGCATTCCTATGAAGACTGCATATTCCATGACCTGTGGAGCACTGAATATTGCAAAGACTGACTAAAGCTCTTTCTGAACCATTGTGGGGAAATTTTCATTGCATTTCTTGACTCTGAAAGAACCTTTTCTCTTAGCAATCATTTTATCAAGTAGAATTGTTGAGCTCTGAGGTCTCTCTCCATCAAACAGTCCTACCTACATTTTTTTCCTGCACAAAGTAGTGCTCAGATCAGCTTCAAACTTAGTCCCAAACAAAAATGCAACCTTTCATTTAAATCCGTTTGCTTGCCCTCATCTGTTCCAAGTCCTCTCAATTTTTAGAAAAACAATTGCATACATTAGATGTGTTTCTGGGCTGTACAGTTCTACTTAAGTGGAACAAAACCTTGGAGGAAGTAAAATGCTTTGGCTCTATCTGGGAGATATAAAAAGGCTGTCAAGCTTCTCAATCCACTGTTTCCAGGTGAATAAAATATACTACATTCCAGTGTATAATTTATTTCAGTAAGCAGTCTCTTTTAAAGTGGCAATAGCCCACTTGACCAGCCAGGGTCATCATCCTGGACTTGAACAGCAGAGCAACCGAAGATGAGATTTCCCAAGTGAACACTTGGTCATCGGTGCATTCTTTCACTACCCACTGCAAAATATGAGTTGGCCTTGGTTGACGTGGATGAAGAATTGTTCAGTCTTTCCTTGGCCTTCCCCAGCAAAACCCGTTTTGTTAACAAAGGATGCCTGTATCCAATTTAGTCAACAGTCCTCAGGTGCCTATTTTCAGTCACTGCTTAAGAGTCTCACCCTAGCAGTGTCTAGACTGCTGGAACAGCAAGTATCTATCCTCCCCGTCTTCCTTCCCTCCAATAAATTTTTTTTCTTACCTACATTTTCTTCGTCTCTAAGTGAGTTTCTGCTTTTCCATCAGTAACAGGCCTGGACCCTAACTTTGTTATATTCCTTTTTTTCCCCATGCCAACATAATCTGAATTTTCTATTCAGGATAAGTTTTTTTGTTTGGTTTTTTTTCAGCTGATATTTTTTTCTTATAAGGGAACTGAACAAGAGACAGACTAAGGTGAAGAGGTCCATTTAAATATTTTGTTAGGCAGATAGACTAGGCTAAAATAGATTTACTACTTCAAGTTAATCTTGATTTACAAAAACTCTTGTTTGGATTGCTTATTTTATGTGTCCATAGTTGTGGCAGTATGCCCTGGGGTTCAGTTACACTGTAGTGTTCTGAGCTTGCCAACAGGGGGAACTGGTAAGCTGCCAAAACAAACAAACAAAACAACCCCCCACCACGCCCCCCAAGAATCATCTAGATTGGAATAGTGGGTACGTACTTAAGGAAAATTTAGAACTATTATGAAAACTAATTTTATGTATTCCTTTCATGTACTGAAACTAGTTTGTGTCTGGCTTTGCTAAACTAGAAAAAACAGAGAGGAATGGGTAAGGCTCTCTCATGATGATTGACCAGCTATATACCACTGTCCAATAGATTTTTTGTTGTAAAGTTGCTCTAGCTTTGTTGAGCTACTGTGTAGGGAGCAGAGGTTCCTTTTTCTTCCAGAATGAAAAAGATGAGATTCAGGTGGCCAAATATCTAGTCAGTCTTTGAAATCCAAATGTAATAAGCTTTTTTTTAACTTCATACCTGCCATGAACTTAGTCTTTAACATAGACAAGGTATTTTGGGGTGTTTGAAGAACTTAAGTTAATAGATATTAAAGTTCTAAGTATTTGTTAAATATGTAGTAGGCAGGTGAAAATAAGTGACTTTACATTACATTACATGTTTAGCATACTGTGCTTTATTTAAATGTGATCACTTGAGCAAATTCATATAAATATTTTGTGTTACATATTGGATTGTTATTTCTAGCAAGTCATTATTGAAGCAGATTGGAAACTAGCCATGAGGATAACAGAACTCTCACATTTGTAGTGTTGACAGATAACCATGCTGTGCAGATAATGGCTACCTCTAGGTTTAGAAATGGCAATTGTAATTAATGTTAAAAAATACTTTTTGAAATATAATTACGGTTACAAGTATATTGTATACCTCTTTGACTTGGGTTGAGCAAAATAGGCAGTGTCTTTCCCTGTATGTCATAAATTTAACACTATTTCCTCTTTGGGGCAAGGACTTTTTGTTCTGTATTTCTGCAGCGCCTTTGCCCAGTGGGGTCCTGGTCCATAACTAGGGCTCCTAGGTGCTATGGTACTGCAAATTACTGTTTATTATTTGTAATATCACACAATACTTATGTACAGTGTGGGCCAGCTATATTTTTATGGGAACCACAGCTATGTGGCTTTCTTAATATTATTCCTAAATGTACTTACCACCTTTGTTGATTTTCTTGATTTTGCTTACATAACACTTTTCTAGCTACTTCTTAAATCTTCCTTATTCACACTTCTGCTGTTCCCGTGATTTGTTAATTTCCCAGTTTCTTAGACACTTTCTTTAGGCTTCCCATTATCCAGTCAGCATCATGATATCTCATCCTTGTCCACTCATCTACTTATTGAACCGGCTTATTACATTTCCCATTATTTCTTCTATTCTCCATTTTAATCTCATTATGATATACTGTAGAAAGCAAAAGACTGGTAATAAAATTACTTTTTTGTCATCTCACAATCAGCTCCATTGCAGATATTCCAAATTTCGTTCTGTTGCGCAACCTTGATTAACTAATAGGACTAATGCTAAAAATATTAATTGCTTGCAACTAGGCAGTGTTTTTTTTTTTGACAAAATCTCCAAACTACATTTTTAAAGTAAAATCTGTTGAAATGGGCACTACAAGTTGAGAAATGCACAAAACATTGAGTGGAATGCTCATGTTTGCTTGATTTATTCTCTGTAACAGACGGAGTGTGGTAGTAGGAGGTGTAATTTGCAGCACATTAGCTATTAGCCAGTGTCACTGCTTGAGTGGGTGGTGTGAGTCTCTTGTGTCTGTGTAGCGTAATATGCATGTTTCAGAGCTAGACTCTTCTCCCGTGCATCAACATTGTTCACTCAAAAAAAGAGAGTTCTGTGTTTAAACCTGTGAATCTGACAGTTTTCAAATGGCTTATTTTGTCATATGCATAAAATCTAGCGTAGATGCTTTTCTTCCAGCCTTTTTAATGTTTTGTAAAAGCTGGATTGTTGTAGATTGTTAGTCAGACATACTCATCTATCTTTTTTTATTTTCCCCTGAGGGTGTAGTGTATAATTCCAATCTGCCTAGTCTATGACTTACAGCAAGCAAAATTTACTAATGTCTTTTCTTGGCTACTGTATGCTCACACTTGTGATGTTATTCTGCAGAGGTTTTCCAAAAGATTCCAAGCTTGACACTACTTGCATATGTGCCCAATTTCACTTGGGTTGCTTTCAGTTCACTTTTTCCCCCTAGAAGAACCTGTCTTCTGCCACATACCCATCAAAACTAATTGCACCATCTGGAAGACTTCTGTGTAGCTGTTACTTGGGCAGAATATCTCTTGGGAATTTAAATCAGGTAGAGTGTGAATGTGGCCCCTGAAGCCATGTCAAATAGATGCTATAGTTTCTAGTTTCTAAAGAATGGTCACCTTAGGCTTTTTTAAATTTGTCTAATGTAATTTGCTTTAGTATGGATATGATACATGTCAGATACATAATTTGTCATTTCTGTAAATGGAATTGGACTTTGAATAGTATTTTGCTCGTAAATCTATATGCATGTGTAAGGTGTCCTGGCTAAAATTGTATTTTACTTATATAATTATGTGATAGACATACCACATATTTAGTCATTATACCTGTACAGTTCTTCCTCTTTTACACCTTTGAGTGCCTTGCCCTGCACTCTGCGAACAATCTGTTTTTACTAGCAACATTCTAAACCTCTGAACTTTCAAACAGTTGGATTTTTTTATTAATAGTAATAATAGGCTATTTTTCATTCCCTTTCCTCCCCTAGTATGGATCAGGTAAAAGCAGAAATTTAAAACTTCACTTGTTCTCTACTTGCCATATCCATTCCTAAACTAGCAACTGATTTAAGTGCCTGTACTCTGTGGCTCAGCAGGTCTGTGTCCCATGGAAAAGCTGCTTTTTAATGGTATGATATAATACAATTTGTTTCTAGCCCGGCCAAATCATGAGATACTGGGCTTCCAAATATCAAAAAAAAGTTTCTTCAGATTATTTTTAATATGTTTAAAATTATGAATACTAATTTTTCTGTACATGAGAACTAAGGCAACTTGGTTTTATGGACAAAGGAATAGGAAGGAATAGTACCAGTAACTTTTTTTTTTTTTTAAAAGAGCTACTTTTCTCTAACATACATCATAAACAAAATGCATGAATGGTGTGAGGAAGTATGAAGATTTTATTTGCACATAGTTGGATGACCTGCATCTCTCTTGTGCTTAACCACGCATGAGTAGTACGGTGAACTTAAACTGAAGCCAGAAAACTGTTTATACTATCACACACCATCATGTATTCTGTAAACAGGATGTGTATGCTGTATATAGTCAGAATATATGTATTTTTCTAACTTTTGCGGGACTGTTATAGTATTTACATGTGGCTCAAACTTTGGAAATCTACACAATGTTAATTGTTTATATCATCAGTACTTTCTTGGCATGAGGAAAAGAATGTGGCTTTTCATCTAAATTTTTGGAATATTGTAAGCAGATTTTTACTTACTCATTTGAGTAGTGAGAATAAAGATACAAAACCTGTAAATTCACTGCGTGCTGAAAACAACTTTTTCCCTTTAAAATCCTTCATTAGGTATATATTTTCAGTAAAAGGAAACCTTATGATACAGTGAACAGTTTTGTTAAATTTTGTTAGCCTTCAATCCTTTGTGCACGATTCCTAAAATAATCCATACGCAGTCTTTCATGCAAACTCGCTTGCAAGCACTAGTATCCAGATGGCAAAAAACTATAAAGTTAAGTAACCTGCAGTGTATATGTCCTAAATGCCTTTCCTTGTTGGATGTTGAAATGTATAAAGACTATGTCCCTCTTCTTACCACAGTCTTCATTTGTATAGCGAGAGGTACTTGTCTGTATTTCAGCACCACTTATATTCAGATCCAGAGGGTGCTCAACACTACCAACAGCTTACCTAGTTTCTTGATTTCTAGCCATAAATAAGGTAGTATAAGAAGGAACATGTGAAGGAACATCAGAAAATATGTGGATTACTTTTTAATCCCAAGAAAGCTTATCTTGTATATAGCATCTAGTTTTCATTCATGTCTTGCTAGTTTTTACCCATTTTTTAAATTGGATTGTCCAAGGCCGATGACTGAGAGCTAGTAGCTTGCTCAATGTACTGTGGTAAGTAAGTATTCACATTAGGACTCAGATCTCTCCCTACTTCCAGTTTTTTTCTTTAACCACTGAATCACAAAGCTTCCTAGTTAAGAGAATATGAAATTATTCAAGCAGGTGTACTCTTATTTTTGCAATGATGAAGTAGTTCATGATCTGACCTTGTGCATTATCCTGTGCTTGAATACTAAATCCCAGGCTGAATATTTTTTTTGCTAGTTACTGTTACTATTACTCCATGCGCTCATAGTTTTCAAGCAACACTCAAATCTGTTGATTAAAAGTTTGCTAGCTACATACTTAGGCACTGCCACAGGATTAATTGCCATTTACATTTTAACACTCAATTTAAGAGATACAAGTAGTTTTTAACTGCATGGCACCAAATTGACTTTTAGGATCGGCAGCAAGTGGCACTGCTGCAGGCTAAATTTTTAGCATCAGCTGTAAATATTTGTTGTCCATTTGGCCCCAAAGATTTCTAAATATTTGAAAGCCAAGTTCAAAACTCAATTCTAATCTGCAACTATTTTAAAAATTGAAAACAAAATTTGTACTCTTTAGTTGTCAAATTCTGCAGAAGTGGATTGTACAGTAACCGGGACAACTTTAAGTGAGGAGTTAATTTTGTTTTCTTGTTACGTTGCTGATCAATTAGGGAACATGCTCGTTTAAAGCTGTGTAATGCTCCCTTCTAACTCATTTGGCAGCCACCTGCTTTGTCTACTGCTTGCAGGAAGAGCAGCCCATTGCAGCTGGCTGGTGGGGGCTTGGAACCAGGGTGGACTGGCAACTCCCATATCAGCTCCTCGCTCCCCTAAGTTCCCTGTGCAGCAGCTGCCCAGCAGGCTGGCAGTTGCAGCTGTCCTTCCCCCCACTGGCATGTGCTGCTCCTGCCCTCTGCCTTGGAGCTGCTCCCCGAGACTCCTGCTTGCTGTGCGGGGGAAAGGGAAGGAAGGGGGGGGCTAATGTCAGGGTGTCCCCCTGCTCCTGCACCCCGCTTACCCCATCTTCCACAGAGCAGGGGGGGCATACTAGGGTTCAGGAAGGAGGGAGCTTACAGCAGCTGCGGTCTCAGCAAGCTGGTCTAATTAACAAGGCAGTGTACTTAAAGGGATAATGCGCATATCTCCCTCCATTCCTGCTGCCTTGTAGAGTGAGAGAGTTAACCCTTGAGAGTTAACCCTATGCCCCCCCTGCTCTGTGGAAGATGGGGTAAGCGGGGTGCAGGAGCAGGGGGACACCCTGACATTAGTCCCCCCTTCCTTCCCTCTCCCCCGCACAGCAAGCAGGAGTCTCGGGGAGCAGCTCCAAGGCAGAGGGCAGGAGCAGCACATGCCAGTGGGGGGAAGGACAGCTGCAACTGCCAGCCTGCTGGGCAGCTGCTGCACAGGGAACTTAGGGGAGCGAGGAGCTGATATGGGAGTTGCCAGTCCACCCTGGTTCCAAGCCCCCACCAGCCAGCTGCAATGGGCTGCTCTTCCTGCAAGCAGTAGACAAAGCAGGTGGCTGCCAAATGAGTTAGAAGGGAGCATTACACAGCTTTAAATGAGCATGTTCCCTAATGGGTTCAGTCAGTTGCTAGTTCATCATTTAGCAGTAAGGGAAATATCCCACCCTCTGACTCCTCCACCTCAACCAAGCTTCACAGTCATCATCACTGTCTACCAGTATTAAATTGTTTGTTTAAAACTTATACTCTGTGTGTGTGTGTGTGTGTGTGTGTACATATATATAAAATATATAGTTTTTTGTCTGGTGAAAAAAATTTCCCTGCCTGCCTTGGCCCCATGCTACTCCCGGAAGTGGCCGGCATGTACCTGTGGCCCTGGGAAGGGGGCAGGGGGTCTCCCTGCGCTGTCTCTGCCTCGAGCTCCAACTCTGCAGCTCCCATTGGTTGGAAACTGTGGAGCTGCAGGGATGGAGCCTGCAGGCAGGGCTAGCACGTGGAGACCCCCTGCCCCCCCACAGGGGCTGTAGGGACGTGTGCCGACTGCGCAGCTCCCATTGGCCAGGAAATTGTGGCCAATGGGAGCTGCAGGGGCGGTGCCTGCGGGGAGGGGCAGCGCGTGAAAACCCCTGGTCCCCCCGCCTAGGAGCCGCTGCTAGAGGGATATGCTGGTCGCTTTTGGGAGCCACCTGAGGTAAGCGCTGCCCCCTCACACAGCACAACCACCTGCCCCAGCCCAGAGCTCACACCCCACACCCTCCCCGCACCCAAACTCCCTCCCAGAACCTGACTCAGACCCCTCACTCCCTCCTGCACCCAACTCCCTCCAAGAGCCCACACCCCCTGCTGCACACCAGCCTCCTGCCCCAGGCTCAGCCCAGAGCCCCCTCCGACACTCCAAACCCCTCAGCCCCATCCCACAGCCTGCACCCCCTCCTGTACCCCAACTGCCTGCCCCAGCCCAGAGCCTGCACCACGCACCCAAACTCCCAGAGCCCGACCACTCATCCCCTCCCACACCCAAAGTCCCTCCCAGAGCCTGCACCCCTGCCCACCCCCCAATGCCTTGCCCCAGGCCGGTGAATGTGAGTGAGGGTGGGGGAGGGTGAGTGATGGAGGGAGGGATGGGGGCTGGAGTGAGCTGGGGTGGGGCCTCAGAGAAGGGGCATGGAAGGGTCGTGGCCATGGGACAAGGGCCGGGCAGGGCAACGGTGTTTGGGTTTGTGCGATTAGACAGTTGGCAACCCTACTTGCTACTCATGACCTCAGAATATATTTTGGGCACCAGCTGCTCTTCCCTCAATGAGGACTGTAAAGTGAATCCATCTGTCTAGTGGGAAAAGGCTGGCAAATGAGATGTTAGTTAGGATGTCAGAACATCAGTTCTTAGCTCTCTCTACCAAACTAAGATGGCATCAGTGTTTCCATCGTAGAAATATGCAGGAGTACAACTTGGAATTCTGTACACATATTTTCAGAATATTGTTTTCTTAACAGGGGCATCTGATGCTTATTTTGCGAGAGCGGGTCTGCAATTTTTGTTTTAGAATGCTACTGCTCACCTTCCTGGGGGCTTGTGGTATTTGCTAGACTCCCAAAAATGTGAGTTTGCTTGAAAAAGAAATGGTTACTTGCCAAAAGAACAGAAGTTCTTTGTGGACATTGCCTCAGTTTATTTGTACTTCATGCTCACCTTTCTTCAGAGCTTTTTGGAACTCCAACCATTCAGTGCTGTGAGAGAGTGCTCATACTGCTCCAACAGGCACCACTTTCCTGTAGGTCAGTGGCATGCAGGGGGAGGCACTTGCCACAAGTGTGAATATAGAGGCAACACTTGAAGAGCCAAACTTGATCTCCTTCATCTCTTTATTCAGCCGACTCATTCCCCAGACTCTTCCTTCCTGCTTTATTCCTACCCTATATACAGGTAGCATGTTGACTGGGTCTTCTTGACTTGCCAAATTATAATCTGTTCTGTCTTTCTCTTCTCCTTCAACAGACTATTTTTTTTTTAACTATAAGATGGTTATAACATGCCTGAAAAGCTGCTGAATGAGTTCCATCACTCTATCTTGTTTTAACTCATCCTATTATGGCAAGGTTTTTCACATGTCAGAACAATCAATATTTGTGGATTGCATGTACTGCAACGTTAGTTAATGTTTGTAAAGCACTTTGTAAATGTAAACCACTATAGAAGCAGTAAGTATTATCGAGACATAATGGAATGAGTCAAGGATGCAGTGGCAGCCTTCAGTGTGAACATCATTGTCTGTCACTGAGTCTAACATGCAAATGGTGAATTTTTGTATTTATAGAACTGTTAATTTCAAATACCGTCCTGAAGATACTCTCGTTTGTCTTGGATTGTAAAATGGTGGAAATGTTTTGTAATATTCAACTATGAAGTACTCTGAGATTAAGTAATGTATGGTAGATTTTCTTACACATTAATATCACCTAGCTAAAAGATACCATAGATTTTCCTGGAGCACTGTTGTTATAAAGACAGATATGATCTAATTTCTTCTAGAGATCAAGCCAGAGAATTATAGCCAGGAATAATATGGGATACAACCTGTCTAGTAACCTACTATATTGTAAAATGAGCCATATAAAAACTAAGGTTATGATAGTATCAAAGATCATGTACTCAAGTTAATTGGAAGTTGGATTACTGCATAACACTTTTGTGGTATATAAAATCCTTTTACTCTAAACTTTTAGCCTTCTGGAGAGTAGGACTAGGAGGCAGAGATTCCAGAAATTTTGGGTCCAGGAGGAGAGCAAAGCTTATTTTTAAACAAACTAATTTTTGAGCTTCCACCTTCTCCGCGGTAGTTAAGAATTGTTCATGGCAGAAACAGTGAGAGAGAACTGAATTTAAAGATAAAGCATTTTAAACTGTTCTTCTGTTTGTTCAAACTGTTAATCTTTCTCCAGTGAATTTAATTCCCTCACTTCTATGGAAATTTTCTTGTCTATTGTTCTCTATGGTTTTACTAAGTTTGTTCCTAAAATGCGGTTAATCTTCTTGTATGTTCTGTTATAATATTTAATATTTTTCAGTAGATTATAGATTTTGGTTGTACCCGTCTAACATCTTTATGGCTGCTTTTGTTATTTTATACTTGGTAAAAATATTTCATACTATTACTGTTGTACTGTATAACCATCAAATTATCTAAAAATATTCCTGGTGACAACTTTACAGAAGTGCTGGGCATACACTTCCCCTAGGAAATAGAAATGGGAATTCCAGATTGAAGTATTGTGTTTATTTGTATTAGTAACATTTCACCATAAATTATGGAGTAAAGATGACAAAAGATCTTGATTGAGAACTGCAGTTTCCTTCACCCACTGATGTGAATAGTAGAGTCTTTAGATGAAATGATGATGTCACTGTGGGGGCTGAGTCTTTCTACTTGGATTTTGTGAGAACAGGTAAAATGATTTTGTGAAAAATCCTGATTTTATTTCTCCCCCCCCTCCCAACCTTCCCCTCCTTCTTTTGGCAGAGGGCTTGTGTATGATAGCCGGAATAACCTACAGATGCGAGGTTTGGTCGTATTGCTTATTTCCAAAGCAGCTGGTCCCAGCAATGGAGCAGAGCTTTCTTTCCAGCATGACATGGTCAGCGGGATTTATTCCAGGTATGGTGCAACCTCTTACAGCAAAAACCACTGACATATGTTTATTGGACAGGTGACTTCCATTATATCTTAATGGCTGGTCTGAAGGCCACTTGTGGAAAGTCAACATTGATTTATATACCAGAGGGGTAGCCGTGTTAGTCTGGTTCTGTAGAAGCAGCAAAGAATCCTGTGGCACCTTATAGACTAACAGATGTTTTGCAGCATGAGCTGTTAGTCTATAAGGTGCCACAGGATTCTTTGCTGCTTCAACATTGATTTATGTAATTATAAACTTAAAAATCCCCTCTTAAAATACCAAATGTCTGTGGGGTTTTTTTATATATATATATACACCTCTACCCCGATATAACGCGGTCCTTGGGAGACAAAAAAATCTCACCACGTTATAGGTGAGACCGCATTATATCGAACTTGCTTTGCCCCCCCCCCCATTCCTTGTTCCCTGACCACCCCCTCCAGAGACCCCCATCCCTAATCACCCCCAGGACCCCACCCCCTACCCAACCCCCCTGTCCCTTGACTGCTCCAACCCTTATCCACCCTCCACCCCCCGCCACCTGACAGGCACGCACCGGCAGTAGCAGGAAGCAGAGCAGCCCGGCCCCAGTCCGCTCCACTCCACCAGCTCCCAGCCGTGGCGCTCCGCTTCCCGCCGTCGGTGAGTGTGGGGAGGTTGGGGAAAGGATGCCCCTCTGCACTCACCTGTGGTGGGAAGCGGAGCAACGCGGCCCCAGCCCGCTCCACTTTCCTTGCTGGTGGGCGGCTGGGGAAAGGTCCTGCACTCACCTGTGGCGGGAAGTGGAGCGCCATGGCTGGGAGCTGGCAGAGTGGAGCTGGCTGGGGCTGGGCTGCTCTGCTTCCCGCTGCTGGTCAGTGCGGGGAGGTTGGGGAAAGGACGCCCCCCTGTACTCACCTGCGGTGGGAAGCGGAGCGCTGCGGCTAGGAGCTGGCAGAGTGGAGTGGGCTGGGGCCGGGCTGCTCCGCTTCCGCTGCTGCTGGTGAGTGCGGGGGGATCCTTTCCCCCAATCCCCCTCCCCTGAGCAACGCGGCTGGGGCCGGGGCGAGGGAAGCAGAATGGGCTGCTCCTGGCCCCCAGCTAATCCCCCGGGCCACTCTGGGACTGCGGGGCCTCCAAAAGTGCCCTCCCACAGCTCCTGCCCCCCAGACCCTGGTGGGGAGCTCCTGACCACCCCCGAGACCCTCTGCCCCTTATCGAACCCCTCAGCCCCGGCCTGGCCCGGCACCCTTAACACGCTGCTCAGAGCAGCGTGTCAGAGCTTTACCACGTTATATCGGGTCACGTTATATCGGGGTAGAGGTGTATATAATCTTTTATGTATATATGGTATACAAAGTGATGGCCTCCCTTTCCCCAACCCTTTGTATGTTGCTCTTCTTCTTCATTGTAAGTTGTCCAAGGTGGGGACTCTCTACCTACCTCTGTTTGTACAGCTCCTAGCATAACAGGGCTCTCATCCTGATAGGGGTTTCTGGGACCTTCCATGATGATAGGATTTTTATGAGAACAGTGTCCCATGCTCTGTCCTGGCTGTTTAGCAGTTAGCTGTCTCTAGAGCTGTGCTGAAATCATAAGTGATGTTAGAACTGGTAGAAAAAAATTGAAATTTTGACAAATTTTTATTGAAATTTTATTTGAACTTTGTTGGAATCCCCCCTCCCCCCAAATGTTTTCTTCACCATCTTTGAAATTTAATTTGTCACCAGCTCTGATGCTGTTAGACCAAAAACATGCAAATGCACAGAGGCATGTTTATGACCGGATCTATTTAGAAATAGTGATTAAAGTTCCCTTGTATGCTTTGATCTGCTCCAGTTTGGAACAGGAGTACATGAGTGTGCACTAGGGAAAACTGAGTGCGTGGAAACGGAGTCCACAATACATTTATACCCCAGTTTGTTGCACACTGTTAGTCTAGATCAGTGTTTGTCAACCTGGGGGTAGTGCCGGGGGAAGTCACAGGAGAGGTTTGGGGAGGTTGCAAGCAGGGCTGGCCTTAGGAGGTACGAAGCAGGGCAATGCCTGGGGCCCACACCATAGGGGGCACAGTAAAGCTAATTTACATGTTTCAGCACCAAATTTAAGGTAGAGGTACAATTTTTTCTTTCTAGTGGGAGGGGGGGGGTCATGTTTTTTTTGGTAAGTCCAAAGGGAGTCACCAGCAGAAAAAGGTTGAGAAACACTGGTCTAGACAAGCCCTAAGAAACATCCAAAAATATATAGTGGAGGTATTATTACAGAAAGGCCGATTGCGGCTCCCACTTGCTGCGGTTCACCGCTCCAGGCCAATGGGGGCTGCGGGAAGCGGCACGGGCCGAGGTATGTGCTGCCTGCTTCCTGCGTGCCAAAGGTTACCGATCCCTGGTATAGGAGGTATTGTCGTTTGGTTTGTAAATGATTACAGAAAGGCTTATCTTAAAAATGCTTAAGACAGGGGAGAGGAAAACAGTGTATATAGTCTTGAATGTGGTCATTTTGGGAATGGAGATACATTTAAAGTATTTAAAGCTGTAATTAGACAAGTGATTAGTAGAAGCATTTAAAACACTGAATTAATAATGGGTCAACTGGTGCAGCACCGTGGACATCGGTGAAGCTATGAGAATTTAAGACAGTTGAAGGTCTAGTCCAATAATTTAAGTGTAAAAGGAAGACAGAACCATAATAATATCTAGAATTAGTCAGACACTCAGAAGATAAAAGACCTTTAAATGCTGCTACACAGAACATTAGGGTTCATTACTGTCTGCAAAAGTGATAACAATGGAAATGTGTTAAATTTAAATCTTCTGTGACGCTTCAGATCAATAGCAAGGTGAAATATGGGAGAAATAATGCATTCTAGTAATAATGCTGAGGCGCTGTATATTTTGTATTATATATGGGCCAGATACTGCTCCCATTGAAGTCAGGGTTTTGCCATTGGTTTTAAATGGAAGTAGGTTTGGGTCCTCTGTAGTTTTTGTGAGCTTGTGTAACACTTTGTGGCACTCCAAGGACACATTGTATATGGAACTTGTGCCCAATCTCTATTTTTCTCAGTTAAACAGATAAAATAAAAAGGACAAAATGCTTATAAAATCAAGGTCTAAAAGCCATTTGCAATTCCTTTATGTATTACAAATTATATTTTACAAAGACTAGTTTCCTGAATAGGAACCAAGGGACATCATTTTCCAGCCGTGTAGTTTTCTCTCAGATCTTGGAACGGACACAGTCACTATTCTATCATGATGCTGGTATGTGTGTGGAAGTTAGAGGTGCATATTGACGGCAGAATACACCCCTTGAGGCTATGAAACAAAGAAACTTTATTTTACTTATTCCTTTTTATTTTTTACATTTTTAATACTTTTCAGGCTATGGAGAATACTTGCTGGAAATATATTCTTTCAGGTTATTTTCAGCTCTCCTGTAAATTATACAGTCTTTTTTGTTGCCATACTATGTAATTACTTCATCTATGTACATATGAAAAATGCTGGAAATATTATTTCTGGCACTGTAAAGAGCATCTTCATTGCCTGATATTTGAATGCTGTGGATGGACATTATGTTGTAGGCTTTTAGCTACTGGATATGGCTCACTTGCTCTTCGAGCAGTTGGTAGTGAGTAATTAATTGCTTTCCTGAAGTCTTACCATAAACTAAATTGTTCCAGTACTAGTCAGAGATTATACCAGCCCAATGTTTCTTTCCCGTGTTTGTTTTGGAATCCACGTCTGTGTTCTCTTTAAATCTCTGTCCCTACAGTGGTAGCCCTTAACTATCAGCCTGACATATTTGGTAGCCAGTATGTTGAAAATATAATTTGAGAAGAGAAGAAGGGGATATATAATAGAATATGCTTTACCCATTTAATTCAGAAAAAGATAAGTCAATTGCACTTTATATTTTGGAATGAGGTTTAATTATCATGAATTTTTCATCCTCCATGTTCTTCAGTAAAATAAAGTGCGAATAAGCAGTATGTATAATCTTAAATAAAATAGAATGTCACCGAGTAGTAGAATTAGATTAGGCCACTACTTATTTGTCTTCCTCTTCCTATCTCCAAATTAGTCAGTGTGTGGGACAAATGATAATATAAATATGGGGCACCTATTTATTTTTGGTGCATTTTTATTTTCTTTGTGTGTAAGCAAAGCTTTAGTTGGGGTTATGTAATTGTAAAAAAAATCAAACTTGATTTTAGTTGCAGCAAAGAGTCTCCTTCCCCTCCAGTTCCTGTATATAGCACTTGTATATTACTACTCCATACATAAAAAATGTAAATAAAGTGTATTAGCACATAGCTTTTCTTTTTGTTGCATTTTGTCTCCTGTTATCCTTGCTGTTCCTGCCATTTTTTTCTTTTTCTCTTATTATCTTTTCCCTCATTCCACATAATATGAGTAATTCTGCTTATGGAGAGCCCACACTACTTGTTATATTGTATAAAATCCAGAGAGGTGAGAGGTCTGGTTCTGTAGCTCGAAATAAGGGAGCGGTGGATGCCCAAACTTTGATAGACTGCTGCTGCTAATTTACACATAAAATTACCTACACATTTTTTTATCAAAAACAAGTGTAGAATCCTTATACTTGCAAGAAGCAAATTCATTTCTTCTTGTCTGAATTCACCAGGGATGGAAATCTATAGTTGATTAGATTTAGACTGACCTGCAGTTACAGGGAGGAAATGGCCAAGGGCTGCAATCTAGGAGTCTGAAGCTCCTTAGAGTCTGAAGTTCCCTCCTCGCTTCCTAGCCCAATGAACTAAAAGCACAGTAGAAATAAACAGAACATGTTGGGTGGAAGTGAAGAGAAATAAAAATATTGGAAACAAGAAATAAGGTAGTCTGACATGGCAATGTGTGTGTGTAGAAGTTCAGCATAAACTCTTAAAAGGCAGAGTGTTATCAGCAAACGGATATGCTTGTTACCACAGCATAAGGACAAGACTGGGTCTCAGCTGCAGATATTGCAGAGATTTATCTTATTAATGGGACTGCTAATTAGTGTTTGACTTCTAATTATAGTAACAATAGATCTTAACAATCAATCCTCACCTCTACTGGTGCACATTAAGTCTCCATCATAAAAGTGATTTTTGTTGGGACTTATTGTTCTTATCCACATCATCAGCATAGGTACAGTATCCTAAGTAGTGTGTGCTTTGAGGATCAACCAATTAAGAAGGGCAGAAAATGTGTAATTATAAAATATTCAGCACCTAAGAACATATTGAGTAGGATGGTATTCTTGACAAGATTGTTTGGTTGAAACATAAAGGAAAACATGATGAGCATGAAATCTATCCTAATTCTTTAAGGAATTTACAGTTTTGTTTTCCATACCTTAATAAAAATTGAGGAAAATCTACTAAGAGGTGGTTTAAGTGAGTATTTAAAATTATTTTATTTAACTTTTGATCTCCAGGATTAATGCTTTGAGATGCTTCATGTAATTTACAAGAGGAGTCTCAGGAGATGAAAAGCACATCCAACTTGATTACATATTCCTATTGATCATCTTTCACCCGCAACAATAAAAATCAACTCTAAATACAAATCTAACAGTATTACTAATTCATTACAACCATTTCTTCATTAGCTTTTGATTGTTTTCAACATGTGTAGTATTCACAAATACAGCAATTATATGTTGAATAAGTGAAAGGAATACAATGCAGAGTACATCAGAAATCATTGCAGTAAAGATTAGGAAGGACTATTGTAAGGACATAAAATAAAATCATTTCTGCAACACAGGAGTGTTTAGCGCTAGAAAACTGGATATGCAAAGAGCTACCAGCCTATCTAGAACAGAGTTCAGTTTGTTAAATATCATAACAGTTTAACGCTCTTAGTCAGGGCTTTTCTGTGACTCCTTAATGGTGGAATTTGCCATAGAATCCATCCCTTACTGCAGCATTCTGATCCAGAATCTAAGTTTTACGGTTGTGAAGAAAACCTTCCACAAACAAGCCAACACAATGGTGTAAATACCTGAAACAGTAACTTTGGAAGGTAAGACCTGTTTGTCCCTGGGATCAGTGGGGTGCTCACTCTGAAAACTTGTCAGCATTGTTAACTATTTCACTGCTGATGATTTAAGCAGAAACATGCAGATAGTGTGAATGTTCTGCAGTCCCAAAATCTTTCCTGCTCTTTCCCATAAGCTGCTCTTTCCTGCTCTTTCCCATAGCTGTCTTCAGCAGCTAAACCTCCCAATTTCTCCCTGACAAATTCTACAAGTGATGCATTTTCAGTACAGATTTCTGAAGTACATTGAAAATTACAAGAATAAAAAATATAGAAAATTAAATATTACAATAGTACTGATTGTATTTTCTTATTTGAGTCAGTCAAAAACTTGGATTAAATTTAAATGATGTTATCCTGTCTGCAGTGAGGCAGAAAGCTTGTGTGGTATACTGGTCCCTCCCCATAATTTGGATAGGGATGGAATATATTTTATATTTATATTTAATTTTTGTTAACATCTTATTTCGGGGTTTTATACTAGTTATTTAATGCCACGGATGGGTCTAGCCACTAATGCAGGATGTCTTCATAGCTCACATTAAGCTTTGCTCATTTATAGTTCTATGCCAAATCTATTTATTTAGAAGTGCTGTGATTTTGTAGGGTCTGTTACGGGGCAGCTGCCTCCCAACCACCCCTGCATGGCATGGGCTGGCTCTGCAGTGGTCCTGTCTCAGTTACTCCTCACGGATTCTAAAAAAAAAAAAAAAAAAAAAAACCCTACAGCCAAGTTTGGGTGTTCCACTGATTTGGCCCTTTGGCTAAGTAATTTAAGAAAAGTCCAACTCTTCTGGGGTGTCCAAAGAGACAAATGCAAAAACATAGTGGCAGCTCACCAAAAAGGGGCCATAAACTCCCACGGCTTCCTTCTTGGAGTCCTAGAAAGGACGTTCTCTCTGAGGAAAGTAGAGAAAGAGAGACACCATCTCTGCCTGTGCCGAGGCCCTCTTAGGGGGGGAAAAAGAGACCTAATTAAGCCACATGACCTGCAAATCATGTGACCTTACAGCATCTCACCACCTGGTGGTTATCTGAGTTTATCCCAGGTGTGACTGGGCCCAGCTCACGTTTAAAGGGGCCAGCCACCTTGTGACAGGGTCTGGTTGAATTCCCATTGAAATTAATGAGTCCTTCCATTCACTTCAAAGGTGTAGGGTAATATGGTATCAAAATAATTTTGAATTTTTAAAATCCGGTTGTGGGGCAATGATAGCCATGTCATAAATAGTAGAGCAATGAATATTTTTATCATGGAACTTCAGCCACCTACTTGCTCTCCACTTACTAATCAGTTTCTCATGGAAGTTATTCTAACATTCTAAGCAGCTGGGTTTTTTGCATCTGCTCCCCAAAACAATTACACCCGCACAACGCTCAGAACAAGCAAGAGTCAATCCTGCAGCAGTAACAACTTTCCATGCATAAAATGTTACCGGTTTAAAGTCTATTCTCTTCTGCTGCTGAAATAGGCTCACGCCATTGGGAAGGGTAGATCTCAGGCTTCTAAGAGGAACCTGGCACTTTCTTCTAGCCCTGGAACATCATAAGTAAAGGGATTTAAAGTTGTGGCATTTTTATGTACAAAACGTGACTTTGGATCACTCTTGAAGGTTATTATGACTCCTTCTGAAGCTTGTGCTGTTGGACTTGTGGTAACTAAAACACCTGGCCCTACAGGTAAAGGGATAAAAAACAGAACAACCCATTTTTTAAAGAAACTACAATATTTCGGAAATAGTTTTTCTGTAACGCATGTATATGACAGAATACATGTTGGGGGGTGATATAAGGTTTGCAGGAAGCGGCGCGGACCGAGGGATGTGCTGGCCACCGTTCCCGCAAGCCCCCATTGGCCTGGAGCGGCAAACCATGGCCAGTGGCAGCTGCAATCAGCCGAACCTGTGGATGCAGCAGGTAAACTGGCCCGGCCCGCCAGGAGCTTTCCCTGAACAAGTGATGGCCCTAGTTTGAGAGCCACTGCTTTAGAATATAAATTATATTTTGATTTGGACACAGCAAATTTTATAATTCCTTCAAGTAATTTTCCTGTTGTACTTTCTTCTTTTGATACACTCAGTCCTGTTCACACATTTAATTTTATCTGTATGTCTTACTCCTTTCAGTTTGGTAAATAAAATATTTATTCTCTTAACAGGTCTACTCATTTGGCAGGTGTCCTTTCTTAATAGGCTTCAGTTGTATAAAATAGTTCAGTGTATTTAACATGTCATTAATACTGAATCCGTTAACATTAAGGTTACTGCACCTTAACTTCAACTACATTGAATACAATTATATACCAACTCCTTAGAGACAATGTTTCGGGGAAACACTTGGACTGCTAAGCAGTCACTGAGAGGTTTGCTGGTGTCTATACATAATTGACACTACACAGTAATTGGAATCTCTATTACCCTAGTGCGATTTCTCTCACACAGTCATTGCAAATAACATTTGAACTGAATTTCAAAGGCTTGAGGCCTCAGAATCGGCCAATACAGAGAGAAAAAATATGGCCATAAAATTACTTGATCTTATCTTAGTAGTAGTCTCCGTCTTCTTTCAATAAGTTATAAGTGAGATCTTGTACAGTTCTGAGGCATTATATCTTAATTTAGGGATTTAAAAATATTTTCAATTTATTTTCAATAGTAAACATACATTTAAAATTCAGAATGTTTGGTAGCCATTGTGGTACATTTACCATGAAATAGATGTTAGATAAGATTTCATGATTGGGTTGTTTATTGGGGAGTTAAAGGATCTGAACTTAAGAAGGGAGCAAATTTAGATTAATTCTGGTTGGACAGAAGTCTTAATTGGTAAATAGTCATCCAGTAAGTAGTCTATGGCGGGCATCCACCGTAGTTCTGAGGGAGGAGTCTTAGTAATTGCCAAAACTGAACTCCTGATTCTTTTATCCCAAAGCCCACCCTCCAGCCTGTCACCTAATCCTTTATCTTTCCTTCGTGTTTGCCTTTCCTTTTGACCCACACATTTAGGTCATGCCTGAATCTTATTGCTTTTTCCTGCATAATATCTCCAACATCTGACCTTTCTCTGCCCACACTGCCAAAATTCTTTTCCAGCCTTGTTCCTCCCTGCAAATACCACCCTCCCTTCTCCTTCTCTTGGTTTCACAAAGTATCAATTAACTATCACTCAAATCAGATACGGAGGTATGTCTGTCAGGTTGAGGAGGTTGTTGCGGTTGCAGCTGTGGGAGGGCACAGGTGTATCTGGATGTTGAAGTAATTATGTCAGCTTGCATGGCATAGGTAAATCTGGCCTTATGAGTAAGTGAACGCTGAGCAGGTTTCCTGTGATTAGCAAATGAGATTTTTCATGGTGCATTTAAACTGTTCATTTCACAGGATGACAACTTCAGGTGATTTGTCTTGGGAGCAAGGATTAGATTCCCCACAGTGGGGATATAATAAATGGGGGTGAGGTTAGTTAACCCCCCTCACTACACAGAGATTGGGAGTTGGAATAATAAATTGAGCATCAGCCCCCTCCCCTAATTCAGTGCAGAAAGTGGTTGGATTTTCAGAGAATCTCAAGCTCTCATGGGAGGGCTCAGTGGTTGCTCTGTGAAGTTGTCTGCATAGAACTGTAGCCTTGTTTAGGCGTTGGAATGAGAAAATGCTTGACATTGGAATATCAAAAAGGAGAAGGCTGGTAACAGCTTGGAATGGGTGCTAATTTATATTATCCCTTTTACTGCTCCTAGGTCATGTGTCCTTAGGAAAGATCTTGCTTGAAATTAAAGATTTCATAAGTATATGGCCACGGGGCCAAATATTTTTTCTTGTTGGCCTCCTGCCACTACCAATAAGGAATTCAGCTCCACTCATTGTCTGAATTGTTTAGAAATCTGTTTTAAAACAAAACAATTATCACAGTCCCCTATATTGTGGTTTTTGCTCTCTGCCGTCACCTTTAACTTAGTCCAATCCCCTGCGTACATTATAACAGAGTCAGGAGACTAGGTTTTGTTTAATACTGGTTGTACCTGTTTGCACAAATGTCAGTTTGGCAGATGGGGAAGGAGCGGAGGACATAGTTGTGCTAATGACAAAAAATAAATTGATCATATGCATTAGACTGAACCTGATGATGCAGTTGGTATAAAGCAGGTTACAACTTCCAGGCAGTGAAAACACTGTTCTTGTTGTCATGCTGGCACAAGCAATGGGCAAAACCCCTGTCCCTGTCCTGAAGGGATTTAAAATCTACAATTCTTAGTGGTATGATTTGTACTTTGTAGACTCATTAAAAGACTTCAGTATATGACTTGTCAACACTGCCTGCCACTCTGAATTTAGGGGTTTGGCTTCACATTTTTAACCAGTGTGAAGTGCATCCTCATTTGTCTTGACACAACATTGAGATGTTTGCCTCTGAGAAATATATAACTATCTTCACACCCACGCAGCTCTTAAACAAATGTAAAAGCAAGAGAACAAATGTCCCCAAGTATTGTTTTCTAGTTGGACACACACACACACACACACACACATATATGTGTGTATATATATATATATGTATATATATGTATAACTGTGTAAATAGTGTTTTAAATGCCTTAATATGGGTGTACCTAAGAGATGCCATTCCAGTCTTTTCAGTAAATGTTTTTAACCTTCCATGAAATATTTAGTTGTCTTTTGTAAAATTTTAAACACTGTTTAAAGCAATAAACTGTGTACAAATGAGGAAATTAAAGCCAAGTCTGACAGTTCATCTTCATCTTTTAATTTTGTGACTTTTATCACTTTGTGTCGCAACCTTACTGTTTTTCATGTAGTTTTTCTTTAATTAAATAATATAGTGTTTGCTCATTTAAAATTGTCTAGCTTTGTTCATGTCAAAGCTATACTGGCAGTAAATACCTTTTTTCTTCTTAGTGCCCTGTTAGATAATAGTTGAGAAAATAATAGATTCCAGGGACCTTTGATCCACCATTACTATAAAATAAAATGCAACTTAATTTTTTTCCCCTGGCCATAATGGTTTTAACCTTGTGTACTAATTTGAATATGCTTATGGGGACAGAGTCTTAAATGAGACACAAATGAAGGAAAAATTGCTAATGCTGCCACAGTATATCTAATGAGCACTGTGTAATAAACCATAACCTCTTCAACATTTCTGTGGAAAATGGTGTGATTATTTTGGATGGCTGGCCCTTTGTGTATGGCTCATTACCATCTGGCATAATGTGTATTGATAGAGCCTGTAATTGTCAACTCCTATTTGACATGCTGCCTTTAATAAATGTGACTTGCATGGCTGGAACCCACTAATGTTTATATGGTAAACTGTAATTAAAGAAAATACATAGAGTTAGGTAAAATATGTGTGTGTGTATATATAAAATATGCATATATACATATATACGCACACAAAATATTTTTGTAGATGGCCTCTCTTTTTCTCCATTTTCTAGTCTTTCTTTGTGTATTACCCACTTCAGCGTGATAGTGTAGCACCAAGTACATTGCTTTGCCAGCAGACGCCTAAGTATCAGAAGACAGACATGAGTCTTGAACAGTTTGTTTCCTCTTGCAGAACCTGCTTATAGTGAAATGTTCTGAGATGATGATTCTCTATATATAGCAAAGTAGAATAAAAGTTGGTATACTAGTTTCAGGATAATGGGACACCAATCCTGATTAGGGCTTTTGGGTGCTACCATTACGTAAATGATAGATGATAATTGTAATGGGAAAAATGCAGTTCTGGTTTTGATGATTCTTAACTTAGAATTCAGTTCTTCTCTGGAAGAACTGGATTCACTAATAACAAGGTTGTCTGTGGCAAATAGTAAGCTTTATTCTTGCAAGTATGGACATCAACATTAATGGCTGTAGTATCTAAGTTTTCATTTAAAAAAAAGTTTCTTATCCTTATGGCTATGATGATAACCTTGCAAATGTAAACAAGTCCTGGGGGCTGCTGTTGCTGCCCACAGTTTTCCCAAGACATTGCAGAGGGAAATTAGCAAGAGTCAGGTCAGTATTATTCAGAACACTTTGGGCAGCAGTGAAACTGACAAGTCGGTTTCATGCTCCTGTTGGGCAAAACTGAGAGGAACTGCAGAGGCAGACACTAGAGCTGTTCACTTGGTAGAACCAAATAAAGAGATGTATACTCTTTAAATACTGTAGGAGACCCCCCCCCTCCCACCTATCCCAACAGCAACCAAGAGGTTTTAGAGTAGGGGAGGAAGCAGAGAGAGGGATGCACCTTTTCCCTTCCATCAACCAGGAGTGGTAGGGGAACACTCAGATTTATCAGATTCTGACCCTGTTGGAGACTACAAAAGATAAAGCCACAGAACAAAGCCCAAGCACAGAACCCTGGAAGGAATCCCTTGGGCATTGTCCTTGGACAATAGGTATCAGTCACTTAAATTAATCTTTGGTTAGTAGGCTTAATCCTCTAGCTGTTAGGCTGCTGGAAATTTTTTCAAATCCTTTGTGTGAGAAAGGGATGGTTGATGGGAGAGCAATTGTTGTGGCATGATGGGGGGGGAAAGTAGAAGTTGCAGTTGAAGAGTGTAACAAACAGAATGTACCACTGTGTCTACACCCTGTATGCTACTGTAATAATCTTTGTACAGAATATGCCTTGTGAGGTATCATTTGAAAACTCATAGTTTGCTGCTCATTATTGTACTGATAAAATGTCTGTGGCAACATTATATGTGAAGTTATAAGATTCCATTGTATGGTGTTCTTAACACATGCTTCAAACTGAGGTTGGCAAACAGGCCTGCCTCAAACAAAGGAATGTGTTCTCTGCTTAATTTGCATTTAGACAGTAAACAGAGTCATCAAGCAGAAAGCATAGATAAAGAAACCTCAAACAGGTGAGAGAAAGCAGCAGGGAACATCCCTCCTTATAGACTCTTTGGCTATGTCTATACTATGCACCTTTTAGTGACACAGCTGTGCCGCTACAGCTGTGCCACTAAAAGGCGGCAGTGTAGCTGCTGTTTGTCAGCAGGAGAGAGCTCTCCCACCGACAAAAGACTTCCACCCCCAATGAGTGGCAGTAGCCTTGTCAGCAGGAGAGCTCTCCTGCTGACAAAGTGCTGTTCACACTGCTGCTTTTCAACAGTAAAACGTTTGTTGTTCAGGGGTGTGTGTGTGGCTTTTTTTTTTTCACACTCCTGAATGACAGAAGTTTTGCTGACAAAAGTCCAGTATAGATAAAGCATTTGTCTTCTGAATTTCATCTGGAAATCTTTTCCAAGAGGGGGACTGATACTATAAAAGATGGACAAACACCTCAGGACACCCCTCAACTGTCCATCGATTCAGTGCACCAAAAGGGACAAAGGAAGCAGCCGTTGAACTGGAGAAGGGGTTCTGACCTAAGAAGTTTGCACAGTAAGTGCTGAAAGCATGTGGTGAGAACTGCTTTGAATTTAACATAGTTTGTTAAGCATTGATTGCGTTTTATCTTGTAACCATTTCTGACCTTTGTTTCATTACTTGTACCCATTTAAAATCTCTCTCTTTGTAGTTAATAAACTTGTTTTATCTAATCTAGTGTGTTGAAGTGTTTGTGAAACTCCATTTGGGATAACAAGATGGTTTTCTTGTATATTATTTCTGTTTGTGAACTGTCCAGATTGAAGGCTACAGCAGCAAAGCATTGTGAAGGGCACCCCAACTTAGAGGGCAGGGGTGACACAGCCACTTGTTAGTTTGAACTGCACCCTGTGTATGTCACAGAAAGGAAAAATGAAACAGAATAAAATGTAAGTAGAGAGAAAGTAAGAAATGTAAGAGAAGGGAGAGAATAAAGAGAAAACACCTTGAAGATTATGCAGAAGACACTGATAAATTCTAGGGAGAGGTGAGGGTGAAGAAATAGTGGAGTGAAGGTAGAAGGGAAAGAAATATTAGAAAGGCAAGATACATAGTACATTTTTTAATTGTGTGAAATAAAAAATAAATTGACAAAGTTGCAATTAGAGTACACAATAAACTACAATTAGCTGATTTATTCCTTTAAACTTCATGCATTTTGAGGTGGAGGATGACAGTCAGGTATTTTTCACCCTGGCTGAGCAGCTTAGTCCTCAGTGTAGTAGGTATCAGATAACCTTTAGATGTTGCGACTTTAGACATTGTCTTGCATAATAGATACTAAAGCCGTGATCATGTGATAGAAAGTTAGAGTGGTGTGTCTCAGAACTACTGTTTTTAATTTAGGTTTTTCCTTTCAGCAGTGGAAACTGCAACCTCTAACAACAACAACAAAATGTTTTGTAAAGTACAAACCTTTCACTTCCTGTTCTCCCCCTGCTAAAGGGGTGTACATAAGTGGAGAACCAGATTTTCTACCTCCATGGTTCTATTTACTGCATTGTATATACTGACCTTTGGGTCACATTTCCATTAACTATGAAATTCCATTTGATGGACAAATGGCAAAGAAAACTGTAAAAGTCTCACCTTTTCAGCTGTGTAAATAAACGTGTTCTCAGTTTGGCACATTATGGCTCCAGTGTACAGGATCAATTTGAATTTATTATTTGCACTTACATTTACAGAGGATTTTCCATACATCTTGTTGATATGTCACAAAAAGACATTAAAACTAGATGCCAGGTTAGCTCCAATATACTATCAGCACTTAAGAAATAATAATAATAAATAATAATAAATTAGAAGAAATAACCCTAACTCGGAGTCACATTAGTAACTGCAATATTTTCTTCCTTGTACCTACATTTCAAGTAAAGAATTACTGGTTATTTTGAATTTACAGATAGAACACACCATAAGTGCCACTAAGTTGAGGAAATGTATTGGAAATTTTTGAAAGAGAGAGAGATTGAACATAACCTCCATAAAAATGCAAGGGATAATCTATCAGGTTAAAAATCATGGACAAAATTTTCAAGTTTGAGTGTCCAGTGTTAGTCACATCTATTAAGAGGGGCTGATTGTCAGAGAAGCTGAGCACCTATTTTGCTCCTATTGACTTCACTAAGAGCTGTGGGTGGTCACTGCTGAAAATCAGACTATTTAATTAGGTGTCTAAATATACATTTTGGTGACTATTTTAAGGTGCTCATTTAAAAATGTTGCTCCATGTTCCTGCTGTTAATAGTATTTCAGATTATTAAAATTTTTAAAAATATGTATTTATCACAATTTATATTGATCTGTTTACTTTTACACTTCATTCAGTTTTGACAGTGAAAATGAACTAATCAAGTTCACTTATTCTGATGACATATGGTTTCAGAGTTTGAGTTGCAGGTGAAATGTTTAAACTGAACTAAGCTGTTTTCATTGTCTTTTTTTTAAAGCCACGAAAACACTTTTACATTTCTAGCTATATTAGGTTTTAGAAAACCATTTTATAACAGAACCTAAATTTTGAGTGTAAACTCCCTGATAATGTCTCTTAATATCATGTTGACTTATGTATCATAACAGTAAATTGTTGCACAAGGCCATTTTAACTGTTTGCACTCAAGATGAATGGCTAGAATTTAATATGAAAAAATGTGCCTGATAAAATAAGCAAAAAGGACAATCAGGATGACATGAAAGCACATTGTTAAATATATAATTAAAAAATTCACATAACAGATTCCCTATTCAAACCTATTCCATCTTTACAGATTTTTATTTATTTTGCATCAGTCTGTCAGTCCTTTTGCCATTTATCATAAATGGTCATGTGGGCTTCAAAACTTGCATTAATATCGGCATGACATGATCATCTTTGTAATAGCTGTACATTGATTTCAGAGTAATATGATACTGACAGTCAGTCTCATTCAGATGATGGGAAGAGTTAATATAAAAAAAGTCTGAAATATAAATTGGCAATTATTCAGCAAATGTTCAAAGTTTTCTATTTCTGCTGTTTATCTATTTGTGTATATATAGCAATAGGACTGATGCCTGCACATTTGTGCTGGCTTTTCTGTGAGAACTGTACATTTTCCCTGCTTGGCATGACAGAGACAGCCTGCTGCTCTCAGGGTGCTATTAGGGCAGTTTATCTGAGGACATTTGTAACTGATTCCATGAAATACATATGGCAAGGGTCCTCCAAAATGCACAGATGTAGGACTGTGATCTTTAGAGGCTGAGGTTCAGCAGTTTTGCTGCAGTCTTCAGTAGTCCACAAAACTGAAACTTGCATTCACTTAAACATTCCTAGCTTCCTATTGCAAACCAGTCTTCTGTGGCCCACTGTTAACCTGGCCTTGCAGAAAAGTCTTATGATTGCTATTGTTATTACTTAAGAAGGATCCCTGCTCTGAGGAGCTCAGAGCTAAGGGCTGGTCTATTCACAGCTTTTGCACGGATGTAGTTAAGTTAATGCAAAAGCTGTGTGCAGACAGGCCTAAGGACAAACAAGTAGATGGAGGTCAGCGGAAGGGGAATAGCATAGACAATTTATATACTACTCAACTTGATTTACTACAGGCAATACAGAAGAAGTGAGTGGTGGATTTTGCAAAAGGACTTCAATGTGGACAGGGTGGGGTGTTGTAAGTGAATTTAGGGAGTTCTGTCCCTTGTGCACAGTACTCACGGAAGAAGGCATGGGGGTTATTGTGTGAGAAACAGGCAAGTGATGTTGGGGATGTTAGCTGAGCAGAGGGAATGGGAGGCAATGCAAAGCTTGATAAAGGAAGGATAAGTATAAAGGAGGCATATTTATGTACAGCTTTGAAGGTGGTGACAAAATTTACATTTGTTATATCTTATGGGAAGCCAAAGGATGCATTCAAAGAGGGGATATGTATGATCAGACTGACAGGCAAGGAAAATGACAGCAGCATTTTGTATGGACTGAAGGGGCACAGTGTGTATTTGGGAGACCATAGAGGAGGTTGTGATATAATAAGGGCCTGAACCAGTGATTTGTCTGTGGGGATGAAAAGATCTTGGAGATACTGAGGAGGAAGCAGGATTTGAAAATGGCCTAGGTATGTGGGGCAAAGGAGAGGGAGGAGTCAAAAATGTCACTTGGGTTACAGGGCCTGAATGTCGGAGAAGTTGGTGATGGTGGTTTCAAGAGTGATAAAGTAGGAAAGTGGAGAAGGTCTGCGAAGGGAGATAAGGAGCTAGGTTTTGATCACATTCAGTGTAAAGTGACAAGACATCCAAGAAATGTCAGAGATACAAACTGAGATTTGGGATTGGGTGGAAGGAGACAGTTTAATGGTGGAGAGAGAGATTTGTAAATCATCAGCATGCAGATAATTGCTGAAGCTGTGTGAGCTGAAGAGAACACCTAAGCACATGGTGTAAAGAGAGATTCGCAGAGTGCCAGGGACAGACAGACAGCCTTGGGGAACCTCAATAGAGAGTGGGAGAGGGAAGGAAGTGGGTCGACTGAAAGAGATGCTGAAAGTGCAGTTGGAGAGGACTGCACATTCATAAATAGGAGTGGAAAGTGGTCAGTGTAATCATGAATGGGAGTAGCAGTGATTCCTGAGCAATGATTTTATTAAGATGTGGTCCATGTAATAGTGCAAATATGAGAATCTCTACCATAAACCCAAGTTTCCATAAGATCACACCTAAATATATTTATTTTTATTTGGATTAACTGGAGAACGAATCAGTCATCTAAGCTTAGTTCAGTTCATTGGTTAAGATGGAGTATTGTACAGTTGATATATATTTGGTACTGTCTTAATATGTATTGTTATGGATGAGACTTAAATGATTGTTCTTCACTAAGTAATGCTGTAGAATGGGTATTGTTGTAAATGTAATTGTCAGGACTCTCAGCATTTTGTTAAGGGCCTTTTAAAAAAGGGTAAATCTAAGTATATAAATAAATAAGCTCTTTGGGGGCAGGGACCATCTTTTTGTTGTGTTTGTACAGTGCCTAGTGCAATGGGCTTCTGGGTACTACCACAATAAAAATAATAAAATATAATAAATGAAATTTATTTTAAAAAATCTCCTAGGTTGATGGCTTCTGCAACAAGTTTGAGAGCAGAGAATTTTTAGAGCCAAGTTGTAACTCCCCAAAGAGAAAGATAAATTGGTGGAAAATAGTACATTGATTAGAAGATAACTAATAGACTTTCTGTAAAGAGGACATCTGATAATTTCCCCAAATTATGTGTATAACATGGTACTCATGAGAGCATGAATACTGTTTGGAAAGCAAAATGAATACAGAAAATAAAATGGAAAAAAAATCCAGATACTGAGCATTTGGAAAGTATGACACTGATGTATTTATGCAACCTTTTCATGGAGAGCTGTGCTGAAGTCAAAGAGGGGATTTTGGTTTCCTTCATTAAAAGCTTATTAAATGAAGAAATAGGACAGTCGTTGTTTTGCTTCAATAGTTGGGGGTCAGAGAGGCAGGTCTGATCTCCTCAGAATATTAATGTCTGCCTTCAGCTGAGGGAAATGAGCCGTCACTTGAGTTAGCTGAAGCTTTATGTGCTCGTCACTAGGGATCCCCATATGTCCTGGGATCTTCAGCAGTCGGAAATGGCAGAACTCTGTTGTAGAGAGCAGAGGGCTCTCATTAGTATTCCTAACAGGTAGTTCAGCTCAATCTGCCGAGAGCAAGTCTGTTTAATGTTGATCAGCTGTCCATCTGATAAATTGAATTGATACGGACATTTCCTCCAAGGGCTGCCCTGACAATGACAGCAGGAGCATCGGGATGTCTTGTTAGTCCTTTTTTTTATCAGTGCTTGAAATATTGTTAACCCTTTGGTATACCCAAGGCTAGAATATGTACAGTACCTTGTCATTTGTGTGGCTGTGTATACCGAAGGATTTTCTCCCCTGCCTCTTTGGCCTGGTCTACACCAGGAGTTTATGTTGAATTTAGCAGCGTTAATTCGACTTAACCGTGCACCCGTCCACACCAGGAAGCTAATTAGTTCGACCTAGAGGGCTCTTTAGTTCGAATTCTGTACTCCTCCCCGATGAGGGGA
Source organism: Mauremys mutica (assembly GCF_020497125.1). Taxonomy (NCBI): domain Eukaryota; kingdom Metazoa; phylum Chordata; order Testudines; family Geoemydidae; genus Mauremys; species Mauremys mutica. The sequence goes on along the minus strand of NC_059074.1, from coordinate 82,320,853 downwards.
GTAGCGCTAAATTCGACATGGCTATGTCGAATTAGGCTATGTGTGGATGGAAATCGACCTTAGTAGCTCCGGGAGCTATCCCACAGTGCACCACTCTGTTGATGCTCTGGACAGCAGTCCGAGCTTGGATGTTCTGACCAGCCACACAGGAAATGCCCAGGGAAAATTTGACACACTCCGGCGCCTTGTGGATGTTCTGCAGGACCGCAGGCAGGAGGACAGAGCCCCCCTGCACTGTATCTGCAACCGCCCTCCCCCGCCACAAAGTCCCAAACCCCCCTCACCAAAGTAACAAGAAGGAGGGGCGACAGGGGCTGTGAAAACTGTCACTGCACCCCTGCAGAGTGCACAAATACAAGAAGGCTCTCATTCCCTAAATGTTGAGAAGTCCTTCCCTTCCTGGCTCACCGAAGCCCCAGTCCCAGTTTCATCCCCTAACTGTGTAGTTGATTATTAAAAGTAGTTTGCTGTTAATTACTATTTCCGTCAAGTTTTTCTACAGAAGACTGTCTGTGAAGTGGCGGGGGGGAGGAAGGGGATTGTTAATTGCATAGGACAGTCACCTTTACCAGGGTACAGACACGGGGGCAGGATCAACAGCAGGTCACATACACAGTGCAGTCAGTAGGCACCCTGGTCGGTCTGGGAGGTGTTTTCCATGTTCTGTGTGGGTGGGGGGTACGTGGCTTTGTGGCATGGGAGGGCGGTTACAGAACTTATGCAGCGGTCCTTGTCCCGGACCACAGAGCCACACAACAGGGGAATCTGTAACCGTCCTCCCCCGCCACAAGGTCACATAGCCCCCGCACACAGAGTCCCGAAAAGGAGGGATGGCAGGCTCCGTTGAAACAACCAGTCCGGCACTGCAGACCACTCTAGGAGCAGGAGCCTATCATTCCTCGAGTGTAGAAGCGGTGTTAACATCACTGCACACCCTACCCACCACAGTGTGCGTCCCTGTTTCAACCCTTTAACGCAAATTCATTAATAAAGAAAACGTTGTTAATTAACAATGTTCCATTAACTTTATTTTTAAACGTGTGTTGGAAGGGGGGAAACGTGGTGAACGGGGTATGTAACCGCAGAAGAAAGTCAACAGTAACTGAAGCAGGGGCAGGTTCAGCTTCTCTGTAAAGAAACTGAACAGTCACAGGTTACCCTGCTCCCTGAGGAACCTAGCTTTCAAAGCCTCCCGGATGCACAGCACTTCCCGCTGGGCTCTTCTAATTGCATGGCTGTCTGGCTGAGCATAATCAGCAGCCAGGCGATTTGCCTCAACCTCCCATCCCGCCATAAAGGTCTCCCCCTTGCTCTCACAGAGATTGTGGAGCACACAGCAAGCTGCAATAACAATGGGGATATTGGTTTCGCTGACATCCGAGCGAGTCAGTAAGCTCCTCCATCTCCCCTTGAGACGGCCGAAAGCACGTTGAATGATGACAGTTACCCAAGACCACCCTCGACACATTTTTCCCCCCAGCATGCATTGTGGGGAAATCCCAGAATTCAAATGGGCAGCGGGGACTGCGGGAACTGTGGGATAGCTTCCCACAGTGCACCGCTTCCAATGTCGACGCTTGCCCCGTTAGTGTGGACTCAAAGTCGAATTAGTGTCCTTAGTGTGGAGACACAAATTCGACTTTGTAAGGTCGATTCCACAAATTCGAATTAAGTTAAATCGAACTAATCTGGTAGTGTAGACATACCCTTTGAGACACAATGTTAGGCTTGAAGTTTGTTGCCTAAATGGTGAATGCTTTGCCCCCTGCTGTGTCTCTCAAGAGTAACACTTCCCTGCAGGAAGCAAAATAGTGAATAATAAATAATGTCATCTTTTAAAACTGTTTAATTGAATAATTTTTGTTCTATGGTAATAAATGTCATTGAAGCCTCAACTCACCTCCCGCAAGCCGCTCTACTTTCTTGCCTGCTTTTAGATGCAGTAGAACTCTAACCTAAACATGGATCACTATGGGTAGGTGGGGTAATTTATTTACAGAATAAATCTGTGCTGAACCGTTTTCCTTGGGAATAAGTATGGAGAACCTAAAAGGGTTCTGTGTAGGGTTACAGTTTAATTTTATGTTTGGTGTCTAAGGCCTTGATCCTGCAAACACTTGAGTACATACATAACTTTACTCATGTGAGTCATTTTCATTGACATCAGTGGAACTACTTAAGTAAGTAAAGTTGTGATTGTGCTTTCTAAATTGCAAGATTAGGGCCTAAATGTACTAATTTCATGAATTGCAAACTGTGAAATTAACAAACCGGTTTACTGCTTTGCTACTTGATTGGTATTGTTCTGCTTTCTCTCTTGCATTCAGTTGTTGTGCCTGCGTCACATGTTATGATTCTAGCATAGGCTCAGGTGTCTGGTCTCCTTGAAATCAGATTAATTGCCAAACATCACTGCTTCAGAAAAAAAAATCCTTTTATCCTCTTCTTTTTATTTCATACTTCAATGTAGAAGGTCAGGTAAGCACTCTCTGAAAGAGAGGCAAGTGCCACTGCTGTTTATAGATTGCTTACTGGCTAAGGGTTGGCAAAGTGTAATTTTCTCTTTCTGTGGGTTGACTTGGATATGTGATCAGCTTCCCCTGAACATTCCTTACACTCTGATATTGGTCCACCAAATTTAACATTATTTTATTCTTACAGCTGTTACATCATTTCTTCTTCTCCAAAACTGAAAAGTGCCAAATTAAGGGGAGCCATGTAGAAAGAGAAAATACTTCTTTTTCCGTGCAGGGATTGGGGCCTCCTATATTGAGCCCATTAGAATACTTCAGAATGAGAAATTGACTTGTAAAATTATCCAAGTAAAATTTAATCTAGCATTGTGCTGCACAGAGGAATTTAGATAATCTCCAGTTTCTACTAAACAGATCAACTTAGTTTCATCATCAAATGTCATTTGCCCACTGCTTGTCTATTAGAAAATCTGGCCCCATTATTGAAATGTGAGGCGGTATCCTACTATTACTCCCCCTCCCCCAGTCCAGGGAGCAGTCATTTATTGCAGCACTTTTCTAATGCGTAGCTAGTTTTTAATCCACTCCTGACCTCTCGTTCCCGCACCACTATGAGCACCCTATGGTTGGTTTCTTAATAGTTTCTTTTAAGGGACATTGTCAAAATCTTTAAAAATATATAAAAAAATATTGACTAGTTACCTGTTTGAATTCTTTGAGAAAGTTAATAAAATAAAACAGAGAGGAAGATTTCTTCCCTTCAGAAGCTGTGAGGATTTGACCCTATCATGCTATACTTGCCCAGGTGATATCATGCTCTCTCTAATTACCTCTTGTGAACTGCGATTTCTAAAGATTTATGGTGAAGCAACAATTATAAAACATTCTTGTGTAGATGAGGAACTGTAGAATGGCTTTTTATCAAAAATCTGCATTGTGTTTGTGGCTTCAAAAATAAATCTCTTATCTTTGCTTTAAGTCAAAGAAGTCTGGCAGAGATTACAGAGTTGATCCACACTGCCTTCCTGGTGCATCGTGGGATAGTAAACATTGGTGAGCTGAAGTCCTGTGATGGCCTACTGAAGGACATGCAGTTTGGAAATAAAATAGCTGTCCTGAGTGGAGACTTTCTTCTAGCAAATGCTTGCACAAGCCTAGCTCAGTTACAGAATACTAAGGTAAAAAATGTTTCTATTACTCTAACAAGTAACAGCTCTGGTTGTTAGAAAACCACTGAACAGATAGTCTGAATTGGGACATCCTTTCACTGTAAAAATTGGCACAATTCTATTATATGTGCAGATGAATTGACAGCTGGATGTTGCTCCAGGTACATCTACCACAATATTACAGAAATGTTACCACTGCTAACGCTTTAGTATCTGTTCTGAAGCAATGATGCCATAGATAGTAGTGGATTAAAAGACAGGCTGGTGAATTAACATACATATGCTGCTGTGTCTTCAAGACATGTAGGAGTACAGTACATCTTTGGCAACCTGCTAGGTGAAGTTCAAAACATATTTAGTTGATTATTTAGTTTTATATTGTGGTGGGTTTTTTTGGAGGGAAGAATGGATTCTGTTTGATTTACATTTAGGGGATTCTTCAGGATCTTTCCATTTTGGTCTGCACAGGTGTGATTTGCCTTTTTGCTTTTAGTAAAATTTTGTTAGACATCCAGACAGCTTTGGGCATTGAATGCCCTATGAACAAAAATACATCATCATTTTAAAAGACAACTGCAGTCATTTTGCTCAGCTGAGCTGTCTGAAAGTTTACAAGATAGGAGGTGTTTATCATTATGAATAAACGTGTGTGGGTGTGTGTGTGTGCGCGCGAGAGAGGATATATTTATGCACTAGGTAAAAACCAGTACTGTCACATAGGTGTAATTCGTAAAATGGGGAAAAAGCCCCAAATGGCTGAGAACTTTAAAATTGTAAATAATAGACTGTGAATCACAGTGATGATTGAACCTGGTAATATTCTAAACAAATAGGCTGTCTGGAGTGGCTCATGAACGTGAGTGCCAACTTCAGGGCAGACTGTTACAAACCAGGGCACAAACCCCAAACTGGTTGTGAGTTCTATACTTAGATTTCTCCAACCAAGTATCAAATGTGAACCCCCTAACAGCCTTAACATGGATTCACAGACAATTCCCTTGGGCACTCCTGTCTATCTTGCCATCCAGGCAAAACTGTCCTTGTGATAGATGGTCCCTTACATCAAAAATCACAATAATATTCAGGTTACTCCCAGTCCAAAGGACCAGTCACTTACCCAGTCAGTCAGTTGTACCTCAGATTACACACCAAAGACAATGCTTGCAGCCAATCCTATAATAAATTAACTAACCATTTAACTGAAAAAAGAAATGACAGTTATTTACAATGTTAAAACAGGTAAACATGGACATACAAATGAGTCTGAAACTGATGTGATGAGTCCACCTTCACATCTCCTCTTCATGGATGTGGGAGGAGCAATCTACAAAGTCTTTTGTCCGCTGATATTCTGTAATGACTTGTCTGGTGTCTAAGGGCCTTCTTTTGTTGGAGAGGAGATAACACCTCTTGTGGTAAATTAGCATTTCACTCTTGGGAATGCTTCTTTCCTGACTGGGGGAGCACCCAGGTTTTAGTTAGGGGTATATAGTACAAGTCATGGACAGGTCACGGTCTGTGAATTTTTGTTTACTGCCTCTGACCTGTCTATGACTTTTACTAAATATACCGGTGACTAAAACATAGCCTTAATTATAAGTAAGATTAATAGATGCAACAACTCTTAAGTGTTTCATAAAGTGTAAACACTAAACACATTTTTATAACTCTAATACCTGTTTTAACAATACTGTTGCATAGGTGAGCCAGACTGGTTTGCAGCTATGCATTTGTCAGTGTTCAGTGAGGCGTAGGGGCCTTGGCATAAGCTGGCAACTGGTCCATCAGCATCACGTCCTTCTAGTTGTTTCACACTGACTCATCAGACATTCTAGGCTTCAGAGTGACAATCTTGGAATCTTTTTATATAGGCACACAAGAAAGTATAATTATCTATCCACTATTGTGTATAATAAAAATGTACTTCTATAAAATATTTCCACAATGTTAAGTTATAATAACATTTGCTATTTCTGAGCCTAATGATTTTGTTCTGTTTAGCGTCTTATTCTGCACCTTCTACATACCCATGGTATCTGAATGTGTATGGTACTTGACTGATGTAATTTATAACACTAGACGAGTTCAATGTAAGAGAAGGTAAATCAACTTCCAACCTGCTTGACTAATGGTTTAAATTATCTGAGAAAAAAAATGTAATATTAAATATTCAAAAAATATTTTCTTTAACTTTTACAGTGCTTTTTATGATTAAACTATTACATAAATCAGTTTAGAAACTGATTTAACATGAACATGATTATACTTGTTTTGTATCTACTTAGGATTAATTCTTCAGCATTTCAGGAGATCCTGGATGAGGTCCTCACTGCAAATCAAAGGAGAATTTAACCCTAAATAAACCTAGGTTTTAACTCAAACTGAGGGAAAATTTTGAGAAAATAATAAATTAAGCATTCCAGCAATAAAGTATAGTCCCTTAAGATTTGCCAGGAATCAAACCTACTGTAAGTTGAAGCACAAATACCAAAGAGATGCTTTATTTTTCAAGCAATCGTATTGCATGTCTGAAAATTCTGCCAAAACATTTTAACACTTTTTTTCATTTTTTGACATCTAAATAGTGTCATAGCTTCCACATGCTCTAAGTAGGATACCACCATGGAAACTGATTGATTTACTAAATTATTCTCTCTTTCTTCCAACCCTACTGGGAAAGTTAGAAAATTTTAAGACAAGTTATAGAAATATCTTGACATGTGCCATGATTTAAACAAACCGCATTTATTCTTTTGAAAGTGGTTAATTTTCAGTTCTGTGCATCTATTTTTAGGAGTGTGAAATAGCCATGACTTTTTTCTTCATAATGTTTTGTGTTCTTTGCAGGGCTGTTGATTAATCGCAGTTAACTCATGCGATTAACTCAAAAAAAATTAATCGTGATTAAAAAATTGCGATTAATCACACTTTTAGTCACACTGTTAAACAATAGAATACCAATTAAAAAAATTTAAATATTTTTGATGTTTTCTACATTTTCTAATATTTCAATTACAACACAGAATACAAAGTGTACAGTGCTGACTTTATATTATTATTTTTTATTACAAATATTTGCACTATAAAAATAAAATAAATAGTATTTTTCAATTCACCTCATACAAGTACTGTAGTGTAATCTCTTTATCATGAAAGTGCAGCTTACAAATGTAAATTTTTTGTTACATAACTGCACTCAAAAACAAAACAATGTAAAACTTCAGAGCTTATAAGTCCACTGAGTCCTACTTCTTATTCAGCCAACTGCTCAGAAAAAAAAGTTTGTTTACATTTATGGAGATTATTTACAATGTCACCTGAAAGTGAGAACAGGCGTTCGCATGGGACTTTTGTAGCCGGCATTGCAAGGTAATTACATGCCAGATATGCTAAACATTCGTATGCCCCTTCGTATTTCGGCCACTATTCCAGAGGACGTGCTTCCATGCTGATGATGCTTGTTTTTAAAAAAAGTGTTAATTAGATTTGTTACTGAACTCCTTGGGGGAGAATTTTGCATGTCTCCTGCTCTATTTTACCCGTATTCTGCCATATATTTCATGATATAGCAGTCTTGGATGATGACCCAGCACATGTTGTTCGTTTTAAGAACACTTTCATGGCAGGTTTGACAAAACACAAAGAAGAGACCAATGTGAGATTTCTAAAGATAGCTACAGCACTCAACCCAAGGTTTAAGAATCTGAAGTGCCTTCCAAAATCTGAGAGGGACTAGGTGTGGAGCACGCTTTCATAAGTCTTAAAAGAGCAACACTCCGATGCGGAAAATACAGACCCTGAAGTACCAAAAAGGAAAATCAACCTTTTGTCGATGGCATCTGACTCAGATAATGAAAATGAACGTGCGTCGGTCGGCACTGCTTTGGATCGTTATCGAGCAGAACCTGTCATCGGCAAGGACGCATATCCTCTGGAATGGTGGTTGAAGCATGAAGGGACATATGAATCTTTAGCGCATCTGGCACGTAAATATCTTGTGAGGTCAGCTGCAACAGTGCCATGTGAATGCCTGTTCTTAGTTTCAGGTGACATTGCAAACAAGAAGCAGGCAGCATTATCTCCTGCAAATGTAAACCAACTTGTTTGAGTGATTGGCTGAAGAAAAAGTAGGACTGAGAGAACTTGTAGGCTCTAAAGTTTTACATTGTTTTATTTTTGAGTGAAGTTGGGGGTTTTTGTACGTAATTCTACGTTTGTAAGTTCAACTTTCATGATAAAGATATTGCACTACAGTACTTGTATTAGGTGAATTGAAAAATACTATTTCTTCTGTTTTATACAGTGCAAATATTTGTAATAAAAATAATATAAAGTGAGCACTGTACACTTTGTATTCTGTGTTGTAATTGAAATCAATATATTTGAAAATGTAGAAAATATCCAAAAATATTTAAATAAATGTTATTCTATTATTGTTTAACTGCGATTAATCACAATTAATTGTTTTAATCGCTTAATAGTCCTAGTTCTTTGCAAGAAAAAGTAAAAGTGATGGTATTGTTCTTTGTAGCAGTTAGTAGCTAAGTAAATTGGCTTATAGAAAAAGAAACATGGAATATATTGTAAACATTACTGACCATGATAAGACTACAACCTCTATCTAGGCATGTATATCTGTTTCAGTAATTAAAACTGTTGTAATTTAAACTTAAGCATGTTAGTTTAATTTAAACCATTACTACTGAACTAATTTTATTGTGCTGTTAGATTCTTGTCTGAGCTTCTGTATGATGCGTTTATCTCTGTACTTCTCTCGGGGCTTACAATTAGATGTAAATTTCTGCAGTCATAATGAAATGCAGAGCTATTTTATAATTGCCAAGGGTAAAATTAGCAAAGTCAATTATTTTCCCTTAGGCTTTTCCCTGTAGATATTAAAAGGCTGCAAGGTAATTGCCTTAGGTAACACTTTGATTTTTAAATAACATTAGGAATAGGAATTGTTGTTAATCTTGTAGTAATTTCCCCCCTCTTGCTACTGTTGTAGCATATCACTGTTAGTGATGTTAACAAGATTCAGGACTAAAGGAGGGAAGTCCTTGAAATGTTATTTTTAACTAATGCTCATGCTTCTCATTCACATGTTTTCAAGTGTTGTGATGCAGAAGAGTCATTTAAATCTTTTTTTACCACTTCAGGGTACAAGAACCTTGAACTAAAGATATCTTGAAATGCCAGCTGTGAAGCCATAAATTGCATGACCTCCTCCAAGATAGATTGCACTGTGCTGGATTAATGTAAAACATCATTGTCCATCACAATGATGGGGCCAAGCCAGGGTCATCTAAATTCTTGTTGTTTGAGCATGCAAACATACAGAATAACTTGAAAAGTATTAGGAAATGGAAGGAAGCATTATTATCAGGCCATATTTCAGTGTTTTTTCTAGACTTTTTCATAATTGATATAGACTAACGATTAAAATAAAATGCTACAGGACGGTCATAACTTCATTATTTTTGTCATTAAGGCATAATTCTCAGTTGGTTCATCTAATAAAAATGATTAACATGATAAATATTTAATTACATCTTTACCATTGTATAGAACTGCATGTGCATCTGATCAGACCATGGCATATTTACAGTTCTTGAATGCAGTCGTTGTTGGGTCTGTGGCAAGGCACCTTCTCAGTCTCTCCAGCCTCCACTGCTTTTAGCCTTGGTGAGACAGGCTTGGGTAAAACAGTCCCTCTTGGTTGCACAGGGGAAGTCTGTTCCTTCTCTCCACCAGTCTTTGGGGCTTGTTTTTCTCCCTTATGGGAGGGAGTGCAGCCTCCCCTCCTGGTGAGGCTTGCTGCTCCTAACCTACTGGCAACATGACTTCTTCTGTCTCTCCCCCTTTTCTCCCAACAGGGGAGGGTTTAAAAAAGTCTCAAGCAGCCCTTAGTTGGAATCAGCCTATCCTAATTGACCTCAGGTAACTCCCTCTCAGCTGATCCTAATTGATTCTCTGGTAACCTCTTCTCAGCTGGTAGGGAGGAGGGCCTTGTAACCTTCTGGGACTGTTTTCTACCCTCTCCCCCTCCACCCCCCCGGCAGCCGTCTGTCCTGAGTTTATCACGGGTCTCATTATTTAACTCGTATCACTTTCTGGGATTTAAAAATATATGTACTCCATGTAAGGAGTGGTTTCTCTTGGCCTTTAACATCGGATATGCTTTTTGTCATAAGAGCATATCCTGCAACTGTAGGGAGATGGACTCTGATCTCTGTCAGTTGTCCTGTTATGTTTAATGTCAGCATGTGGTACCTCTTGTGTTTAAAAAAACAAAAAACTGACTAACTGTGAATGGTACTTTATGGATTGTGAGATGGTCTATGGATTAGTACATTAATAGAAACTCTCTACATGAATTTTGGTAATGTGTGCATCTTGATTTCACAAAAGTGTCAAAGTTTTCAGAGAATGCATTAGAATTGCTCATTCAAGAACATTTTAAAATGTTAACACTCTTGTGTACCCAAAGATGAAATGCCCACAGTTTCACTTATGACAGAATACATTTTTCACATCATAATAATAAAGCCTACTCTTCAGTTGCACTTTTCATCAGCAGATCTCAGAGGTCAGTATGATGTTACCAGACCTGTGTAATTCTGCAATCATTAAAACTGCATGAAAATCTGAAATACATGTGACATTTGTATGATAGATGAGCAGGAATATATGTAGAGAAGCTCATGCTGTAAGGGGAGTATCTAGAGAAGTCAATGGAAACCTGTTTCAGTATTAGGGCTGCAGCCACTAGAGCTCAGATACCACCATGATGATTATGATATAAATGCCTACCTAGATAGAGGGTGCAGTGAAGATATACACATTCCAGTCATCTGAGGGTACTGATACACAAGTCTGAGCGAGGACAGATTGATGCATATAAATGTAACATAAACTGCTCAGATGTAGAATTATATTGTACATATTATGAGGCACAAATAATATGCTAAAATAATCTGTAAACATCAGTCATATGTCAGTAGTTGGTTTTAGTCAAAGGACCACTTGGACTACATGTTATATCATTGTTCTCCGGAGTCCTGTTGACTGAGGACTTAAGGATGATCCCCCGCAATTTTTCTCCACTTTAATTTCATGACCCCTTGTATGGATGACTGGACTGTACTTCGAAGCACTTCCCACAACCCGCTATGTGAAATGCTAGGAATTTGAACTGAGGACTCCTGCTTAGTCAGTGCAGAGCTCTACCACAAGACCACATTATAGATCACTGTTATATTAAGCATTAGTTGTTTATAAATAAATAGTGGCACAGATGTACTACTTATATAGTCGTTGCATTTCCTTATGTTAACTTTATGTATTCCTGAAGGCATAAATATGTTGTTTACAAAATAGTCCTTGTGTTTGCATAAATGTTACCAGTTTATTCATGTAAATCTTCCCTTTGCACAGAAATTAATGCACATTGTGATTCATTAAAGAAACTGCTTATCTATGTTTTAGTATTGTGTAAACATCAGTCATGGGTCTGTAGTCAAGTGTCAGAGAAAAACTCAGTTCTCGCTTTTTGTTTGGGTGCAGCAGAGTGAGATACTTTATTCTGTTTAGCAGCTACAACAGGGAGAGAGTGCACTAGGACATAGGGTCTCCCCTTCCTAGACAGGTCTCTCAATAGGTAAACAATTACAACAAGCATTTATACTTTTGTTACAGACAATAATAAGCAACAGCTGCATTTTGTTTATACATAGGTCATCCTGATATCTTGTTTTTCTCACTTCTGAGACGCTAGTCTATCTACACATTATCTACACAAGGTCAAAACAACTTCTCACAGTTCTTTTCTGCTCACCTCACACAATCCTCACTTCTACAAATCTCGCGTTATTAGGTTTACAGTTAGCCTAACTCTTGCTAACAAAGACTGTCATGCATTAAGATCCCTTACAAATCCCTGTCAGTTCTTTCTCTACTTCCACACTCCCCCCTTTTGTACTTCTAGTACAACAAATATTTTCAAACCTCTATTTGCATTAAGCCATGGATTTCAGATTCTACATCAGATGTTTCAACCTTAGGGGTTTTGATTGGATGTAATGACAATGCATGATTAGCATGGACATAAAAGGTATTGCTATTATCACGTCTTTTACAACAACAATAACATAATCCTAAGCTAACTAACAGCAATACAAGCAATAACTTTCCCATAGCAATAATATGATGGGGTTGTTGTACAGTTTTAGTCACAAAGCACAATACATCATACTTAGTACACAAAGTAGACATTCTATAAGCTGTATGAAAGGCATACTTTTCAACTTGATATATATTTTGAAACATGTGAATTTGCCCTTGTATTTCAGAGATTCTTTGAACCTCTGGTAACAATGAAAGCAATTTTTGAAATCGATCAGGTACTAAGCTGGTCCAATTAAAGGGTATCTGGAAACTAAGGGCCACTTCCAAAATTCTATCTGCAGGCCAGTAAACAATATGATTGCCTGCAGTGGTAATGAGATTAAAATGTGTATCTTGCAATGTGGTGGTTTTAACATACACACAGCTATCATTAGCTTGAAAAAGTAAGTGTCCTGTCAGGGTAGTTCCTTGTCCCATACCTTCCCAACAAACATTATCATGAACAGTGACAACTTCCCCTGGCTTCAGTTTATGGATACACTGAAGCTGTAGGGGTTCTAACAGCCAAAATGTCCATTGACTCCCTATTCCTATCCAAAATGTCAGCTGTAATTCTAGGGGCACTGACTATAAATCAGTTAGGTATACCAGGTGGTCTAATCTCTCAGATGTCACGGTGAATAATCCAGTCCCACATGCATCCTCCCCATGGACCCGGCAGGATTCGGTATGTGGGAGCCCACACCCCCCTAACCGGTCCATATGCTTGGAAGGAGCACTCTGAATGTCCACACTTCCACCCAGAAAGTGTCCAAGTATGTCTCCATGACCACAGATCAGATGGTACTCCTGATGTGTCTGTAAGGGCAGTGGGCCAAGTCTGGTGCTCAAGATCACTCCGAATGGCCATCAGCTGGTCATTCAGGAAATCCTGAATTTCTAAACATACTAGATCCCACTGCAATGCCTTCCCAGCCTCAGTGATATTCAACACCATCTCTGTCAGTAACTTCTGGGTCATAGAACTAAGGGCGGAAATAACATGTAACTCACCAACTCCAGCCTGTACTTGGGTTATCTGAGCTCCAGAAATAAGGCTAGTGGCCTTTTCTAGTTGGCCCAATTTCTCATCATGTTCTTGGCTTTTAAGAATATTCCAAATGGCTGCTGCACTATTGGCCCCAGCCCACAGGGATCTGGTCAATTCCCTCTTCTTCCAGAGGAAATAACCCAGGCCCTCTGTTGTGCTAATCTAATGGCAGCCCCTTGTGAGCAATTTGGGTATGTAGAGGTGATCTGGAAACTGGATAAGGGCAATGTAAATTTGACAGTCCCTAGTGTTGTATTAATCACAGTCCATTGATATCCTAATACATCTCTCTTTGGTGTAGTACTATATCACATCTGTTAGTTGTATACCTTTAACTAATCTCAGGTACTTTCAAGAGGCATTAACATTAATAGCATAGGAGGGGGTGTATTGCAATAAGGTACAGGTTACATTATTAGTCACTGGAATGGTTTCAATACAAGTAAAATTTCCAGTGGCAGAACAAACTCTTTGGGTATTCGTTTGATTATTCACTAATTGGGTAACCAAATAACAATAAGGGCCTCTTTCATGTAACACATTGCAAACTCCAGGAACAGCCATCATATCTACTTCACTATGGAACCCATCAATTTCAATTACAGATTCTTGGGGTTCATTTGTAGTGATATCATAGATTTCTATTTCCACTGATCCATTTATTCTCCACTCAATTGTTTGCTTATATGGGATATCCTGAACTTCAAAAATATTTTTTTCCAAACAATCTTTAAATAAATCACTAAAGTGTGAAGGCCTGGGCCAGTGGTTTTATCAAATATATGGCATTGTCTGTATTTGGATGTATTATAGGGGTAATAGTGTAATGGAGGAGATGGCAGAGGCAGTGGCAACAAAGTGCCTTTGGTACTTGTCATTTAAAATCCAATTAGGGAGGGCAATACATGCTGAAGGATTTATCCAAAACACAGGGCGCAGCCTGTAGAATAAACCCCCAAATCCAATCAATACTACATTCCCAAGCATGGGTCCCACAAATTTCTTCCTGCCAGTGTACAATTCTTTATTTCTTCACCAGGATCAGTTCTTAATGTCCTTTCTAGTCAGGAATTCCTGGACTTTGGCAATTTCAGTGGAGTGAGTGTTCCTTCTTCTTTCCCCGAAACAGTCGTGGTTCAGCATCCTACAGGGGAGAGGTTACCAGCATATCACCCTGTAATGGTTTTGATTCTTCTAGAAAAATCCAAAGGCACAGTAGGTCTGTCAGTAGACAAGGGAGAGGTTACTAGCACTTCACCTTGTCCTTTTTCCCTGCTGTCCAGAAGGCACAGAAGGAGAAATAGGCTAATCATCAGTAGGAGAATTCTCCCAAGGTGGAGGGGTCTTTTTGCAGTGAGAATCATGGGTCCAAGCAGTCAGTCTTTGGCACTTCACAGTGGTGTTGGTAGTCAGTAGGACTTAATAAGGGCCTTTCCAGCATGGAGCCAAAGCAGTCTTTCGTTGGTGGACCTTTACATAGATCCAGTCTCCTGGTTCCAAGGAGTGGCAGGGCTGCTAGGGTCTTTGGGTAGCGCTTCTTTACCTGTGAGAAAAGAAACCTAACACATTTCATTAGTGCCTGGCAGTGTTTTGCAGATCTCATAGCTGCTTGGGCACATTCAGCCCCCCCCCCCTCTTCTTGGTTGTCAGCCAAGTCTTAGCTGTGAGCAGTATCCTTGAATGGGGCCAGTGTCTTATCTTTAGCCTGAGCTTGCTAGCTATTTTTTCCAGTTAATTAATTCTGTTCTTTTTCCTTCTTCCCTTCTTGGCTTCTTTTAACCTACAAATGAAACTTCCACTCTTCATTCACACTTCCACTTTTCCCAACAATGAACACATAAACATTGCCATTATACAGTACATTAGTCTTATTATTCAATGTATGCCACATATACCCTTCCACTAAAATAACTTTATTACAGAGCTTTGGAGCAACAAGCCAGGACAAGCACACCCACTTTGAGGAGTTCACTCAATACAATCTCTGGTGTCCAATAGCTTCCCACCATCCCCAGCCCTCTGGCTAGAAATCTGAGGTAGCCAGAAGGATCCCATGTACAATATGCGGAGCGGGTTAACTTTTCATGTCGTTGCTTCCAAAGACTGTTGGTATGCAAATTTTAATAACAATTTTTTCAATCAAAAGATTTGGCCAATGAAGTTTCTTTTTCTTACTTAAACAAATGTATTAGACTTTAGTATATCACATTTTCCTGATTTATTCAAACACTTTGTATTCCAAGTTAAATAAAACAAGTATCTGCATTTTAATTTAACCCTTCTGTTTGATTTTAAACTAGATTATCCTATAAAAATATTAAACACAACAATTCTGGCCACGAGA
Source organism: Mauremys mutica (assembly GCF_020497125.1). Lineage (NCBI taxonomy): Eukaryota > Metazoa > Chordata > Testudines > Geoemydidae > Mauremys > Mauremys mutica. The sequence goes on along the minus strand of NC_059074.1, from coordinate 82,305,649 downwards.
CAAACACCACAAGACAGGACATAGAACACAAAACATAATTCCTATTGTGCCAGTAAATGCATGATACGTTGAATGCTGTTCAGCTGGCATCAGTTTTCTCTGATTATCTGGAAGACAAAAAACAGAGGTCTACCCTTCTGGGCAGTCAATCATTGCTCAAAATATACAAATACCCTTATTGATTTCAGGCAAAACGGGAATTACCCCATATTTTCTTGTATTTGTTTCATAGGCAGCCCAGGTTTCAGTGGCTTCTACCTTATTAGTTAGATAATTTGCATTAATACAGATGCTTTCTGGCTTGCTTCTGGATCCAAAGCTATTCACAGCTTAAAGATTCTTACCTTAAAAGGGACATAATTAACTTTACCAGAATTCTGATTGCTTTTTACTTTTAACTCCTGCTTTCAAACACTGAAAGAAAACATCACTACTTATAGTGCCCCTTAGAGCCTAATAGGATTTCAGTTACATAGCACTGTATACATTTCTTTAGCGAATTCGACTAAATTGTCAAATAATTGCAATCTAATAATTTCTTGCCTGGATTTATTTACAAACATTTCAAAGACACCAAGAACTTTCCTCTTTAGCATTTTTACAAAGTTCAGCTGCTGTTCCCTCCAGCAACTACAGAGTTAACTTCTCACTTCTTCCTTAAATCACTTGCTTGTCTCCCAACAGCCACTTTTATCAACTCAAATCACCATTTCAAGTATTGTCGTGGGTATTTGAAATCCTCATGCTTATACTTACTTACTCCTTCCTTCCACTACACCCTCAAAATTTTCCAACCTCTCTGGCTGTTGCCTGCCCGCCTGGGCCTGATCCTGCTTTCCTCGCTGAACCGTCCCTTCCATGGGCACTGGCTTTGTTCCACTACCAGTTTAGCTAGGAGGGTGGGCTTCTCAACTAGCCCCCACCCTTCCTGGTCTCTTCCCTTAAACATTCTTACTCACAGGACAACCTGAGTCCTCCCTCGTGAGGCTTGCCACCTGGGCAAAAACGCATGGCCCATTGGCGTTTAACTATTCAATTTCCTCTTGTAGCGCAAACACTGCTGTTACGGCGTATGCTGAGCACAAATGGTTAAATTTTGACAAGTCCCTGAAGGACCGGTACTTGCTTAGCCAGTGCTTCCTTTTCTACCTGGAAGTCCTGTCTCAAGGCCTGCAACTTGCCCTGGGCGTAGGTTTGAGTTGCTGCCTGGTTCATGATCTATGCTCTTAATTGCTCAATTCTAGTTATCAAGTACACATCTCTTCCCTTTTCTCCAACTTCTCTGTTGCCCAGTCGTGCTACAACTGGGGGTAGATCCACTGCCACCCTTCCCGGTCAACCAGGATGGAGAAGAGGAATGCTAAACCCCTCTCCAGTTCTCAGACTTACTGTGGCTGAGAGTGGGCACACCTTTAATCATGCAGTCCTCAACATATAACACCAACAGTACCAAGCAAAGCATAAAATAACAAGGGTAAAACAAATAGATGGTGTAAATTCTGCAGGGCTCCCCCCTTCTCAATTGCTCACCAAACTGTGACAAATTTCTGTTACCAATTTATCCCTCATGTCAGGTGATCAGGCTGACACTGCAGGATCATTGGGGGAAGATAAAGAAAACACACCATATAACTGAATTTTAAAGCTTCATTAATAAAATAAAACAACAACAACAGAGAGTGTTCAGAACGCTCCCACATCACTCAGGAAAAACATTAATGCCCCAAGCCCTAAGCCATTTTCATACTCTCACACGTCCAGACTGGCCACGTCTATGTATAACGTTCAGAGAAGGGGGAAAGGTGGACGGGAGATTATCCTGTATACAGTTTGTCCAGAATTTCCAACATGCTTCCGTTCTTGGGAGGGCTGTTCTTTTATACCCTGGAATCTCCTGCGGCGTCTCTTTCAGAGATTCCAGTCCAGGTCAGCTGCCTGTGGCTTCTTCGGTGTCACCAAGCCACACCGGCTCTGGGGTCACAAAGGCACACTGTTGGATCTCACTGGACAGTTAAGCTTTGCAAATGTAATCTCAGTTCTGTAACTTGTATTGCCTTTGGTTTGCCTCTGTCTATATTTTTTTTCACAGCCATCTGGGGCCGAAAGCAGTTTTTCTTTGTACTTAGCATGGTCTGCGTTGATTCTTAACCTTGAACGCAGAGCAACTTTCTCTTTATCTCTGGGCCAAGCTGAATTTCAAATTAACCCGTTCCTTTCCTCAATAGACAAATTGCTCACACTGTGTCAGAGGCTTTTTTTGGTGATTAAAAGCTCCTCTTAGATGTATGATCTTATCTAGATTGAAGGTACCTTCTAGTGGGCATTGTTTAGATGGATTTTCACGCGTGTAAAGATTCCAATTCCCTAAATACCTGCAGGTTTTAGGACCATAATGTACGTACATGTAATATGCTGGGGTACCATTAGGGGGTGAGGTGGAATGCTTAGACTGTCCCCCACCCATTTTCCAATCACACACACAGGGAGGATGCCCTGTCCGCGCTAGCGGCACATAAACTAAGGGTCTCTCCCTACAGGGTACTCACACAGGAGAGGCTAACGAGAATGGCCATGACCCTCCTACATCTCCCTTCAGCAAAGAGCGTCGGCTAGTCTCAGGGAGACGGCGCCGCTTACTCTGATTGCGTCCAGTGAGATGATCAGACTGTCAGTAGCCCACACAGAAAGGAAGGGGGAGGGAAGATGGGTTCACACGCTCCTAGACCCAGGTAGCTTCCTCGCCGGACAATGCCAGGCCGAGTCAGCCCACCGTGGGTCGGATCTTCTAAGATCCTCTAGTTACCGGGCTTGCGTTAGAGTAGTCCTGGTCACGAGCTTTTGCTTCGCAGAGTACTCTGGGTGTCTTCCGGTAACAGTCACTCACACTGGTGTACACACACACCCACACCCCAAGGCCTTTATTTCCATATACCACGATGCATCTGTACCTTACGTCCGGACCCAATACCATGAGGTGGTATAACAATCCCTCAGCACCGGTGCATACCTAATGCATTTTCTTATGCATTACCTAATGCATTTTCCTATGCATTACCTTGTTGGCCAACCAAGCAGTTCCCCAGTACTGCTTCAACCTAACCTTGTTGGGGGTGGCAAAACCATTCCCCAATACCTCTCTGCATCTAATCTTGCTGCACAGTCAATAAGTTCAGATGGTGTAAGCCCAACAGGGACAGAAGGCCCCACGGACAGTCATCCTCCGACACCCCAATAGAGATTTCAAAAGGTCTTATACCTCTTTTGTGGCACCATGGGGTTCGAAGGGGAATGATCCGTAGCAGCTGCCTGTGTCTCAGTAGGCATTGCCATCCCGGACGAGCCCCCAAATTGTTGGAGAAAAACTCAGTTCTCGCTTTTTGTTTGGGTGCAGCAGAGTGAGATACTTTATTCTATTTAGCAGCTACAACAGGGAGAGAGTGCACTAGGACATAGGGTCTCCCCTTCCTAGACAGGTCTCTCAATAGGTAAACAATTACAACAAGCATTTATACTTTTGTTTCAGTCAATAATAACCAACAGCTGCATTTTGTTTATACATAGGTCATCCTGATATCTTGTTTTTCTCACTTCTGAGATGCCAGTCTATCTACACATTATCTACACAAGGTCAAAACAACTTCTCACAGTTCTTTTCTGCTCGCCTCACACAATCCTCACTTCTACAAATCTCGCGTTATTAGGTTTACAGTTAGCCTAACTCTTGCTAACAAAGACTGTCATGCATTAAGATCCCTTACAAATCCCTGTCAGTTCTTTCTCTACTTCCACACAAGGTTGTGTTGAGTTTTATAATTAACACGGGAATTCAAGTACTTTATTACATATGAATAATACAGTGCTTTCTTCCCAAAATTGAAGTACTTGTTTTTTGAGTACAGAATTAATTTTTGAGAATTTACAAGTAAATAAGTTAATTAGTTTTGAGTTGAAAATAATATTAAAATGGATGCTTTAGGAACTTTAGCATCCTTGGTCAGACCATCTTTTCCTGAATGATCTCCAGAAAAAAAGCCACAAAACCCTTAAACCTCCCATATAGGTAAAACTCACTGACTGTTGGCTGCATTTGAAGAAAAAAAAATAGGATCAGTGTTCATTTTTTCCTTTACTATTCATAGCTGAACATTTCTTCAGGAAAGGTTGAAAAATTTTCTGCTGTAGAGAATTTCATGAAGTATTTCCCTCTCTCAAATGGCTGCCTTCTACTGCCATCTCAGTGTGAGTGAGGCTACAGGACTGCCATAGGCAGACACCCCATCTGGGGCCAGGGAGGTGCAGATAAATGTGACAGTCAGAAGCTGAGTTAAAGGTGCTTGTATGCATCCGACGAAGTGGGTATTCACCCACAAAAGCTCATGCTCCAATGCGTCTGTTAGTCTATAAGATGCCACAGGACTCTTTACTGCTTTTAAACGAGCTTGTTACTGGTGGTTCTCAACATAAAAGTTAAAATAATAATAAAAAAAAATGTAGAGTGATACTACATATCTTCAAATCATTGAAATATCATATGTTAACATTCTCTTAGGATTTCTTGTTTGTGTGTAAAATCTTAAATTAAAAAAACCCAAGGAAATTCTCAGATAAAAACTACATTAAACTTGGCTTAAGATTGACTATATTCTAAATTAACAGTATCAGTTCAAGAAAGGGACTTGGGCATCAATGTACATAGCTCAGCGAAGGCCTCTACTTAATGTGCAGCTGCAGTCCAAAATCAAACAAGATGTTAGGATGCATAACGAATGGCATGGAAAATATAAAATAATATGTAAAATATTATAGTGCCTTTATATGCACCAGTGGTTCAGTTTCATCTCTAATACTGTGTGCAGTAATAGTCATCTTAACTTGCAGAAGTAGAGGGGGTGCAGGAAAAGGCAATGAAAAGAATTAGAAGCATGAAAAAAATCATACAAAGAGAGATGGAAAAGATTTGAAATTACTTGTAAAAAGAGGCAAATAAGAGAGGACAAATATATAAAATAATGAATGTTATAGAGAAGGTAGATCACCTCACAACACAAGAACCAGGGGACAAACTGAAAGGTAGAAAATTCTAAACTGATAAAAGGAGATACTTTTCACTTAATACACAAATAGACGGTGGAGCTCCCTGCTATAGGATGTTATTGAGGCCAATTGCTTTCAAGAATCAGAGAGAGATTCAATGTTAATATGGGTAACAAGAATATCCAGAGTGATGAAGTTATAACAGTTAATGCAAACAAAGATTTGAAAGGGATAAAAACCTCATGCTTGCAGGCTTGAACCAATCTCTATTAGGGAGTAGGACAAGACTTTTACTGGGACAAATTATACTTCATCTGCCTTCTGTAGGATTATTACACCTTGCTTCAGAGGTGCTGATACCTTTGGAGGCAGGATAGTGGACAGTGGGTTTGATATGGTATAGAAATTCCTATATTTATACGTGCCAGTAATTTAAGAGTAAAATTATCATAATTATCTCAAAACCAAGCACTACAAATGCAGGAAATCCAGAGTTAGGTTAAACTTAAAAGGCATGCAAAAATGTTAAGGTATGGAAAAGTACAGTTACAGAATACAAACAACGTTACTTGTGCTCTGTAATGACACCACAAAGAAAGGAAAAAAACCCGAATGTCTTTAAACATCAGTTTAATCAAATCTGGGACTGCAAATGCTATTATGCCATAATAATAGTTGTCCTAGTTGTTTGGTGTTACAATGGAGTAGAGTTAAGGCTATTTGGGTTACCCTGTGTATTTCCATACCTTGACATTTTCTTATTTATTTAAAAATTTAACTTCCTTAACTCTGAATTTGATGGGTTTGTAATACTTGTTTTTGGGATAACTACAGTATCCCAGGATACACAAATGATTTTTTGTGTCAGATTGATAAGAATTTTTTCCTGCCCAGTCTGATCAAAGATTGAGTTTAATAATAATATATTTCTCTCCAATGAGAGAAGAAACTCTGTTGAAATGGTGAGATGAAACAGTTTAAGTGGGTGAAACAGATACTTTATATCCTTTTGTAAAAGCATTTAAGTATTTCACACAAGATTTTATCTTTTTTTTTTTTTTTTAATATGTGTAGGAGGAGAAGAGTTTATCTGCTGGAAGTCAGTATTTTTTAATCTGCCCTATTTTTAAAGCATCCTTGTTTAGCCTTTCTGATATCACCAGAGGTGACTATTCTCATGAAAAGTGGATAAGATTGTAATATTATAGTGATGAATCTCTAATTAGTACAGTATAGTGGCACCCCCCAGTGTCAATATAGCTGAGTTAATCAGCACTTTCATCATTTGCCTCTATTTTCAAGTTATTCAGCCATAAATAATCATTGGTGGCAAAAACTTGCCAGATAACATTTTAGCAAGAGATCTATTTTATGTATACAGTTTACATTTTTTCCATTTTAATTTAATTATTTATAACTGACAGTAGTGTTAAAAATAAGTACAAGCAAAATCCAATTACCTGAATGGCTCAGGATATGTACCTGAAATTTGGAAAATTAGAATTTTTGAAAAACAGAATTTTAAATTTAAAGGACACTTCTGATTTTCTGGCAATAAGAGTTCAAATCATCACATTTACATCTAGTTGTATTCATGTGGTTTGGGTTTGAGAAGTTTTTTTATGTCTGTATGTGTATAGTTCGTGCATAAGATACCGTAGACAAACCACTGCTATAGGAATGGTATTCATTTGGGAATTTTCAGTGTATTAGTCTCCTAAAGTTGTTTAAAACATTGAGATTAGTGATACACCTCTACCCCGATATAACGCGACTTGATATAACATGAATTTGGATATAACGCGGTAAAGCAGCGCTCCAGCAGATGAAAGCAAGTTTGATATAACACAGTTTCACCTATAACACGGTAAGATTTTTTGACTCCCGAGGACAGCGTTATATTGGGGTAGAGGTGTACTTTGCTTAGTGAAGATTACTTTCTATAATAAGACTCTCCCCCTTATATAGGTCTAGATCATGCAATTTGGAAATAGCTGCATATTAGAGGCAATGCAGAAACATGCTTGAACTAAAGGCATTGGAGAATCCAGAATGCCTTCTGGAGCTACCTTGTGCACTGGGTGAGCATGCTCAAGAGATGCAGTATCCTCCTTAAAAAGAACAGAAGTACTTGTGGCACCTTAGAGACTAACAAATTTATTTGAGCATAAGCTTTCGTGGGCTACAGCCCACTTCATCGGATGCATAGAATGGAACATATAGTAAGGAGATATATATACACATACAGAGAACATGAAAAGGTGGGAGTTGTCCTACCAACGCTAAGAGGCTAATTAATTAAGAGAAAAAGCGTTTGTAGTGATAATCAAGTATCCTCCTTGCCACCACTGCGTCGGTGCTCTGGTTTGCTGGCAGAACCATAGCTGTGCATACTCTCCACACTTCCTTGGCCCTGGGGGAGTCAGGAAGCAGTCCCTAGTTTCCTATGAGTAGAGGGACTGAAATTCTGACCTGCCTTTACATGAAAGGAGCAAGGAGGAGGCAAGTGCTTATTTCTATTCACCCTCCCACCCCACCCCATACAATATGTAAGGGCTAGGCAGAATCGAGCCCTAAACATTTGTTGTATGAAAAAAGCTCCTTTATATAGAAAGTTTCTTATGTGCACTCACTGCCCTAAGAAGAATATTTGAAGAAATCCCAAGGTTAAGTAGACAATCCATTTTTCTTTGGAAAAACAGATGATGATTAATCAGTATTTTCTACTATTTTTGTACACTTGTAACACATCCTCAGTGAGAACTAGCCTCTAGGACTATTATCAAGTTGAAGTGCAAAAGCTGAATTATTAGAGGTGGTCTCCTTTCTGACTTGCCCGTGAAAGAGCTCTTTTGGGTTGCCATGAAGAACAGTCCAGCTATGTAACTACTTGGCTCTCCCTTGGAGCCTCATCAGCTCAGTCTACATGTAAATTTGCTCTTTAACCCTCAGAGTATCCTGTTGTGCCTGTTCTGTTTTGAATTCCTGTATTTCATGTTAAAATGTAAGAAACTTTGTAGTAGTCTCAGTCAGAAGTTAGTTGTGATAGCGTAGCTCTCACTGCATTGGAAGACATCAGTTTTCCTTGGTTCTTGTCTATGAAACTGGTGAAAATTGAGTTTAGATTTTGGTCTCTTTCTCTCCTCACGCTTTTCTATGAAAAATTTGCCAATGGATTCAAATAATGCAAAAGCTGTTGTATCGTGTCCTTTATGGACAAGTGTGGCTGCTGTATTTGGTGCCTTGAAGCAGAATGCTCTGCTGTGGAATGTGGAAAGATCATGAGTGAGACCACTATGAAATTTGTCATAGATGTCACTCCGAATTCTTGGGTTCAAGATGGAAGCACTCCTTCCCACAATTACCCTGCAAAATCATCCTGAAGGCTTCTAATGCTTTGGTTGAAAGCCAGCAAGTATAAACTCCTGGACACTGAGACTACATCAGCAGTGTCTGATCATCTAGCAAATTAGTCTCTTGACATCCTTGCAGGAGATATCCTGCAAGATTTGATGCATTGTTACTAGACTACAAGTATCTTTTCTCTATTCTAGTGGTCTGTAATAAGTCTAATAGTTGAATAGCTGCTCTGAATTTTCTCATTGAAAGGCCTGCTTGTTCCCTTAACTTGCATCTGAATCTTCCCTCTACCTGAAGCACACAGTTGAGACCTTGTGCGTAGACATTATCATAACTATAAAGGGAAGGGTAACAACCCTCCTGTGTACAATACTATAAAATCCCCCCTGGCCAGAGACACCAAAATCCTTTTACCTGTAAAGGGTTAGGAAGCTCAGGTAACCTGGTTGACACCTGGCCCAAAGGACCAATAAGGGAACGAGAGACTTTCAAATCTTGGGGAGGGGAAAGGCTTTTGTTTGTGCTCTTTGTTTTGGGGGTTGTTCGCTCTTGGGACTAAGAGGGACCAGACATCAATCCAGGCTCTCCAAATCTTTCTGAACAAGTCTCTCATATTTCAGACTTGTAAGTAACAGCCAGGCAAGGTGTGTTAGCTTTTATCTTTGTTTTCTCAACTTGTAAATGTTCCTTTTGCTAGAAGGTTTACCTTTGTTTGCTGTAACTTTGAACCCAAGGCTAGAGGGGGTTCCTCTGGGCTCTTTGAATCTGATTACCCTGTAAAGTTATTTTCCATCCTGATTTTACAGAGATGATTTTTACCTTTCTTTCTTTAATTAAAAGCCTTCTTTTTAAGAACCTGATTGATTTTTCCTTGTTTTAAGATCCAAGGGGGTTGGATCTGGACTCACCAGGAATTGGTGGGGGGAAAGGAGGGGGAATGGTTAATTTCTCCTTGTTTTAAGATCCAAGGGTTTGGATCGGTGTTTACCAGGAAATTGGTGGAGAAGTCTCTTAAGCCTACCCAGGGAAGGGTTATAGTACTTGGGAGGGAGATATTCTTGGGGGGAGGTAGACAGTTTCCCAAATGACTCATAAATAATTTGGGTGGTGGCAGCAAAACCAGATCTGAGCTGGTAGTTAAGCTTAGAGGTTCTCATGCAGGTCCCCACATCTGTACCCTAGAGTTCAGAGTGGGGAAGGAACCGTGACAGACATAGACCAGATCTTCAATATTTCTTGCTGTCCTCATAAACTGAGCAGCCATCTTTCAACCAAATCTCAGTCACATCAAAGGCACAGCAGAGCGAGGTCCTGGTGGCAGCAGTCCTTGGAGCCCTCGGAGCAATGGAAGTGCCTACTCAAGGCACACATTCTGTACTGTAAATCCTCACTGCTGGTCTCTGCTGCTGCTGCCATCAACATAACCCACACTTGTGGCCTTGATGTATCTAGTCCCAACACATAGGCAGGCCACTGTGATTCTTCTGTCTTTGGTACTGATACAACAACCTGCCATCTTTAACTTGAATGAAAGGGATGGTCTGCAAGATGATATTTAAGGTGATATCTGTACATACAAGAGAAAGGAGGGCTCTTCAGAGCCATCTATATCAGCATCAGTGAAGAAGAATAAAGTCTTTAATTCAGAGGAACCAACTTTCATCCCACTTCGGGAGTATAGTTAAAGATCATCCAGGACCTGAAGACAGACGCATTACCTGGTGAACGGTTGCCTCTGAAGCTGAGGTAGCAGTGCCCAACCACCCTATTCTGGACCAGCTGAAGGTGTGGCAGAATTCATGTCATTTAGTGGTAATGATGTAGTTCTTACTACCCTTTCCACAACATTTTGGTGGCTGAAATAAGAGTGGCTCGACTAATGGTGAAGAGCTCCATGCCTCTGAGACAAAGAAGTAGGTTTTACCAGTTGGTAATGCTTGCAGCCTTCTCTGGTAGCTACACAGCCTTCATTGTCAAATATCAATTCAGGTTGTGGAAGAAAGGCCCATATGTTGGGGGGTTTTTCTCTCCAGAGAGAGAAAAGTCTAGTTCAGAAATTTATGTCTGAGAAATATAAAATATAGGTGCCTTTGAGATTGATAATACTCTAACAAGAACAGCTTCCTGGGGTGTTGGTCCTTGCCAGAGTATGGATGCTTTCATTAGGCCTTCAAATGGATGTTCAAAAGAAGCTTAAGGATTTGCCTCATGACAAAAGTAACCTCTTTGTAGAAAGTGTGGGTTTTTTAAAGAGGAAAGACATTAGAAGAAAACACTTCCTTAGTGTGGAACTGAAATATTTTATCTGACATGAGATGAGCACTCAGTGAGATGGGGTTTGATCTCTTCACCTTACTGAAATGTGGCATGGAATCCTGTGAAGTCCTGCCTCATTCGATAACTACATAAAGCAGGTATTGCCACATTGTCTAGCACACACCAAAATTTCACAATCTGCATGTTCAATACATCACTTTCTTTTTATAATCATGAGGAATCATTATCAGAACAGTCTTGGAACTACATAACAACTGCACATGCATGAATTACAATTTTAAAAACATAACCATAGACTCAAAATGTAACTTCACCAAGATAGAATAAATTCAGGGTTGGAAGAGACCTTTAGAGGGTAACCCAGTCCCCATGGTGAGGCAGAACCAAGTACACCCAGACCATTCCTGACAGTTTTTTTTGTCTAACCTGTTCTTCAAAACCTCCAGTGATGGGGATTCCACAACCTCTCTTACAAGCCTATTCCAGTGCTTAATTATTCATATAATTAGAAAGAGTTTCCTAATATCTAACCTCAATCTCCCTTTTTGCAGATTAAGGCAATTCTTGTCCTCTTTATAAGAGCCCTTTAACATATTGGAGACTGTTATTGGGTGATCCCTCAGTCTTCTTTTTCTCAAGACTAAACAGGCCCAGTTTTTTAACCTTTCCTCATAGGTCAGATTTTCTAAACAGTTTGTACATTTTGTTGCTCTCCTCTGCACATTCTACAATTTATCCACATCTTTCCTAAAGTATGTTGCCCAGAATTGAATCCAGTGCTCCAGCTGAGGCCTCACCAGGGCTGAGTAGGGCAGAACAATTACCTCCCAACTTACATATCACACTCCTGTTACTACATCCCAGAATGATAGATGCCAAAAGGCGATTTGCCTCACTGAGGAATACATGCATGCCAGACTTCTTCTTTCTACCTTGAACTGCTGAGGAGATAGACTTGTTTAAAAAAATCTGGATTTTTTTTTTTAAATATAATGGAAAAATATGTAGGTGGGGGTTGAATAAAGGTTGGACTTTTATTTTTTTTTTGCTTGAAGAACAATTTTCCCAAAACAATTTCACTGTCCAAAGTAGTGGAACACCTGGAAAGTTCACCCAGAAAGGTGAAAATTTAAAAAAATTGAGCAACTTTGAAAAAAAATTCTTTAAAAAGGAAAATCCTTAAGCAACCATAGCTATAGAGGGCACAGTGAGCCTTCTTTCAGTAGTAGAGAGAACCTGTTCTGTTTCTATTTAAGCATTATTGTACAATATTATAATCTCAAACACTATAGCATTGTGCACGAGAAATAGAGTTAGAATTGATCATAAACAACTTAGGTCCAAGTTTTCGTGAATGAAATGTAAAAAGTAAACAGAGCATAAATGGTGAAAAGTTAAATTATATTTTTGTAATTTAAAATGAATTACAGCACAAATGAATCCTTTTTTTAAAAATAAAAAAAGAAAGAAAGATTTCTGTCTGGATGGCTTAGCTCCTCGCTTCTCCCCCTGCAAGGACCTGGCTATTCTTATAAGGGAGCAGATTTCCTCCCACCCAGTATGTACACTGAAACTAACTTGTCCCTAAAGAGTATTTTACCTTTGCCTACTGCATTGTAGCCCTGCTTTTTTGTATTGCGGAAAAAGACTAATAAATCTGTGTGTGATTAATGCTGTCAGTACTGCAGATGTATGTATGCACAGTCAGCTGTGGTCCTTCTCAAACAGCTGCTAATACTACTAGGAAAGATTAAGATGTGTGTGCCCGCTAAATAGAGTGATAGATTGCATATCCTGTCTTCCTGCTTTGTAGTAAAACTAGTCTTAAAAATAACCTTTGCTGGTTTCATATTTTTAGGGAAGGGACCTATAAATTGGGAATGGCTTCATATGTAATGATATACTGTGGCGTAGAGAGAAAAAAATTACAGTAAATGTTTAGAACAACATAAATGTTTAATTTTTTTTAATAAATAAGGTCTGACACATTTGGCATCTACCTGATTTACAAGGAGGCTGGGGCGTTAATGGATTGACTTCAGCTGATACTTAATATTTGTGTTTTGTGATTTATCAGCATTTCATTTTTAGTCAGGGATCTGATCACTGCTACTCATGGTACATTAAAGTGGGCTGCTGATTTTCTAGTTTAACAAACATCTGCAGCTCTGTTTAGTCGATTCCATCTGTCAGATGCTAAATGACAGTACTCCTGAATCACATTTATTGATACAAGCACAGTCTACACAGAAAAGTTAACACCACTTAGAGATATCATCTGTGTCAACTCAGGGCTGACCAGCTTTGACTGATTTAATCCACAAATCAATTTGTGGACATCATAGCCTAGTTTCATGTCTGCCTGAATGTAAACAGTGGGGTGGGGGGGAGGTATTTTTGTGAGTATTTCCTCTTCCTTCTCTTGCACTGTTTGAATTTCCTGCAGCTGTGTAGCTTGGGGCCCTGTAATTGTGGAACCTTTTCATTCACCACTTTATATCTCAGTAAGATGAGCACTGAAATATAGTTATCCCTTCCAAAAGGATCAGGCCGAAGGAGTCATGCACTACTTCATGATTGCTAACTGTAGTCCCATTCACCATTAGCTGGTTGAGTGGCCCATTGCAAGGGTCTGCTGTATGAGATCTGCAAATATGTTAGTACATTAGTTTCCACTGCTTAGGGAGCCCTATGGGATGGGGGTTGGGGGAGTCTGTAGTCCTGCATTTGCTTATCACTGAGGAAAATGACTAAGGGCTGGCCTACACTACAGTTAGATTGATGTAAGTTGTGCATGTGTCTACCCCCAAAGTTGTCTCCCGCCAACATAAGTGCCCCGTTATGGAAACTCAGTAACACCACTTCCCCAAATGATATTGAGCCACACTTGACCTGCTGTGGTCAACACAGTGCGAAGATAGACACTACATGATCTATGTCAACCCTAACAGTCCTCCAACAGCTGTCCCCCGCAGTGCCTGACACTGATCACTCCATTGACAATTTTGAAAGCCACTACCTGGGGGCCAAAGAAACTAGAAGCTACTCCCCTTTAAAAGCCCAGCTTATTTTTGAAATCCCTTTTCCTGATTGCCCAGCTTGGGGAGCACACCTGTAGCTTTCCCTTGTTGTGTGCAACTGCCCAACTGACCTTGCCTGCTATGTGCTCCATATGTGCTCCAGCCTGGCAGTACTGGATCTCTTGGGCCTGTGGGGAAAAGAGACTGTGCAGGCACAGCTACAGAGTAGTCACAGAAATGTGAACATGTACAAAGATTGCAATGGAGATGCAGGCAAAGGGATATGATAGGGATCAGCAGCAGTGCTGCAGGGAAGTAGAGCAGGCATACCAGAAGGCCAGGGAGGCCAACAGTTGATCTGGTGCCAAGCTGCAGACCTGCTGCTTTTACAACAAGCTGCATGCCATGCTTGGCAGAGATCCCACCAACCCCACAGAGCACCATGGATACCTCCCAGAGCCTGAAACACAGACCTCTGCCATGAACAGCGGAGAGGAGGGAAGACACATGACTGGGAGGGTCCAGCTATACCGTGAGTCAGGATCTGTTTGAGACTCCACCACCGTCTGGTCAGTCCTGGCAGCCAAGCAAGGGCAAGCCCAGTGCCGGGAAAGGAATCTCAGGTAAGAGTGTGAATGGATTTCCCAATTCAATGTTTAAATGTACAGCTGGCACCCAACCCCAACGTAGCAGGACCCAGACATCAACTTTTCATTAATTCCCTTGTACTAATAGAAGTAGTGGTACCACAAACAGAGCTAGAGTTGTCATCTGCTTTTCATTCACTTGTAGAGTTAGCCAGGGTGGCCATCCAGAGCAGTGTATGTACATAGGGATGTCTCTTGAATCTTCCTGAGAGATCTTGATGAAATTTTCATGGAGGTGCTCTGCAATACCTTACTGAATGGGGGAAGCAACCTAGTGACAGATGATGTGGAAAAAGTTGAAGTACTCAATTTTTTTTTTTTGCCTTGGTCTTCACAGACAAGGTCAGCTTCCAGACTGCTGCACTGGGCAGCAGAGTATGGGGAGGAGGTGAGCAGCCCTCTGTGGTTAAAGAACAGGTTAAGGAATATTTAGAAAAGCTGGACATGCACGAGTCATAGAATATCAGGGTCGGAAGGGACCACAGGAGGTCATCTAGTCCAATCCCCTGCTCAAAGCAGGACCGATCCCCAACTATGAGTCCATGTGGCTGGATCTAATGCATCCAAGGGTTCTGAGAGAGTTGGCTGATGTGATTGCAGAACCACTGGCCATTATCTTTGAAAACTCATGGCAATTGGGGGAGGTCCTGGATGACTGGAAAAAGGCAAATATAGCACCCATCTTTTAAAAAGTGAAGAAGGAGAATCCGGGGACTGGTCAGCCTCACCTTGGTCCCTGGAAAAATCATGGAGCAGGTCCTCAAGGAATCCATTTTGAAGCACTTGGAGGAGAGAAAGGTGATCAGGAACAGTCTATGTGGATTCACCAAGGGCAAGTCATGCCTGGCCAACCTGATTGCCTTCTATGATGAGATAACTGGCTCTGTAGATATGGGGAAAGTGGTGGATGTGATACACCTTGACTTTAGCAAAGCTTTTGATACAGTCTCCCACAGTATTCTTGCCAGCAAGTTAAAAAAGTATGGATTGGATGAATGGACTGTAAGGTGGATAGAAAGCTGGCTAGATTGTTGAGCTCAACAGGTAGTGATCAACAGCTTGGTGTCTAGTTGGCAGCTGGTATGAAGCAGAGTGCCCCTGGGGTCGGTCCTGGGGCCGGTTTTGTTCAACATCTTCATTAATGATTTGGATGATGGGATGGATTGCACCCTCAGCAAGTTTGCAGATGACACTAAGCTGGGGGGAGAGGTAGATACACTTTAGGGTAGGGATAGGGTCCAGAATGACCTAGACAAATTGGAGGACTGGGCCAAAAGAAATCTGATGAGGTTCAACAAGGACAAGTGCAAAGTCTTTCACTTAGGATGGAAGGATCCCATGCACTGCTACAGATTGGGAACCAACTGGCTAAGCAGAAGTTCTTCAGAAATGGATCTGGGGATTACAGTGGATGAGAAGCTGGATATGAGTCAACAGTGTGCCCTTGTTGCCAAGAAGGCTAAAGGCATATTGGGCTGCATTAGTAGGAACATTGCCAGCAGATCAAGGGAAGTGATTATTCCCCTCTATTCGGCACAGAAGCTGGTCCAATAAAAGGTATTATCTCACCCACCTTGTGTCTCTAATATCCTGGGACTAACAGAGCTACAACACCATTGCATATAATATGGAACACAGATATTACAAGATTAATGCATGCAGCAACTCACAAGTATTCAATACGGTCTAAATGCTTTCTTATAATTCTAATACTTATTTTTATCAATCTTAACTCTCAAATGAGCCAGACAGATTTGAGCTATGCATCTGTCAGTGTTCAAATGAGACATGGGGACCTTGGCAGGAGCTGACACCTTGTCTGCCAGCATCACAGCAGTCTTGAGAGCTCCCCCCTCAACACCGATGGAATGCCAGACCATGATAAGAAGGAGAAAGAAGAGGACACAGATGGATCTGTTCAGAAAGATCCTGCAAGCCAGTGCTGCATTGGACCGTGAACAGAGGACCTAGAGGGTGAATAATGCAGACGTTATGGATAGGGAAAGAGTGGACAGGAGAAAGGCCCAGGAGTCGGAGAGGAAGATGCATCAGGACATAATAGGGCACCTCTAGCAGCAAACACAAATGCTACGGACTCTTGTTGACCTACAGGTTCAATAATCATGGGCGTGGCATTCTTTGCAGTCAATGGAGAACTCCATTTTAGTACCTCCTTACACCCTTCAACATTCCACATGACATCGTGGCCACATCCCTCGCCCTACCATTCCATGCTGGGAGACAATAAAGAGAACCAGTTTTGCATACACTGACCTGTGAAAGCCAGGGCTGCTGGATGTGTAGTCAAAATGAACTGAAATGGACATGAAATTGGAGGACTGGGCCAAAAGAAATCTGGTGATGTTCTTTCCCCTTGTTCAGTTCTGTTCTGTTAATTTATTTCAGAAGTTTTTGTTGTATTTAATTGCATATTTTTGCACTGGTTTTGGTAGGCAATAAAAATCTATTTTTGGTAAATAATTCATCTTTATTATTTCACAACATATGCAGCAGAATGTGTAGCACTCCTGAAGCACCCACTACTTGTTTTACAGGGCAGCAGAACTCAGGATTAGTGACAAACACATGTAATAATTATAAATGTACAGCAAGCA
Organism: Mauremys mutica; assembly: GCF_020497125.1. Classification (NCBI taxonomy): domain Eukaryota; kingdom Metazoa; phylum Chordata; order Testudines; family Geoemydidae; genus Mauremys; species Mauremys mutica. The sequence goes on along the minus strand of NC_059074.1, from coordinate 82,288,696 downwards.
CCACACAATTCCTAACAGTCCCAAAATTTAGGACCAGATAGAGCACAGTCCACCCCTCCACATTACTGTACCTAACTGTTCTAAGTGCTCTTTCATGGCCTCCCCCAGTTGCATAGCTCCATGTTGAGCTCTTCTAATAGCCTTTGTGTCTCGCTGTTTGAACTCAGCAGACAGACACTCCATCTCTGCCCTCCACCGTGGTGGCAGCTTTTCCTCCTTTGCCTCACAGATATTATGCAGGACACAACCGGAAGCTATAGCCATTTGGGATATTTTTCTCACTGAGATCCACTGAGATCTGCTCTTGTGAGTAAACAACACCAAGGCTTCTTCACTCTACAAAAAGCACATTCAACTGTCGTTCTGCACCTGCTGAGCTGGTAGTTGAATCTTTCCTTGGTGCTGTCAAGGTGGCTGGTATACAGCTTCATGAGCCAGGGGAGTACGGGGTAGGCTGGGTCCCCCAGAATCACTACAGGCATTTCAACATCACCAGTAGTAATCCAGCAGTTGGGAAAGAATGGCCTGCTTGCAGCTTTCTGAACAGTTCCATGTTCTTAAAGATGCGAGTGTCATGTGCCTTCCAGGACCAGCCAACACTTATGTCGGTAAAGCGTCTCTGGTGATCCATTAGTGCTTGCGTAGTCATAGAAAGTAGCTCTTTCTTTTGATGTACTCCGTGGCCAGGTCAGCTAGTGCTGAAATAGGGATGTGCATGCCATCTATCGCCCCACTGCAGTTTGGAACCCCATTGCTGCAAATCCATCCACTATGTTTTGCACATTGCCGAGACACTCAGTCCTGCTTAACAGGAGACGATTAATGGCCCTGCACACTTGCATGACAACAGCTCCCACCATGGCTTTCCCTACTCCAAAATGATTTCCCACTGACTGGTAGCAATCCGGCACTGCAAGTTTTCACAGTGCTATTGCCACTTGCTTCTCCACTGTCAGGGCAACTCTCATTCTGATGTCCCTGTGATGGAGGGCTGGAGCAAGCTTGGCACAGAGATCCAGGAAAGTGGCCTTTTGCATCAAAAAGTTCGGCAGCCATTGCTTATTGTTCTCAATCTGCATCACGATATGATCCTACCAGTTAGTGCTCATTTCTTGGGCACAGAAGAGGCCCTCCACTGTCTGCAGCTGCTCCAGGAACACCACCAACAACCTTGAATTGGTTTTCGCTGTGTCCCACAGCAATATCTCCTCCACGAAATTGTCCTGTCCCCCCGTTGCTGCTGTTTTTCCTGTTGTTCTGCAAATACTGGAGGATTGTTTGGCCTGCCTTTGCAATGTTCATGACAGAAGTGCATAGCTGTGTGGTGTCCATGCTTCTGTCTGAGATAGCGGACAGCGAGAAGTGCTGTGTGGTTTTGCGGGATTTGATGAGAACTTGAACCCTTTCTCCCAGTGACTCCTTCACGACTTGTTTCTCCCCCATAATTCATTGCCAAAATTTCCCAAAAGACAGTGAGCCGGACTATGATGAGTTGCATACTGGGAAACCTTCTTATTATGTATTACACTGTGTATTGACGCAAGCATTCCTGGTGACAATTCACATTGCCGATGCAGGGAGCCACGTATACACGTGCATGAGCAATATACTAATTGCAGCAGTTTTATGGGGGGGCATAACTTGCATGGACCAAAGTTCCTAGTGTAGCTGTGGCCTAAGAACTGTCTACATTAGGGATTTTTGCACCAGTGTAGCTATGCTGGTGCAAACCCTTAGCATAGATGCACTGTACCAGTGTAAAGTGAGGCTTTCATAGGTGCGACTTATCCCCTGTTGCAAAAATCTCTAATATAGGTAGGCCCTAGGCTATTTGAAAATAGTAAAGAAACACAATAGAATTAAATGCTGTAGCTTATTTTTAAATTTAGGTAGCTAAATAGAGCTTCTCTTGCAACCCAAAGGAATATCTATCAGTGACATGTTTACATTGCACCTTGTACGTTACTGCAGTAAGTTCCATTATTAATATTCTGAGGATACATGTCAAGCTGTTGATATCCAAGAAGGATTAATGACTATTGCCAGAAAGATGATGCTTTTTTTCCATAGTGTAGTTGGACTGAAATTGAGGGACAGCTTTTAAAAAGGGCATGGAGGGAGTAAGTAAAATGATGAATCTGGGAAGCAGTTAACTTCAAAACAGTGTGTTATAGCCAAACACGTTTCTTTACCTGTGTGACTAACCACACCTCAGATAATTAAAAGGGAAAGGATTTTAAAATCCAGCTACTTAGCACATGAGGCTATTCGTTTATTTTTGCATTTGTTTTTGAACAGTCAAAATCAGTTAATCCTATTTCACTTCCAGTTTTTTAATGTTGCAGTGTTCGTGTTTCAAACATTGCAGAGGAATATTTGTTTAAAAGTTGTTTTCATTGGCATTTTAAATGTGAAAATATTTCTAAATATAAAACCGTGTTTTGAAAAGTTTAAATTTTGAGTCAAATATCAGTTGAAGTCTCTCTCTAATTTTGACCATTTAAAGTTCCTAACTATCTTAGGCTATGTCTAAACTATTACTTGTGTCAGTATAACTTATGTCACTTAGGGATCTGAATAAGCCACCCCTGAGTGACATAAATTACACCAGCCTAAGCGCCAGTGTCAATATGGATAGCGCTATGTCAGCGGGAAGCTCTTCCGCTGACATAGCTATTGCCGCTCGCTGGGGGTGAATTAATTAAGCTGACAGAAGAGCTCTCTCCCATCCACTTAGAGTGGCTACACTATAGAGCAGGGGTAGGCAACCTATGGCACGGGTGCCGAAGGCAGCGCGCGAGCTGATTTTCAGTGGCACTCACACTGCCCGGGTCCTGGCCACTGGTCCGGGGGGCTCTGCATTTTAATTTAATTTTAAATAAAGCCTCTTAAACATTTTAAAAACCTTATTTACTTTACATACAACAATAGTTTAGTTATATATTATAGACTTATAGAAAGAGACCTTCCAAAAACGTTAAAATGTATGACTGGCACGTGAAACCTTAAATTAGAGTAACTAAAGGAAGACTTGGCACAGCACTTCTGAAAGGTTGCCGACCCCTGCTATAGAGCTTACAGCGTGCAGCTGGGCTGCCGTAAGCTCTCTAGTGTAGCCATAGCCTTACTCTCCATCCTTTTCATATGTAGATGCCTCCTCTCTTTTTCAAGTACGTGAAGACAAATGAAAGGGTCAGGTGTGGCCCCCTAAATAGTCAAAGTTAACATACAACTTTCTTTTATCAAGCCTGATCTTCAAAAAAGATGTCAGTGTGTGGAACTAGGCAGTGTGGGCTAGTGGATAGACCCCTGGACTGGGACTCAGGAGACCTGTCTTCTAGTCCTGGCTCTGCCAGTGGCCTGCTGAGTGACATTGGGCAAGTCACTTCACCTCTTTGTGCCTCAATTTCCCCATCATTAAAATAAGGATACTGTTACTTGCCTCCTTTGTAAAACATTATATAAGAACTTGATAATATTTGTTTGACCGTTTAAATGCTGCTGACCCTAACTTGTGTTTTCTTTTCTTTAAAACCATTTGGGACACATTTAGAAGCATAACTGGTCTTATTTTCCATGGCTTTCCCTGCAGCCCAAAGCTCCAGCCCACTGATGTTGCACAGCAGATACTTTTTCATAGAGCAGATTAAGATCTGATGAAGTGACAGTCTTTTAAAGACAAGTGTCCCATCCTGGTCTTGAAAATAAAAGTTGTCATCCCTGCCAAGGGTCTGTGTGATCTTGCAGGTTTTTTTTTTTAAATATAAGGAAATTGAGTGCTTTCAGGGTGGGGATGAAAGGAGGCAGTGTTTGCGATATTACTACCATTTAATATCTTGCACCTCATATATAGTAGTGGTTTAAACTCTATTTTATGTATATAGTGGCCTAGAATTCTATCAATAGAAAAAATACATAATATAAATTGCAAGAAAATTAGGCACAAGTTTTGATAAACATTTTCATGGAGATCATTTTAGTCACTTAAGTCAGCAAAATTGTCATTTGCTAATGGAATTGTTTTTTGGGGGTGGGTGGGAAGCGAAACCCCAAAACAGAGTGTTTAATTTGGTCCTGCTCAGTTTAGAGTTTCAGGGGAGCGAGGAAAAGGTCTGGTTATCCACAGCCAGATGCATTGTTAAAAGTTCATACTATCACTTTGACATTTAGAATAGGACTCAATGTCTTTGTAAATTCCTCTTCGTATTACCAGTATAGGTCTATGAGCTCAGACTGTTTCACAAACCATAACATTTTTTAGTGAGTGATTGATCTGTATTATGTGTCTCAGCCATCAGAAGAATCTTGGGATGTTGCTTGTATAAACTGTAATACAATCTGATGCTGGGCATTTGGTTACAGACTTTCATAGACCTATTGGCGATACTCAATCCTCCTGGATTTGGGAATAGGGTTTATCTGATACCTTCAAAAAAAGCCCCTCATTTTCTCTGTTCCCCGCTTAAATAACTCAACACATCTGGTAACACTGTAGGATCATTGTCCTTTCAGTTCCTCTGCAGCTCATATTGCTACAATATTTCTTAAGTATCTGGTTACCTAAATGGCAACATGATTTTTTTTTTAAGAGACTGTTTTTATAGGTCTTACAAATTAATCCATATGCATCACAAGGAGAAAAAAAAGAGCCGCTAATGAGCACCATTTCTAAAGTTGTCTCTCTCTCTCTCTCTCTCTGTAAGCATATGTATCAGAATTAGTGTTTTAAAAAGTTTTGTTGCAAATACTTAAAGCTAGCACCAGAATGTGTGTTTATTAGCAAATAAAGCATGCCTCAACATTGACATTTCTGTTTGGGGCTTTATCGTTTAACTTAATGTCTTCAATTACAAGAATGATACAAGCTGAAACAAAATCCTTTAATTCAATAAGAACTAGACTGAATTTTAGGAAGCAAAGAGGGGAATCAGATATAGAATCATACACATAGGAAATTAAACATTCAAGAAATTAAAACTTTGTGAGCACAACTAAAGAGATAGCCTTAAGGTGTGCTCATTTGAAATGGCTGCATTTAATTTTACAGTAAATCCCAGTATTTTGTTCCAATTAAGACAGTTCATGCACACAGTTCTAAATTGTACAGTAGTTCCAGTGAGACTATGGACTGCTTGTTTTACATTCTGGATCAAGTTCAGATTTTTAGGCTTCACTTGAATGAAATAAAAAGTCTGAAGCCTGAAGATAATACAGATTGATAAATCTGATTTAAACATTCCTGTGTTGCAGACTGTTTCACTCTGAGTACAGCTGACCCTTAGGCCATGCACTAAATACATCCACAGAGCATTCCCAGTACACTCAAATACCAAATGATCACATTTGAAAGGTTAGCTTTCGATGGATTCTGACTTTTTCTGTATTATCAGTGAAGATTAGAATTTTAGCAGCTCCCAGTGAGGTGTATATAGTGAAATATCTACTTGGCAGCAAAAAACCCCAACAAACCCAGATGGGATTATTGTCTCATATTCATGAACTGGGATTTAGGAGTACTGTGTATATCCTTGTGAGGATATACTCTATAGTTCACACTCTTAGGAAAATAAATATTACTTAGTTCTCATTTGTATTAACTTAAAGCTTTGATAGAAAGAGAAAGGACTTTGCTTGAGGTTCCAGTATGAAGATTTGGATCTGGTTTCTTTCTCATTAGGTGGCAAAAATAATCTTGCCAGAATCTCTTCTGGTAGCCCATGAAGTCTTTCGAAGCTATGATCCTGCAAGGAATGTTAGTAAGGCTTCTAGGCACTCTGTTGACAATCAGGTCATTGATCATATTTAAAAAATAATGTTGGGGTTTTTTTGTTTTGTTTTCCAGGTTGTGGAGCTCATATCAAGTGCAATTGGTGACTTAGTGCAAGGAATATACTATGACAATTCTAACTTATCAGAGGTAAGACTTTTGAGTCCTTGCACTTTACTCAAATGATTTGTTTTAAATAAATGTGTGTCAACAGTAAATAGCATGATGACTTTTTTGTTTGTTTAAAGGGAAGGGGGAAAAGGACTAATTACAGTCCCAGCAAGCTTCAGAAATACTTTTAGTATAGCACCTCAGTTCTGCCATAATGGGTGATGGGCACCACTAGAAATGCTTAGAGAGAGATATTCTGTAATTTTTAATTAGTAAACAAAATTGCAGTTACCATGGACACTACACATACCTCAGTTAGTAATGCCAGGGTTCTGTTAAAACAGTCACATAGGAATACCTGAAAATAGTGGGCTGGAAACATATTCATTAGTATTAAAAGGTTTAAAAAATGGGGACCAACATGTCTGTGAACTGGTGGACAAATACATTGTATATGTACATTTTGCTAGTTCACGTAATTTTTCATATCCTGGCTGCTTAAGTGTATGCAATTTGCAGCCACTGAAGCCAAAATTTAAACCAGGACCTTTCTGCTCCTAAATGTAGCAGCTTTATTAGGTGAGCTAAATGGAAGTCTCATGCTGAGGCACAAGGAGCTGTGCTATGTTCCTCTTTTAAAAAGTCATTCTTGCATGAATCACAGACAGTAATTGACCTGGTAAAAGAAAATGGTTCGATCATTTACATGACTCTGAGGTGCAAAGTTTATTTCAAAGACAAATACAAATATGCCACACTAGTGTTGTTACTTTGCTGCATGGCAGGATCTCTGATGAAGTGCTTTGATTCTTTTGATGAAACTGGAATTAAGATTTTTGATTCATTTAACAGAACTTTCAAAGAAGTGTTTGGCTACACTTATTAAAGCGATTTCATTTTGGCAGAATAGTAAATTAAGAAATCTTGTTTCTTTTACCATGATTATCTCTTAACACTGTGTGTATTAGGAAGTTCATATTTTAGATTCCTCATTATTATTACCTCTTCATTTCACCTAATAGCATGTTTTTACTCTATCAAAAAGCATGGATTTACACTATTGAGATGATAAGTGTGTACATATGCACATTATAAGCTATGATATTTTTAAGTGGAGCATATTAATAGAAACAATCTCAGCTGGGCAAGCCATTTCAGAAATATTAATCTTAAAGGAATAACATTGGGAGGCAAGATGGCTTGGGGGATAAGTGATGGCATATGGAGCCTCTCACTTGTAACTCTTCAGTTTAAAATAGAGCTCAGGTTAATCACTGCTATTTTGTTGTTCAGAGCAAGTGAAATGAGTTATCTCAGTTTAGTTCCAAGTGGATATAAGTCTAGATCATATAAATTACCATCACACTTGGCATCCCTGTTAATGGTAGTCCTACATCAGCCAAAGGTTGAAAGGGCATGGAGAATGTCTTATTCTCTCACTCCTAGAAGTTATCTCTCTAGGTTAGGGTTGAGGCACATGAGCAAAACTATGTGGGAAGTTTGAACTACTTCTGCACCTGCTATACCTAATCCAGGGGTAGCCAACCTGTGGCTCCAAACCCACATGCAGCTCTTCAGAAGTTAATATGCGGCTCTTTGTATAGGCATGGACAGCGGGGCTGGAGCTCTCCAATATCCCGGGGGATGCTCACTGCTCAATCCCTGGCTCTGCCACAAGCCCTATCCCCACTCCACCCCTTCCTGCCCCTCCCCCTCCCTTGCTGTGCCCTCAGTCATCCCCCTTTCCCCCCCACCCCCCGAGCCTCCTGCACGCCACGAAACAGCTAACCGGGAGGTGTGGGGAGGGAGATGGAGGCGCTGATCAGCGGGGCTGCTGGTGGGCAGGAGGCACTGGAAGCGGGGTGAGGGAGCTGATGGGGGGGGCTGCTGACGTATTACTGTGGCTCTTTGGCAATATACATTGACAAATTCTGGCTCCTTCTCAGGCTCAGGTTTGCCACCCCTGACCTAATCTGTAGACAAACAGATGACTTCAGTCTTCCAGTCTGCCAATTAAGCTACCTCTCTCAAGCTCTATATGCAAGGGTATATTTTAAAAGGAAAAGCATATTTTTATTAATACAAATATGTTAAAAGAACTTTTTAAATTGTATTTTATATAAGCCAGTCAGGTTTTTCTAAATACAACCAAACCTCATCTATGTTTTACTTAAAATAGCTTTTTTTAAAGGGTAAAGTTCCATAGTTGACTTTAGCAATGGGGCTGCTTCACTGTGATTTCATTTGCACATTTTAGATTAACCACATCCTCTGTATTACTAGAAATGTTCTCAACTTTTTTGGGTGTCTGCCATTGCAGCAGGTCTTAGTCCTATTTCTCTTTACTTGGCAGCATGTTGGTCTGAGGGCTGTGTCAGGAGACAATCTTACTACCTCAGAAGAGCTTGAAAAATGGAATGTTCTACAACACTTATAAAGCACTCAACAAGCATAGGTTATGGGGAAAGTGTAAGATGCACTGAGCCCAGCTGCACAATGTCAAGATAAACATACCAAAAGAATGGTTTTGTTTTTATAGTAAGCAATGAGCTATTCTGTCTGGCAAGAGTTGGGAGTACTAAAAGAAACCAGATTAATTTAAACATAATTAGTACATTGTAATAATATAAATTAACACATAGTATAGTATCTAAAGATTAGACTTTTAGTTGGTCAGATATGGCCACCAGTCAAGCCCATATCAAACAAGTGTGTGATCTACCGGTACTTTACTTCCTTTATGGTCTATTCAACCAGTTGGAGAACACTGAGGCTTGTTTCATAATTACACATATTATCTTTGCTAGCTTCCCCACACTACTCTGCCAGTGCAGCACCCCTTTCTGCCTGCATCCATGTCCTGGACATGTCTTGCAAACATTGCCACATGTGCTACGTTATTTGGTGGTCCCATCTTAGTTGCAACAAAAAGTCACAATATGTGACCAAATCTGCAATCTGATCTGAAGTTACCAGATGTAAAACAGTAATGTAATAATTTACCATGTCACTGCAGTCTCCAGTGTCAGATAACTTCTGTTTCTTATATAGAGATGTTAGTAGATAACATTCTTCATAATAGAGACTCTTCTGTTATGAATTTGGAAAAATGGAATATTTTTAAAGTCTGAGGCAGAAAAATTGGGCTTCAAGTGAGACGTATGACCATAAAATGGTGCTTACAATCATCATGTGCTATACAACATTTTGGTTCAACACCTTTTGTTCAACAGTCTGTGGTGAGCTGCGCTAGATGTCCACTTTGTTAGATTTAAGCTATCTTTTACAGTGAACTACATAATTTGCCATAATTCACTCTTCTCTGACACATTAGGCCTATGGTCCCGTGGAATGTTTTTGTTATACCATCATGGGATGACCCTTTATAAAGATTAAATGTATTTTTGCCCTGAGCAGATTGGCCTTTATAGACTCCTTGAAGACATTTATTGGATGCAATTATATGACAGCTCTGACTATCGTTTTTCCTTTGCAAAGCCACACATAATCCGTGACCAGCCCATTTTATCACTTTTTAGTTGACCATTCTTCATCATCATCTTATTTGTATAGTGAGTAAAACCATTATGTAACTGAAATGGGCAAATAAAAATAGATTCCTCCCTTTCTCTGTTATTCTGAATGATACTTTAAACCAAAAGCTATAGGCTTTAGTTGCAAAGGCAGCCTAAAGTTTAGTTTTATGAGTGTGAGTGGAAGAGATTCTCCCAATTGTCTTCCATTTTCTCAAACTTACATCTAGTTGAAATTAAAAGTTCGAACCAACCAAGGTGCCTCTTACACACTGTGGACTGCAATGAATAGCAGTGTCAAAGTGGTCTTTTTCTTGAAGGTTCAGTTGTGGGTGTGTTTGCCCTGTTTCAAAGAAAAATACCACTTATGGTGATCCCAGCCTCCATGCTCAGCTATTTAGGAGTGAGTAGGCCTTCTAAAACTTACAAACCTCTTCTAAAATATTTACAATATACTTTTGCAGTTCTACAGTGCCTCCATCAAAGCACTTCACACTTATTAACAAAGGAAGCCTCAAAACTCCTGTGAGTAGTAGAAGTATTGCTGCCCCCATTTTACAGATGAGAAAACTGAGATACAGCAAAGTATAGTTACTTTTTCAAAGTCATGCAGCAAGGCTGTAGTAGAGCCAAGAACTTAGATGCCCTGGTTCTTAGTCTTGCACTTTACCTACCAGATCATTCTTATTCACTTAAATGAAAAATCAGGAGCTTTTTGAAAAGAAGACTGCACTCCTTTTCCTTAGCTCCTGAATATGAATATTCACAAGATCTCGTGCTAGAGACACCCAGCTTGATTATGCCATTTTTTTAACAGTGGAATGGGAATGCTGTGTAAGACTGCATAGCAATTTCTAATGCTAATAGTCAGTCAGAAGAAAAGCCACTTTAATATTTTAAAATTAAACATTATTTAAATATTAGCGCTACACAATTGTTAAGCCATCATTTTAAAAACAGCCACAGTTTATTCATGGCAAATGCTCCTTTCCCTAATCAACTTTTAGACTATTGTACTCATCAAAATGGATGCACTTTTCCTTTTAAATGCTCCCAATATAGCTTTTGAATTGAAAATAATTGCTCAGTGAGCCTCATCCACCTGCCAAGCACAGAGGGTTGGTGGAGCTGGGATGCCGCAGTTTTCTTCGATGCTTGGTCACCAGCCCTTCTCAGATGAGTAAATTTTAAAGGGAAAGTTGCATTTCTTTTCCCACTCAGCTGCCATGCTTTGTACACTGTAGGCAACTGGCTTGCTTTCAACCTTTACTTAAGGAGGTAAATCAAACAACTTCTCAGTACAAACTAAAAAGTAGCCTCCTTCTAACAGCACAGCAGTCAGGCTCGTGCTCCAGCAAGAAATCTAGCTGTTTTTTTTAAAAGTGCCTCTGTTGTGGGGCAAAAACAGGCTGAAGAGAAATTCGAATTAGAGAGTCGCTGCAAAATGAAAGTGAAAATTAAAGAGGAAAAAAACCCCACATAAATGAAAGGCTAGCACAGATCAATTTTTCCTTTCTCTAATTTTACTCTTTTCTAGGCAGTCTGAAGCAGTCCTCCATGATGAACTACTTTTTGTAGTAAAAGGATATGTTTAAAATTTAACTTTTCCCAACCATCTTTTAAAAAAAATTCTATTGTTTTAGAGTGTCATGATGAAAGTGTTGGAGCACTCTAGCATGTGTTTTATTGGCCCATTTGCGCTCACCCTTGTTCCTCACAAAGCGCTGAAGGCATGTATTAATAGACCAATAAAACATGCCCTGTCATGTCCAACAAGCAGGAAGACATCTGTTAAAGCTTCCATCGGTCAAATGAAAATGTATTGTCGGATAAATGTGTTGCTACCATTAGAGATCCATAATTTTATTGACTTATTTTTATCCTTCTGCGTAGAATAAAGTTGTTGAACCATCCAATTTAAAACTCAAATGCTGAGATTGAATCAAAATTAAAATATGCTTGATTTATCTATGCATTTTTATTCTAATGAAGATTAGACCAAAGTTTGAGTTGTAAATGGATTAGACGGTCTCACATTGTGCAAGATTAGGTGGCAAAGCAAGTGCTGCTGTGTATCAAAATAAAAAAACATTAGTTATAAAATATATTCCGAATGTCTACATTTTTCATCCACAAGGTGTGACTTTGAGTCCTGCCAGTTCTTGATATGCATTTTGGAGCACTCCAATAAGGTGTGTGTTTTGTAACATTGGTATGCAGTGCTGAAAATGCTTACAAATGAATCATGACACGTATTTATATAAATACCATCTAGTTCTTCTCTGGGAGACACACAAACCAGTTTGAGCTACGTTAAGGCAGTTTGGTGAGGGGGGGAGGAATTTTAAGTGCTACTTTGTATTAAGTACATACAATTAATTTAATATTTGCTACCATAAATGTGATGGGTATAAATGGTAAAAATCTTGGTGTAAAACATGTGACGATTCTCTAGAAGCTCTTTCTATTTTTCATTGCCTAGAAAGAGTATTTTTACAGTTTAAGCACTGCCTGAGAATTTAATGGTTTTACCTCCCAGCAAGCCAATTAATTTCTAAAATCAAAACAATAAATATTTGTATAAAATGAAAATGTCTTTACTGATCTTGAGGCTGGTGAAATGGGAGCATCAGTTTTACGTAGGGTTTGTCACTTGCAGTTACGCTATTTCAAAATAAACTTTTAAAGCATCAGTTGTTAGGTTGCATAGTGTGAAAAGTGGCAATGTTGTTTCTTTGTACTTTAAACTGTCAAGTCATTAAGGAACAAAGAGAATATGAATATTGCATGCAAGATAGATCTAATAATAAAAACAAACCAATTGCTAGACTTTCATGTGTATGGTTTCAATTGAATTTAATGCTTAGAAAAGTGCTGGATTGACAGGCCTGGAGACCAATGTCTTCCAGTACTGGCTTCCCCAGGGTGCCTTAACTATATCTTGGAGGGTCTGCCTCCATGGATGAGAGGTAAATTCAGTCGCTGTTCATTCCGTTTTTGGCTCCTCAGACACAGCCAGTAGTGGTGCCAGTTGTGATGGTTTCTTTTGTGATTTAGACGCATCATGTCTCCTACGAATGAGTACAACTAAAACCACCGCCTTATTTCATATATGCCACTAACCAGTCATCAGATGCTAAATGTCTGATCATGAACTAAAGCGATGTAAAGGTGGAAGTTTCCAAAGTCTGTTATCAATCCTTTGAGCCATCCAGTGACCCCTTCATCTTACTGATATGGAAGCTTCAAAAAATAAAGGGAGAAAGTCCATCCATTTCACCTGCACAGATGTAACTTCAGTTTTCATGTAGTTTGCAGTCTGTAGCTAATTAAAGTTTTTCTCCTTGATGTGTTCACATGATTTAGAGATGCTCTCCCACCAGTACAGCTACTGCCGCTCATTTAGGTGGTTTTGTTATGTTGACAGGAGAGCGCTCTCCCGTCTGCATAGCGTAGCTACGTGAGCTATCTTACAGCAGCACAGCTGTATTGGTACAGCTGTGCCGCTGTAAGCTTGCTAGTGTAAACATGGCCAAACTAACACATGACAAGCTTTATCTGGAGATAATGTTGTTGAGCTGAACCACAGCTGTAGGTGTTTTGTTTGCGAAACAATGTTTTTTTCCTAATCCAGTTGTTGCAATGCAATTTACAAAAATTTCACTGAGAGGAGATGACTGCCTTCATGGTATTTGGTTTAAGTATTTTTACCATAGAGCACTACTGGGAGAAGGTTGTCAAGACTTTCTCTGACTGGACTGTATTATAGATTAACTCTGAAATTTTTATATTGATATATTTTCAGACAACTCCTATTAGACTGAACATGCTTTTTTATGTATGCAGGGGATTCTCAATATCCATGTTAAGAGAGTGCAATACGTTACCTTTTAGCATATTTTTTCAGCATAGAAAATTCAAATATGTATTTTTGATGTTTGAAGATTTTGAATACATACAAAAGCTGTATAGTATTTTGTTGTTTTTAAAAAATATTAAGTAAACAGCAAAGTAGTGAACATTTTTTCAAAGTGCCTGTAGTAGAAGCAATGTAATACTGGTAAACTTTTAAATGTTAAGATTTTGCCCAGATCTTTTTAACAACTTTTTCACAATTCCACATTTAAGGACAAAAAGTGAAAATTTGTACATTTAAAAAAAAATCAGCATCTTTAAAATATCAGTATCCAAAATCACTTTTTATTAGGGACAAATTTAGTGTTGTCATTGTAAATGTATAAATAAATCCATTGGTTTCATTGGAGTTGCACTGGATTTACAGAAAGAGCAGAAATTAGCTCATCTGGTGAAGTCTTGCCCACATTAATAGCCCAAATAAAGTATTTCTTTTAGATAAAATTGTAGAAATTCAGGATAAGTTTCCACTTTTCTCAAATATTTTCAAGACTTTAAATGAAGGTCACAAAAATACTTAGTATTTCTATATTTTTGTCTTAAAGATGGCACTTTTGGAAAATTATGTAGAATTACTTGCAATGAGTAAGGTTAGCAGGGTCTCTTCAGTAGCTTCAGTTCATAGTGATGTCACAATCTGTATTTGGGGTGTGAATGTTTCAGAGGCTTGGTACAGCTAGCATTTTAAGGACTTTGTAACTTCATAAATGATTGTTTTTGTTAAACTTCCTAGTTTACTTCTCTTTTCATGCTGGTTAAAATAAAAAAAATCACTGCTAGTTGGTTGTCCTAATCTTCCTCCAATAAGCTTTAATAGGCTCACATTTTTATTTTAGCTGATTGGTCCTGAGTAAAAAAAATTGAATCATAGCTTCCCAGAATATTAGGGTTGGAAGGGACTTCAGGAGGTCATCTAGTCTAAACCCCTGCTCAAAGCAGGACCAATCCCCAGACAGACTTTTATCCCAGTTCCCTAAATGGCCCCCTCAAGGATTGAACTCATAACCCTGGGTTTAGCAGGCCAATGCTCAAACCACTGAGCTATTGCTACCCCCTAGCTAGATTATTTTAAATTAACCTATGTCTGAGTGAGAAAATGATCAAACATTTATTTCTGGTACCAGTTCTTATTTATCATTTTTGTCATTCTACCAATCATGGAAACTTGCATATGTTGTGGGCTGAACTAAGGCATTACAAAGCAAATATCGTAGTAAAATGGGACCTACCTAAAGTTTAATCTTGACTTTGTAAATTGTTATCACATACATAGTAGCAAACATGTCATTTTCTGTTCTTTTCCCCTCCCTATAAGAGGGCAAGGGTATGTCTGAAGGCAATGGAATTTTGATACAATGTTTGGTTATTTGGCATTACAGAATTCTGCTAATTTTCCCATCAGTCTCGTATTATTTTCTGTCCAGTAATGCAGTACTACTTGGCAGTATTCATAAGGGAGGAAGATTGGAGCTGAATAGAGGGATTTTATTTCATTTGTTACAAAATTCATGACAGATAATACCCAGTAGAAAATTGAGGTCACACAGATTTAGTTCTTATTAATTTCTAAGCAATTTAATTGAAGTAACTGTAGGGGAGGGGGTCTTGTTAGATGTTTGTTTTCTCACTTTGTAAAATTTTACCTTTTGGCTCAGTCAGTGCTATAAATTTCAGTGTATTGAGAAATTAAATATGATGCTTAATATTTAAATTTTGAAACCATTTTTCTACATATGTACATTTATAACCTATGTTTCCTTTACCTTTTTAAAGGGGACCTGCAAAATGGTCACAAAAACTGGACTTTGAGATCTTTTTTACAATTAATAAAGAAGGCTTGACATTTATATATGTATATATAAAAATTAGAATGTCAAGTTCTGTCTAGCCTTAGTGAAATGATGACATCACAAGAGCCAAGAGAGTTAAGTTGAACAATTGACTGGGGAAAAGTGTTTTAATCAAATTGTTAAAACTGATTATATTTTCTTTTGTTTTTGTTAAAATATAAATTCAATTAAGATTTTGGATAAAAAGAGACTGTTAAAGGTTTAGCATCCTTGATCCTACAGTTTAGGGATTGTAGCTCACAATGAACATCTATGAGATCTACCAGAGTCCTCCAGAGAAATTGAAACTTGACGTTCCTGATATTTCTAATGTAAAAAAAATCAAGACTTGCTTATTTTAGAATAGAGAAGCAAAAAAGACACATCCCCAAAACATTCTTTACAGGCCTTTGGTCTTTTTTTTCTTCTTCATTAAAATCCCATATATATTAGAATTTATAGGAAGAAGCTGTAGTGTAGCATTTAATGTAATCAGATAATGTCTTGACATGTTGTTGGTTAGAAATGCCACTCAATATTTAAATGGTCAGTTCTTTTCTTTCTTGTTTGCCGGTGAGAGGTACCAGTGATTGGTTTGTTGCAAAGGACACTTTTTAACCAGCAAGTCAGTAAGAATGTAATTGTCTGCCAATGTTCATATTGTAGTGACATGAAAATTCAGAGGCAAACTGATTATAAAGATCATTGAACGCGCTACACGCTTTAGTTTTTTGGGGGGAGCAGCAGCTCTACAATTCAGCAATTAAAACGCGCTGTAATGTTTTCACATTTCCCATCACCTCATGCAGGAATATTCTTTGGGTGAGTGGCTGTATTGCATGACACATTAAAGTCCACAGCCTTGGAATTTACAGTAGGTGGTAGTTTCCTAGGTGGCATAGCTGTGTTTTTAATTTCCTATGTCTGATACTGTCATAGTTTCAGCTTTTTCATTTTAGCCTCCATTTCATTTTCAGGAAAACTGTCTTACACATGATATTGGAATATCAACTTGGAAAGAACAGATTTTCCTATCCCATAGTGCCTTGTTGGCAAAGAGCTGCCAGGCTGCAATGGAATTAGCAAAGCATGATGCTGAGATCCAGGATATGGCATTTCAGTATGGAAAGAACATGTCTATGAGTCATAAGGTATGCCTTTTCTCTCTGTTCAGTCTTCCACTGAAAGGGTAGATGAGAACCTCTCTAATATTCTTCTTTTGAGCCTCTTTTGGGTCTGAGTTAGTGGATACTTTGAATGAATTCACTTGTAATTATCCTGTTTGGCAATATGTATAAAGAGCCATATGCTTGTCACAGAAAACTACTGTTTATAAAATATTCAGTGTATCAGAAATGTATTCATAATGCATTAAGTAACTTCGACACAGGGCCGGCTCCAGACCCCAGCGCGCCAAGCACGTGCTTGGGGCGGCGTCCCACAGGAGGGCGGCAGGCGGCTCCGGTGGACCTCCCGCAGGCATGCCTGTGGAGGGTCCGCTGGTCCCGCGGCTTCGGTGGAGCTTCCGCAGGCATGCCTGCGGGAGGTCCACCAGAGCCGCAGGACCGGCGACCGCCAGAGCGCCCCCCGCGGCATGCCGCCGTGCTTGGGGCAGCGCAAATCCTAGAGGCGCCCCTGCTTCCACACATCCTGGTAAATGGAAAATATTCTTATACCACTCACAATTGTAAAGAACAGAGTCTTTCCCATGAATGACTGGGTCACTCTCACTACCACATACTAACAACTCTCTTTCTCCCACTCCCTCACCTTACTACCCACCTGCCGATTTCATACCCCTTCCCAGCTGTGGCAAACTGTTCTCACTTTTTTGAAGCCTCTGATAAACAACCCCCATCACTCCCCCAATATGGAGCTAGGAGGGTGGAGCCAAAGTACAGCTATCAAAGCAGAGGACAGTTTAGGAATAGAGCGAGGGACATGGAATTGGAGATAGGTCTCTGGCTGATGGTTGAATGTGTATATGTACAGAGCCGGCTCCAGGGGTTTTGCCGCCCCAAGCAGCAAAAAAAAAAAAAAAGTCGTGATTGCGATCTGCGGCAATTCAGCGGGAGGTCCTCTGCCGAATTGCCGCCCAATACCTGGATGTGCCACCCCTCTCCGGAGTGGTTGCCCCAAGCACCTGCTTGCTAAACTGGTGCCTGGAGCCGGCCCTGTATATGTAGGGCTGGGCTCCTCCTGGAGGAGCAGGATCACAAGTGGCTGCAGAGATATCAGAAGTCTAAAGCCACCATTGTCTAACATATGGTAAAAGTATAGCAATTTTAATGTTAAGAGTTTTTTGATATATGAAGTTTCTGGTTTGTTAATCTGACAGTACTACTTTCCTGAAGTCATGTGAATTTAGTCTGCACTGGAGTTATTCACACCATTCTGGGTTTTCTACTCTTTAAATTAGTTTTTATTTACCTAGAGATAATCATTTCAGTCCCTATAAACTAAATTGTACCAATCTTTTTTTTATTTAACAAAAATGTTTTCATCCTCTCTTGCAGCTACACTCGGACCTCCAGCCATTCATTAAAGGAAAATCTAGTGACTCTGTGGCTTTTAGTTTAAATTCTGCTCCTGTAGTCCTGCATCAGGAGTTCCTTGGAAGGGAGGCCTGGATTAAGCAGATTAGAGAGGTAAATTATAAATTCAGTTTAAAATGAATTTGTAGTGTTACAATAATTTTTAGATTGGTCATTCACCTCCCTCTTCTCCCAGTTTCTGGAAAACTCTAGGCTCAGTGTTATGGAGCCATCTATGAAGAAACACAGAAGCAGAGTACTCAAAGACAGAGGACATAGAGGTTAACCCCATTCCCCAGCTATTCAGTGTTTCTTTGACTGCTGTCCTGGAAACATGGCGATTAGCTTTCAGCTACAAATTCCTCTTTCTCTCTAGTAATTCCCTAATAAGGTTAATAGATAAGAACAGGATGATTGTGTAATGCAAACTTGTGTGTTTGTCCAGTGTCTAGCACTGTAAGGTTCTGGTCCATAACTGCGGCTCCTAGGCTAAATAAATAATAATGACACAAGAAGGAGGACAAGAACAGGTAGGACCCACCCAAAAAAAGGCAAGACTTAGCACCATTTCATCCTTTGCCCCAGCTGCACAAGCACAATCTGACACTCATCATGACACTGATACTTCCCACTCACTCTCATGGACTTGCTTGCTTGTGCGCTCCTTGATCTCCACATGTGCCCACTTCACCCCAACCTCTCTCACACATACTTCATTTTTTTCCCCCACAAACACCACCTTAGTTACTCCTCACTTTCATAGAATCATAGAATATCAGGGTTGGAAGGGACCTCAGGAGGTCATCTAGTCCAACCCCCTGCTCAAAGCAGGACCAATTTCCAACTAAATCATCCCAGCCAGGGCTTTGTCAAGCCTGATCTTAAAAACCTCTAAGGAAGGAGATTCCACCACCTCCCTAGGTAACCCATTCCAGTGCTTCACCACTCTCTGAGTGAAAAAGTTTTTCCTAATATCCAACTTAAACCTCCCCCGCTGCAACTTGAGACCATTACTCCTTGTTCTGTCATCTGGTACCACTGAGAACAGTCTAGTTCGATCCTCTTTGGAACCCCCTTTCAGGTAGTTGAAAGCAGCTATCAAATCCCCCCTCATTCTTCTCTTCCTCAGACTAAACAATCCCAGTTCCCTCAGCATCTCCTCATAAGTCATGTGCTCCAGACCCCTAATCATTTTTGTTGCCCTCCGCTGGACTCTTTCCAATTTTTCCACATCCTTCTTGTAGTATGGGGCCCAAAACTGGACACAGTACTCCAGATGAGGCCTTACCAATGTCGAATAGAGGGGAATGATCACATCCCTCGATCTGCTTGCAATGCCCCTACTTATACAGCCCAAAATGCTGTTAGCCTTCTTGGCAACAAGGGCACACTGTTGACTCATATCCAGCTTCTCGTCCACTGTAACCCCTAGGTCCTTTTCTGCAGAACTGCTGCCTAGCCACTCGGTCCCTAGTCTGTAACAGTGAATGGGATTCTTCCGTCCTAAGTGCAGGACTCTGCACTTGTCCTTGTTGAACCTCATCAGGTTTCTTTTGGCCCAGTCCTCTAATTTGTCTAGGTCTCTCTGTATCCTATCCCTACCCTCCAGCGTATCTACCACTCCTCCCAGTTTAGTGTCATCTGCAAACTTGCTGAGAGTGCAGTTCACGCCATCCTCCAGATCATTAATGAAGATATTGAACAAAACCGGCCCCAGGACCGACCCTTGGGGCACTCCACTTGAAACCGGCTGCCAACTAGACATGGAGCCATTGATCACTACCCGCTGAGCCCGACGATCTAGCCAGCTTTCTATCCATCTTATAGTCCAATCATCCAGCCCATACTTCTTTAACTTGCTGGCAAGAATACTGTGGGAGACCGTATCAAAAGCTTTGCTAAAGTCAAGGAATAACACATCCACTGCTTTCCCCTCATCCACAGACCCAGTTATCTCCTCATAGAAGGCAATTAGGTTAGTCAGGCATGACTTGCCCTTGGTGAATCCATGCTGACTGTTCCTGATCACTTTCCTCTCCTCTAAGTGCTTCAGAATTGATTCCTTGAGGACCTGCTCCATGATTTTTCCAGGGACTGAGGTGAGGCCGACTGGCCTGTAGTTCCCCAGATCCTCCTCCTTCCCTTTTTTAAAGATGGGCACTACAGTAGCCTTTTTCCAGTCATCCGGGACCTCCCCCGTTTGCCATGAGTTTTCAAAGATAATGGCCAACGGCTCTGCAATCACATCCGCCAACTCCTTTAGCACCCTCGGATGCAGCACATCCAGCCCCATGGACTTGTGCTCGTCCAGTTTTTCTAAATAGTCCTGAACCACTTCTTTCTCCACAGAGGGCTGGTCACCTTCTCCCCCATACTGTGCTGCCCAATGCAGCAGTCTGGGAGCTGACCTTGTTTGTGAAGACAGAGGCAAAAAAATCATTGAGTACATTAGCTTTTTCTACATCCTCTGTCACTAGGTTGCCTCCCTCATTCAGTAAGGGGCCCACACTTTCCTTGACTTTCTTCTTGTTGCTAACGTACCTGAAGAAACCCTTCTTGTTACTCTTAACATCTCTTGCTAGCTGCAACTCCAAGTGTGATTTGGCCTTCCTGATTTCACTCCTGTATGCCTGAGCAATATTTTTATACTCCTCCCTGGTCATCTGTCCAATCTTCCACTTCTTGTAAGCTTCTTTTTTGAGTTTAAGATCAGCAAGGATTTCACTGTTCACTTTCCAACTGAGTTATCTTGCATTTAATCAACATTCACCTATTCATCGATCAATTCTCTCTCCCTGCCAAATTCCTCAATTATTTTCTCTTCCCCTATAATCAGATTAATCAGTTATCTTCTCTTCCCTTTCCATTTCCGATTCATCAGTCATTTCAATCTCCCCTCAATTCATCGGTTGGTTGTTTTTTTCCAACTTCTTCCCCCCACCCTCCAAAATTCATCCCTTCACTTTTCTTTCTCCTCCCTTCTCTTCTGTCCGTACAAAATTAATCAATTCTCTTACAAATCTGTTATTGGTACCTTTTTCAAAGCTGCAGTCCCCACCTAAATGCTCCTCTCCCAGTCCAGTCCCTGAGTCTTCTCCTTACAGCAGTTGCCTGACCTCTCCTTTTTGGTTATCTGTTTGTGTCTGCGTTTCTCAAATAGATTTCCAGAAGATTGTGAGGGAGTGGTTCCATTCTGCATCCTCCCTTGTTTGGGAAGAGGCCTTCCCTAATAACTGGAGTTTGCATCCTTTTTGTTGGGGGGTGGGGCATAGGGAGTGTTAAGGGGCCGGGAATCTTCTGTTTCCTCCACAGACTTTGGGAGGGGGACTACTGTAGTTGGGCAACGATGACAAAACTGGGTTTGACCGCAGGAAAAGGCTTTGGGGTGGCTGACCAGGAATGCTCTGGGTCTAGCATTAGCAGCCATTGAGTGAGAAACAAATAGGTGTGTCCCAGATAAGAAGGATTTTTGTATATAGAAAATGTGTATGTTATGCAAAATATGGGTCTCCGCATCACCCAGTGACAAAATACACTGGAGCCCAGCACCTTGAATTTTGCATCTGCTTTGGTTTTTATGAATTGGAACAATTTAAAAATATACAAGAGTGACCCCCTCTGGAACATATTAGAGAATATTCTTGTATATTTTGATACCTGATTACTTATCAGTACAGCACAGAAAAGGAGCAAAGGGATGACACTGTGTTTATATTCATGATTCCAAACCAAAACACAGCTGTGAATTCTAATTTTAGGTTTACCGCTTTGACATTGTCTTTGAAATTATCTCTTTAAAATTATCGAGTCTAGATTTTTCCCCCTGTGTACATGCAAGCTGTTCCTGGATGGGGTTAGTTCTTGTTTTTGTTTTTGTTTTAAACTATTATTGATTTTGTTTGTTTATTGTTGGGCAGAAGTACACTATATTCAGGATCTCAGGTTTTCTCAATGCATATGAGGAGCAAGCTTTTGAAGGAAGTTGTTACTTGTGTCTCAAATGTTTTTAATTGAAGAATCAGCAGTATTCTAATCTAGATAGAACTTTTGAACGTTGTAGGTATCCAAAGATGTGCCTGTGTCCATTGAAATCTCTTTCCATGTTGTAATGAGGCATTCAGCTAGTAAATATTCATTTGTTTTTTTAAAATTCAGAATCTTAAGGAAGTTAGTTAATTTTAAAATATTAATTATAATGTATAGCTCGCTACATATTTCATTCTTCTTACAGAGAAGCAGAAGGTCTAGAAAAATAACAGTCGGTAACAGATCACATTTTATGTTTAATCTTTCTTTTTATGTTTAAGGCACAAAGTAAAGAGAATTTAATGGACTTTACTAAGGTGAGTAAATTACATTAAGGCTATATCTTATTTTAAATGTAATGCTTTAATTTTTAGGTTTCAGATTCCAGAGAAGCTTTTTTCATTATAGTCAAAGATTTATCTGAGACATTTTAACTTTCTATAACAAAGAGTAGGCAATTAGGATGATCCAATCACATAGGAACTGTCATACCAGGTTAGATCATTGATCAGTCTGGTCCTGTGTCCTGACAATGATAGTGCCAGATGGTTATGCCTAAGGTGTTCCAGATGGGCTACTTGATATAGGGAACCAATTGTATTAAACTAAACACTAAGTATCAAAATTAGCCATTTTACTACTATTGTTACTTTTATTATCCCTCTTGCCTCCTCGGACTTTAAACATTTTAAATATTTTCTCTTCTAAGGAGTTTGTTGCTTTTGTGTTCTCTGTATTTCATTAAGCTAATCATTCTCAGGCTGCCTCCTAATCATCAGGCCCAGATTAACCAATGTGCACTCAGTGCACCTGCACAGGGTCCCATCCTCAGGGGTGGACCCAACCACTGGATTTGGGTGGGTCATCCTGAGACCCAATATGTCAGATTTTCATGCCTGAGAGGTGGAGTGGCCAAATTTGAGTAAGTGGCATTCAGGGTTGAAAGTAACTTACAGGACTTACTGGTACTGCTGGAGTCCTGAGGGGACGTGGCCTCATCCGGAAGAGGCGGGGCCTCTCAAGATTTAAAGGCCCTGGGGCACCCACCGGCTGTGGCTGGGAGCCCCAAGGCCTTTAAATCAACCCAGGGCTCCCAGCTGCAGAGGTAGCTGGGAGCCCCCAGGACTCAGGGGCAAATTAAAGGGTTTCAAGTGGAGTGCCCCAAGCGTCGGTCCTGGGGTCGGTTTTGTTCAATATCTTCATTAATGATCTGCAGGATGGCGTGAACTGCACTCTCAAATTAAAGGGCCTGGGGCTCAGTGGCGGGGAGCTCTGAGCCCTTTAAATCCCGGCCCCAGCCTGGGCGCCAAACTGCAGGCAGGATTTAAAGGGCTCTGGTGTTGTGACCTGGCAACGCCACTCACTCAGATTTGACCCACCCATGAGAGTACAGGGCGGGCTATGGGAGCGAGTGGAGCTAGGAATGGGAGGAGCCACCTGGAATGAGAGCAGAGTACTAAGAGGTGGGGGGTGAGGTGTCAATGAGTTGTCAGGCTGGTCCTGGGGGTGGTGGGTGAGGGGCTGGTGGCAAGTTGGTGGGCTACAGGGCTGGCTACAGGGTTTTTGCTGCCTTAAGCGGTGGGGAAAAAAAAAAAGCTGCCATCGCAATCGGTGGCAGTTCCACCACGCCGCTTTATTCTTCGGCAGCAATTCGGTGGCAGGTCCTTCCCTCTCAGAGGGATCCAGGGACCCGCTGCCGAAGAGCCGGATGTGCCTCCCCTTCCCCTTGGACGCCCCAAGCACCTGCTTGCTGAGCTGGTGCCTGGAGCTGGCCCTGGTGGGCTATGTGGGGGGACTGTAGAGTGAGGTGTTGGGCGTGAGCAGGAGGTGTTCAAGGTGGTGGAAGTGAACAAGTTGTGTGTCAGGGCTACTGGAATGTGTGTGGGGCTGTCAGGGTAAGTGTGGGCTGGTGGAGGTTTGTGTTGCATAGGCGCTGACTCCGTGGTTGCTGAAAAAAAAGATGGATGCTTGGCACCCACCAGCAGCCCCCCAGCAGCACCTCCCCCTCTCCCAAGTGCCTCCCCCTCCTCCCCCAGCATCTCCCGCCTGTCACGATCAGCTGTTCCACAGTGTGCAGGAAGCGCTGGGGGGGAGAGGGGAGGAGCAAGGGCCGCGTGTGCTCAGGGGAAGGGGTAGAACGGGGCGGGAAGAGGCGGGGTGGGGTCTTGGACGAAGGGGTGGAGTGGGGGCAGGACCTGGGGTGGAGCTGGGGGGAGCAGCCCCCGGCACATTAGGGGTATATGTGGAGTGGTAGGGACATTCAGGTGTCTAGGTGTGAGGTGGGATATATTTGAGGCAGGAGCACTTTACTGAGCAGCCCAGGTTCATGCCATGCAAGGCTGGCAGCAGCTGGAGCAGAGCTAGAGCAGGGTCCTAGCACCACTTAATTTTGGCCTGGCTGCCCCTCTGTCATGACAAATTTGAGTGAATTGGTGGGAGGAGCAATTTCTATAGTGCACAGGGTCCAAAATTCTTTAATCCAGCACTGCTGATCATGACGTCTTTACAGTGATTTTATGCACTCTTACCTTTCTGCCTCCCACCTCATCCCCAGGTCGTAAGTAAAAGGGAGTCTTCCCTCTCCTGGTAGCTGCTCCCTACACTCCTCTCCATTACAGCCTTTTTGTGAACTGAACACAGAAACCTTCCCTTTCCTTGCACGAGCTAAAATTGAGGCCCATAGGGTATCTCTCGCAGTAGGGGAATCTTCACACTAATATGCATGCTGACAATCTTTCACTCAAGTATATAGTTGTAAATAAAACCAATCCACCCCTAGGAACTGGATAGAGCCCTTTCAGACCCTTTCATAATGGAATTGAACTATCATGATACAGGTACCTTGTACTTCACTTGAAGTGCCAAGTTTTTGATTTAGAGGTCATCCAGACTGAATGACAGTGGGAGGAGTAAGCAGGGCATCAGGTTAAGACAACAGGAGTCACCATTATGAATATATTTATATTTTCCCTATTTGTGGTCCTTGTTTAGAACTTCTAAAACCTATTTTCATGGATTTAATTTTTTGTTTTCTTCTGTTGTATTTCATCTCTGTGTACTGGAGGGACCACATATAGGAACATAAGGATAGTTGCATTTCCATCCCTATTCAGTCTTTGACTACTCTGTGGACACTCCAATATAGTTGCTAGATGCAACATGGAAACCATCAGCTACAAAGTGGACTGGCACCACTTTCACATCTATCACGGAAGAGACTTCAGATGGTAACTTTTGGTCACAGTGACCTAGAGGTGAAAGGCTCCATATCGCATCCTGTCAGTCTTAAAGTAGGAAAGTAGCTGATTGTTCAGGTTGAATCTTAGCAAGATCATGAGATTTCAGCTAGTTACCCCCAGATATATCTGAATCACGGATGTCTTTAACAAATTACATTATTTTTAATTTCCCATTGATATTGAATAGAGGCTGAATAGCTTTATGGTTTTGATTGATTGGTTAGTTTTGATTGATATCTCCTAGGACTGATGGAAAACTAGCAAGGAGATACAATTCATACTTTGATTTACTGATACAACTATAGTATGTATCTAAAGGAAAATTAATATGTAGTCTAGTGTTCCATGCGAAAAACTCTATAAATGTGTGTCTATTCTAACCAGTTATAGATTATTTCTGTAGTTGAGTTTACTGTTACTTAAACTAATCATCCTTTTTATAGGACTACAGTAGATATTTTTACCACAGCAGACAAAACCTGGTTCATGTGATGTGACTTTCTCAATTGCTATTAATTTTCTAAAAGAACCAAAATGAATTTTTGTTCAACTATCCATCTCTAAGGAATTTCTGTGGTGACTACTTAGTCTTATAAAAACTGTATGGCTTTTTCCTTTGAATTGTTGCACTTCTGTTCTATTGTCACAACAGTATTTCTGTAGCTGTAAAATAAGAGAATTAACATAAAATTTGCTGTGCTGGATCATATGGCTTTGTCTATGTATTCCCACATAGTTTTCAGGAGTTCCAAATATCTGTTCCTTCAGAGGATGGTGAAAAATCCATAATACACCTAGACAACTTGTAATGTTCATTTGAGTGGGAAAGGGAATTCCTTTACCCTTCATGTGCTTGGGTTTAACCTGGTGGCATGAGATTTGATTAGCCTTGTGTTAATGTGGCTTGCTTAGCTGCAGATGTCATAAATTTGATTGTGATAATGAAATTATTCTATCGTTTTGGTAAATCTAGCTGTAGTATTTGACTTAATAGGTACATCTACAGTGCAATAAAAAACCCACAGCACTGAGTCTCAGAGCTCAGATCAATTGACTTGGGCTCACAGGGCTCAGGCTGCAGTGTAGACATTTGGGCTTGGGTTGAAGACTGGGCTCTGAGACACTCCACACTTGCAGGGTTTCAGAACCCAGGCTCTAGCCCAAGCCTGAATGTCTACACTGCACATTTTATCCTTGCAAGCCTGAACCTTGTGAGCCTGAGTCAGTTGATCCAAGCCAGTATAGCCATGTCACAGGATCTTTTATTGCTGTGTAGATGTACCCAATTACTCTAATTTTACCTGAATGAGAGTGAATTTCAAAGTTCACTATTTACAGTACCAAGAAATATTTCCTTATTGTCTTCAGTTCAATAACCTGTCTTTTGTTTTCATACTATTGGAGATGATAAAAACAAGGACTAGGCAGTTTTTGCTGCATCATTCAAGTTTCTTCTACCTCAGTCAAGATCCCTCTCATCTTTCTCCTTTCAAAGTTCAGATAATCCTAGCTTCTGAAATCTTATCATACTGGAAGTTGTGCCATACCTTTAATTATGTTTGTTGCTCTTCTCCATATTACTTCTATTAAGGTTAGGATAACAAACCCTGGCCACAGTACATCAAAAAAGCATACCATTTAAATTTCTATACTAATTATTTTCCGTTTTAGTACATTGAAGTAGCCTATTTGTTTTTTAACTAAATTAATAAAATCTTTTCTGCTTTAATTTATACACACATATTATAGATATATGTAATTCTGTTTGCTTAGTTGATCTTCTCAAGCATATTTTACATATTCATACAATTTTCAATTAAAATTCATGAATGAAAGTAAGAATGAGATCCACCCATTCCCCATGCCTGCTTTTAGGCATAGAGTTTATTTTTGCATGGCATAAAACAACCTCCTATACCTTTTTATTCTTGTGTCTCTGTCTGCACTTTGATTTGCACATTTGATGCACAGTGTTTTAAAGTTGTAGCCCTATGTCTACACTGACCAAAGAAGAATGTCCATGTGATGCATCAGAGACACTAGTAAATGTAGTTGGGGCTCTACAGGAAGAGGAAATACTTTTCATTAATTTAATTGGGTCTTAGTTTTCCATGCCAATGGCTTCGTTTCATTCTACAGAACTTTTAGTCTGTTTTTCCAATATATCAATCTTACTATCACAAGAACTTTGATATTGCAAAAAGCATTTTCTCACTAAGCTGTTAATCAGTCTCTGAATGCCCTGTGTGGTTTTTTGTTTTTTTTTCACCATCACTACCACATCCAGACAAATCATTGATCCACCATCATATTGTATGAAAGTCTCTTCCTGAGATGAAAAAGTAGTTCTACCTCTGTTTTAGTATTAAGTGCCTCAAGTAGCACAAAAGAGAGTAGTAATAAGACCGAGGCAGATGCCACTCGTGTCACTGCTGGAGACAGCAGATCAGTGAATCTGGGAAAAATCCTTTCGTCTCGCCCTCATTTTTCTCTCTTATTATGACAAAACATCTCAGTCGTTTACCAGAATCACCTTTTTCTGCTTTACCTTTTTCTTGCCATGCACAGTAAGTAATACAGTTCTACCAAAACAAAGCTTCCCTGTTGAATTATTTATTATTTGTATTACAGTATCTCCTAGAGACAATGTACAAATACCTTTTAAGAGTGAGTTCCTGCCCCGAATAATGTAGTCTAACTAGACCAGACAGACAAACAGTTGTAGGGGCAACCAAAGCACAGACAGTGGAAGTTACTTGTCTGATGTCACACAACAGTTCAGTGGCCAAGCAAGGAGTAGAACTCTAGACCCCTACCTCAGAGTTCTCTGGCCTTTGAGTTACATTATGAATTTTTCCACCAATTATTATGGTATTACAGAAAGGAATGAACATTTTCCTTGATGTCATTTCTTGAAGGGATGGAATTAAGCAGAGTAGGGCTTTTTAAAATCTTGACGTGATCTTATTCATTTGCTCTGCTGCAGATTGCTTTCTTTCAAACTGGCATGGGAAATATGGCATGTCACACAGTGTTGATATACTTTGTGAGTTTATTGGTTTGTGTATGAAGCAATATACTTATAGGATGTTAACATGAGAAACAGATTTTGTACCTGTACTGGAAATAGGTCACCTGAGAAATGATGTACCCAGCAGCTCTTGCACTGCATGAGACTAATATACTGGCTTAACATGGGAGGTGGAAAGAGCCAAAGAAAAGGTGGAGAAAGGTGACATTTAAGGAAATGAGTTCTTAAAGATATTCTACTGTCATGCAAATAATAAATAATAACAATAGTATAATGAACTTAGTCTTTTCAGAAGCAACCACCCTCCCCAAAATTCAGAATTGATTACCATAGTCTGTGCATTAATGCACTACAGCACTGTCACAGAACTGTCACTGCAATCTTATGCTGCACATAACAATAGTCCTACAGTGTTCCACTTTAGAAAGTACCAAAGAATCATCAATGTTCAGTCCATGGGACTACAGTGCATCCTATTTACTGATTTGCTCCCAAAAAAGCAATGACGTAGAAAGAATGGAGGATTCTAATTCTTACCCGGCACTTAGGACCTACAATATTTTTTCATTAAACTTTGTCTCCGCAGGATCGGTGTAGCCACTGCTACTAATTCCTTTGGTGATTCTGTAATCAAATAATGTGTAAATCTAAAAAAGAGCTCCTTTTGAATGCGATATTTTAAATATCTAATATTTAAATGCTAGACATTTTAAATCAGCAGTTCCAGTTAACTTGTACCCAAGAGTTTTTAAAGAGCTGGCTGAGGAACTCACTAGACCATTAATGTTGATTTTGAATAAGTCTTGGAACACCGAAGAAGTTCTAGAAGACTGGAAGAAAGCTAATGTGCCAATATTTAAAAAAAGATCAGTGGTATGACCCAAGCAATTATAGGCCTGTCAGTCTGATATTGATCCCAGGTAAGATAATGAAGTGGCTGATATGGGACTCAATTAATAAATAATCAAAAGGAGGATGATATAATTAATGCAATCAACATGGGTTTATGGAAAGTATATCCTGTCAAACTAACTTGCTATCTGTTTTTGGTGAGATTACAAGTTTGGTCGATAAAGGTAATAGTGTTATGTGATATACTTAGACTTCTGTAAGGCATTTGACTTTGCACTGCATGACATTTTAATTAAAAAACTAGAATGATATAAAATTATCACAGAGTCACACTGGGAGCTCATGTTCAGATGATTATTCATCACAACCCCCAAATCTTTTTCAGAGTCACTGATATTCAGGCCTATAATTCCCAGGATAGAATCCCTCATTATGTAGGTATGGCACATATTCTTTGTTCCTAGATATATACATTCACATTTAGCCATATTAAAATGCATGTTGTTTGTGTGCATCCAGTCTACCAACTCATCCATATCACTCCTGTCCTCTTTATTGTTTACCACTCTACCAATTTTTGTGTCATCTGCAAACTTCATCAGTGATTTTATATTTTCTTCCAGGTCATTAATAAACATATTAAATGGCATAGGGCCAATAACTTATCCCTGCAGGACCAAAGTGAAAACATACCCACTCAATGATGATTTCCCATGTACAATTATATTTTGAGATCTAACAGGTAGCCAATTTTTAATCAATTTAATGTGTGCCATGTTAATTTTATATCATTTTAGTTGTTAATCAAAACATGGTATGCTATCAAGTCAAAAGCCTCACAAGATTTTAAGTGTATTCTGTTAACACTATTACCTTGTAATCTCATCAAAAAACAGTATCAAGCTGGTTCGAGGATCTATTTTCTATAAACCTATGTTGATTGCATTAATCACATTGCCCTCCTTTAATTCTTTATTGAGTCCTGTATCAGCCATTCCATTATCTTGCCCAGTATCGATGTCAGACTGACATGCCTATAATTACTTGGGTCATCCCATTTACCCTTCTGAAAAATTGGCATATTAGTTGTCATCTAGTGTTCTGGAAGCTCCCTAGCGCTCCTAGACTTTTATTGAAAATCAACATTAATGGTTCAGTGAGCTCCTCAGCCAGCTCTTCTAAAACTCTTGAATGTAAGTTATCTGGACTTGCAGCTATAAAAATGGCTAATTCTAGTGGCTTCTGTTTAACATTCTCCTGAGATACTAGAGGAATGAAAAGAGTGTTGACATTGTATGATGAGCCTATATCATCTGTGTGTTCCTTAAATATTGGACAGAAATATTTACTGAAAACTTCTGTGTTTTCTTCATTAGTATTGATAATTCTACCATTTCCACATAGTAAGGGACCAATAGCATTGTTAGGATTCTTTTTGCTCCTAATATATTTTAAAGACTTCTCCTTATTGTCATTAGCCCTGCTGGCCATAGATTTCTCCTTGCACCACTGTGCTTCTCTTAGCAATTTTCTAGAATTTCTAACTTCTGAATATATATTCAGTACTATCAGCTTCCCCTTTCTTCCATTTGTTGTGTGTATGTATATTGTGACAGACCCAGACCAGTGGGGTACAGGAGTCTGGTCGAGGGCAAATATACTGGTCACTGGATGAGTAGTTTTCTGTTCCCTGAGTGACCAGAGCAGGGGCTGCACTAGAGTAATCAGGAACCTGCTAGAACCAGTTAAGGCAGACAGGCTGATTAGAACACCTGCAGCCAATCAAAGCAAGCTAATCAGGGCACCTGGGTTTAAAAAGGAGCTCAGTTCAGTTTGTGGTGTGCGTGTGAGGAGCTGGGAGCAAGAGGCACCAGGAGCTGAGAGTGAGAGGGTGTGCTGCTGGAGGACTAAGGAGCACAAGTGTTATCAGACACCAGGAGGAAGGTCCTGTGGTGAGGATAAAGAAGGTGTTTGGAGGAGGCCATGGGGAAGTAGCCCAGGGAGTTGTAGCTGTCATGCAGCTGTTATCGGAGGCACTATAGACAGCTGCAATCCACAGGGCCCTGGGCTGGAACCTGGAGTAGAGGGTGGGCCCGGGTTCCCCCCAAACCTCCCAACTCCTGATCAGACACAGGAGGAATTGACCTAGACTGTGGGTTCCACCAGAGGGGAAGATCACTGAGGTGAGCAAATCTGCCAATAAGCACAGGACCCACCAAGGTAGAGGAGGAACTTTGTCACAATATCTATATATTTATTTTATTTTTTACAGCTGCCTTCACTTCCCCTCTGAACCAGTTCTGCTTTCGAACCAGTATAGCATTCTTTCTTGTTTGTGGGATTGTGACTTTTTGTGCATCTAGTAAGGTGTTCTTAAAAGATTGCCAATTATCGTTCACATTTTTCTGATAAAATTCTTCCTCACGGCTGATTTGATGCATAATTGGTTGTTGTTTTTTAAATTGGCCCTAGTGAAAAACCAAGTATACATATTACTGGTCTGGACTTTATTCTGTGTGCACGTTTTAAATACAATAAAGTCATGATCACTTGTACCTAAGATACCATTAATTTTTAGTTCTGTGATCACTTCCTCTTAATCTGTTAGGACAAGGTCTAATAATGAATTCCCCGTGTTGGCTGCGATGCTTCTTGAATTAGGAAATTGTCATGTATAATGTTTAGAAATTCCAAGGATGTTTTAGTACTGACAGTATGAGACCGCCGGCATATGTCATTCAAATTGAAGTCCCCCATGATCTCACAGCTTTTTTTCCCTACTCATTATAGATTGGTGCTTCAGGAGGTGGTCATCCTGTTCCCTAATGTGATTTGGTGGTCTGCAGACACCAACTAAAATTTTCAGTTTTATCTGTTAGGACATTGATCCATAAGCATTCAAGATCACTGGGTGCTTAAACAGGGGAGTATAGAGTAGGAGTGGAGAGAGATAAGAAGGATGAGGTAATATCTTTTTATTGCACTAACTTCTGTTAGTGAGAGAGACAAGATTTGAGCCACACAGAGCACTGTCTTCAGGTCTGGGTACTCCAGAGTTTCACAGCGAAATGCAAGGTGGAACAAATTGTTTAGAATAAGTAGCACATATTCTAAGGGATCATTCAAGGTAGAGTGGCTCATTAACACTTCTGCACTCGGTCTTAGGCTATGCCTACACTATGCACCTTTTAGTGACACAGCTACGCTGCTAAAAGGTGCTCAGTGTAGCCGCTCTTTGTTGGCAGGAGAGAGCGCTCTAGCTGACAAAAAACTTCCATCGAGTGGCATTAGCTTTGTTGGCAGGAGAGCTCTCCTGCTGACAAAGCGCTTTTTCACACCGGCGCTTTTCTTCATAAAATGTTAGTCGCTCAGTGGTGGTGTGTTGTTTTTTTTTTTACATCCCTGAATGACACGTTTTACCAACGAAAGTGCAGTACAGACAAAGCGTGTCTTACCCCACCCCCTGTTTTTGTCCTCTGACTATATGCCTTACCGTGATAGTGATAGACTCAAGGAACTCAATCTATTTAGCTTAACAAAGAAAAAGTTAAGGGATGCAGTCAGGGATCACAGATCTGGACTCTTAGGGTGTATGTCTACACAGCAAAGAAACCTCCAATCAGTCCACGCCAGTTAACTTTGGCTTGGGCTGCAGGGCTATTTCATTGCTGTATAGATTTCTGTACTTGGGCTGGAGCCCATACTCTGGGATGCTCCCACATCACAAGGTCCTAGCCCGAGCCCAGAAGTCTACACAGCAATGAAACAGCTCCGCATCCCAAGCCCAAGCTGGCTGGCTTGGGCCAGCCGTGGGTGTCTAGTTGCTGTGTAGAGATACCTTTAGAAGCCAGGTTTCAGAGTAGCAGCTGTGTTAGTCTGTATCCGCAAAAAGAACAGGAGTACTTGTGGCACCTTAGAGACTAACAAATTTATTTCAGCATGAGCTTTCGTGAGCTACGGCTCACTTCTTCGGATGCATAGATTGGAACACACAGACAGGAGATATTTATACATACAGAGAACATGAAAAGGTGGAAGTATGCATACCAACAGGAAGAGTCTAATCAATTGAGATGAGCTATCATCAGCAGGAGAAAAAAACTTTTGAAGTGATAATTAAGATGACCCATAGAAGGTGTGAGGAGAACTTAACATAGGGAAATAGATTCAATTAGTGTAATGACCCAACCATTCCCAGTCTCTGTTTAAGCCTGAGTTAATTGTATCTAATTTGCATATTAATTCGAGTTCAGCAGTCTCTCTTTAGAAGCCAGTAAATTCCAACCTGTCACCCAGTGACCTGTTAACAATCACCAGAACTACAAGCTCAACACTGATCGAAGACTCCAGTTCTGGGACCTGACTGGTGGAACTCTGGGGGTCCCAAGTTCTTCCCTGTTTCTATTTAAACCAAGCAGAGGAACAGGAAGTTGTCCATGCACCTGCTTTTCCCCTGCTTAGGACTGTCTCCCCTGAACTACCTGCTCCTACTGCCTGACTCTGATCTCTTGGTAACCTGATCCTGCCTGAATCCTGACACTTTTTCTGCCCTCTGGCCTGTCTCAGACTCTAATCTCCCAGTATTCGACCCGGCCTGGCTCCTGACACATGCACCAACCATAAGGTCAAACCTTGGTTGTGACTGTGACTTGATTATAGTCTGTAAGTACCTAGATGGGGAACAAATATTAGATAATGGGCTCTTCAATTTAGCAGAAAAAGTTACAACATAATCCAATAGCTAGAAATTGAAGCTAGACTGGAAATTCACACTGGAAATAAGGTGTGCATTTTTCACAGTGAGGGACAATTTACTATGGGCTGTGCTGGCAATTTTAAAATCAAGATTGGATGTTTTTGTAAAAACTCTGCTCTAGGAATTAGTTTGGGGAGATTCTATGGCCTGTGTTACACAGGAGGTCAGACTAGATGTTCAGAATGGTCCCTTCGGGCTTTGGAATCTATTAAATTAAATTGGCAGTATTGCAAGAGGATGCTAAAACCATTCAAAATAAGAGGTTTCCTACTTTGTTTTAAGTTGTTGAACTTTGTGTTCTATGCAGGACACTATAATTATTTGACTTTTAGGTTTTTTTAAAAATGCCTATTCCTCTACCAGCCCTTGACTGGATCATAATGAAAGGTAGAAAAGCTATCTAATCTACCGTATTGTTCCGAGTATAGGCCGCTCCTGATTATAAGCCGCGCCCTTAAAGTTTGGTGCTATTTTAAAAAAATTAAATGTTTAACTTTTTTTTAACTTAAAGAAAATCCCAGCCGCGGCCGGGACTCAGAGGGCTCTAGGCTGCCCGCTGCGGCGGGGAGCCCAGAGCTCTTTAAATCCCAGCCGCGGCGGGGAATCAGAGGGCTCCGGGCTGCCCGCCGCGGCGGGGAGCCCAGAGCGCTTTCAATCCCAGCCGCGGCCGGGAATCAGAGGGCTCTAGGCTGCCCGCTGCGGCGGGGAGCCCAGAGCTCTTTAAATCCCAGCCGCGGCCGGGACTCAGAGGGCTCTGGGCTGCCCGCCGCGGCGCGGAGCCCAGAGCTCTTTCAATCCCAGCCGCGGCGGGGAATCAGAGGGCTCCGGGCTGCCCGCCGCGGCGGGGAATCAGAGCGCTCTGGGCTGCCCGCCGCGGCGGGGAGCCCAGAGCGCTTTCAATCCCAGCCGCGGCCGGGACTCAGAGGGCTCTGGGCTGCCCGCCGCGGCGCGGAGCCCAGAGCTCTTTAAATCCCAGCCGCGGTGGGGAATCAGAGCGCTCTGGGCTGCCCGCCGTGGCGGGGAGCCCAGAGCGCTTTCAATCCCAGCCGCGGCGGGGAATCAGAGGGCTCCGGGCTGCCCGCCGCGGCGGGGAGCCCAGAGCTCTTTAAATCCCAGCCGCGGCGGGGAATCAGAGGGCTCCGGGCTGCCCGCCGCGGCGGGGAGCCCAGAGCTCTTTAACTCCCAGCCGCGACCGGGACTCAGAGGGCTCTGGGCTGCCCGCCGCGGCGGGGAGCCCAGAGCGCTTTCAATCCCAGCCGCGGCCGGGACTCAGAGGGCTCTGGGCTGCCCGCCGCGGCGCGGAGCCCAGAGCTCTTTCAATCCCAGCCGTGGCGGGGAGCCCAGAGCGCTTTCAATCCCAGCCGCGGCGGGGAATCAGAGGGCTCCGGGCTGCCCGCCGCGGCGGGGAGCCCAGAGCCCTTTAAATCCCAGCCGCGGCCGGGACTCAGAGGGCTCTAGGCTGCCCGCTGCGGCGGGGAGCCCAGAGCTCTTTAAATCCCAGCCGCGGTGGGGAATCAGAGGGCTCCGGGCTGCCCGCCGCGGCGGGGAGCCCAGAGCTCTTTAAATCCCAGCCGCGGCGGGGAATCAGAGGGCTGCGGGCTGCCCGCCGCGGCGCGGAGCCCAGAGCCCTTTAAATCCCAGCCGCGGCCGGGACTCAGAGGGCTCTAGGCTGCCCGCTGCGGCGCGGAGCCCAGAGCTCTTTCAATCCCAGCCGTGGCGGGGAATCAGAGCGCTCTGGGCTGCCCGCCGCGGCGGGGAGCCCAGAGCTCTTTAAATCCCAGCCGCGGTGGGGAATCAGAGCGCTCTGGGCTGCCCGCCGTGGCGGGGAGCCCAGAGCACTTTCAATCCCAGCCGCGGCGGGGAATCAGAGGTCTCTGGGCTGCCCGCCACGGCGGGGAGCCCAGAGCTCTTTAAATCCCAGCCGCGGCGGGGAATCAGAGGGCTCCGGGCTGCCCGCCGCGGCGGGGAGCCCAGAGCCCTTTAAATCCCAGCCGCGGCCGGGACTCAGAGGGCTCCGGGCTGCCCGCCGCGGCGGGGAGCCCAGAGCGCTTTCAATCCCAGCCGCGGCGGGGAATCAGAGGGCTCCGGGCTGCCCGCCGCGGCGGGGAGCCCAGAGCTCTTTAAATCCCAGCCGCGCCGGGGACTCAGAGGGCTCTGGGCTGCCCGCCGCGGCGGGGAGCCCAGAGCCCTTTAAATCCCAGCCGCGGCCGGGACTCAGAGGGCTCTAGGCTGCCCGCTGCGGCGGGGAGCCCAGAGCTCTTTAAATCCCAGCCGCGGTGGGGAATCAGAGCGCTCTGGGCTGCCCGCCGTGGCGGGGAGCCCAGAGCGCTTTAAATCCCAGCCGCGGCGGGGAATCAGAGGGCTCCGGGCTGCCCGCCGCGGCGGGCAGCCCAGAGCGCTTTCAATCCCAGCCGCGGCCGGGACTCAGAGGGCTCTAGGCTGCCCGCTGCGGCGGGGAGCCCAGAGCTCTTTAAATCCCAGCCGCGGCGGGGAATCAGAGGGCTCCGGGCTGCCCGCTGCGGCGGGGAGCCCAGAGCTCTTTAAATCCCCGCCGCGGCTGGGATTGAAAGTATTTTTATTGGTTTTTTTTTTTTGGCAAGATCCCGCTTATAGGCCGCACCCCTAGTTTAAAGACTTAAATTAGGGTAAAAAAGTGCGGCCTATACTCGGGACAATACGGTATTTAGGCCAGCCTCTAGTGAGAGTTTGCCAGAGACTTTGATAGGATAGAATCCACCCCAATGTTGTCTTAATTAAGACACAAACAAGTGTCTGACTGTTAGTATAAATATTGGGTTGATGATATGCAATAATAAGACCACCACTAACAGCAACTTGTGGCACTGTATTAAAAGTACAATAACATGAAGTCGCATAGATTTTTAAAGAGACATACTTTACTTCCTAGTGTCTGATTTAAAATCACTCCAGTGTTAAAACTACTGTACAAAGCCTATCAGGCTAGCCTATCAGACAGAGGACACAAAGAAGAGTTGTTGGCATGTTGTTTTCTGAAACCTCTAAAGAACATACACACTTTATCAATGCAGATGGATAAATGATTTCCTGTACATGTTAATAAAATATGCTGTTAAAACAATGTTATAGCTGGAATGACTGCTAAAGCAAGATTTCATAACAAATTTCATTCAAACAACTTCTTTTTTTGTTTTTCCAGGTGCTAAAACTTTTTTTAAACTTTCTTCTTTGAGGCTGAAATTTTCCAGACTTAGTCTCTGCCTATATGTTACTTTTTTCTTAAGTTTCAGGGGGAAAAAACTCATTTATTTCAGTATGAGATGGATGGAAAGAAATACCACCCTACTGTTCAAACTTAACATTCGATTAATGTACTTTTGTACAGGGAATTATATCACTGTAGTTAAAGATTCAATTATCTTTATTTTTACTGTTATTTTACAATACAAAATGTATGTTAGCAAATATTGGGCAAACTACACTTAGCCCTCCAATTCAAGTGACATCCTATTCTGTATAATACCAGGAAAGGCAAAGGAAAGTTTTGGATTGTAGCAGTTTATACATTATGAAGTGAGGCAGTTAAAATAAATAAATGATTGTCCAGCTCCCATTTGGGGAGGAAAGAAGAGGAAGAGCTTAACCGTATGTCAAGCCACAAAAACAGATCGAATATGTAACAGTTAATGCTGAAACATTCCAAGATGGTTGAAAAGCAAAAGGAGGGCAAGGTAGAAAATTAATCTAGGAAAAAACATGTATAGGTGCCATTTCAAGGTAACATTTTAGCAATCTAAATATCAATGTTTATTGAGGCAGAATGTTCCCACAAGAGAGAAAACAAATTTAGAAAAGCTAGCAAAGAACACTGGAAACACTTAATGCATTAGTCACTTGACCACTGATCAATTTAGGTTTGTTTTATTTCCACAAGTACCATACATCTCAGACGCAAACAGAATGTATTGGCTTAGTTCAGGATTAGAGGAAACTCATGATCTTTGAGGAACTCAGACCTGAACAGGAAATCTAATTACAGGATCATTCTCCTTAGATATTGTTCACAGAATCTTCTCCGAACTTGTTTGCTGACATCTTGTCTCAGAAAATACATGAGATCATAATTAACTGAGTTTGACAAGAAAACAAATGTTAGGACCTTAATATTTTCTTTTCATAAAGCTATTTAGTTTCATTCAAAAGTTCTTTCTTGAACTTTAGACTTTACACTGTTACTCAGAGTAAAAGAACAAAATATTCACATCTCCATACAGTCTCTCTCCCAAAGCTGGGAGAAGTCTTTTCCTCCACATGAGTCTGGTTGGGTCAGAATATTTACCAGCAGTCTTCTCTCCTAGAAGTCCTGTCCTTTACTTAAAACTGAACCTTTCTAAATATTACAAAAGAAATAATTAAGGGGAAAAGCTTTCAATAAACTTGATAGGCTCTGGATCATCCCCACCTGCTGGAATACTTACGATCCTTTCTCCAGCAAATGATTTTCTGGTTCTCCAGTGTCAGCAATTTTTTTAATAAAAAAAATTATTTTGTAGACTTTTTGCATAAGCTCTTCCTTCCAAGAGGAATCCAACATAATTGCTCTGGGTGGCCCACCACTTCCCCTACATTTTGTGCTGTGGCTGACAGCTTTCCTAATCTCTTTTTTAAAATTTCACTTTACATATGCCAGTTTTATCTTGAATAGACATTTTTACAGGGAGGACTGGGTGGTTTGAGTGACTGGAATGAGGAATATTTGATTTTTTTTCACCACTAGATCACTGGTTCAAATCCAGCTGAATCTGATAATATCCAAAGGTTGTTGCCATCTGATAGCTGGCCAGTGCCCTATGTGAAATGAATTGCCAGTTTCAAAAGTCTATTTCTCACTATGTGAGACCACTGTCATCACAACTGGCACACTTCTGACAAGTCAGCAGAGAGGTGGGCATTGTTAAAATTGTTAGTCCCAATGTTGAATAGCCCTTACATTTTAAATGTGCCCTAATGCTGAAAAAACTAATGCTACAAAGTGAAAGTAACAATGAGTAGCATTCCATCTTCTGTGAAGAATGACCTACTGATAACAATGTTTGCTTGGTATCCTGGATTTCACATGTATTCCACTCAAGTACAGAATTCTTGTAGTTTCAAAATCTTGCTAGCTCATAAGAATACAGTTGGCAGGCACTGTCAGGTAAAGCCCACGGTTAATCGAAACATACTTGTTTTGGTCCATACAGATGTCTTTGTGACACCTGGCTATCCTGACATCATGACTTTGGATGGAGCAAATCTCAAATCTACCCTGCCTGACAACAGGCAGAAATCCAACCTGATCCATTTAACCTGCATTCCAAATTATCTCTTTTTCTTCTGGTTTCTTAACCAGGGGCTGAAAAGGGGATAGGATATGAATTGCACTGACACTGGTGACTGGGGTAAAGGATGAACCAGCATGGAGTCCAGTTGTGGAGATTAGCTGGAAGGTAGTGCTGGTGGCACTGTGAGTTGAACAGGAAGTGGAAGGCAGGTGGTCTGCCAGGAGAAAGGGGATTAGAGGGTATTGCTCTCTTTAAAAGAGGTAAACGAATAGGGCTCTTTTATGAGGAAAGTAGGAAGGAAGGTTTATTCTCAGTGCCTTGTTGTACATTGAGGATAAGTTAACTTGGGCAGGTTTTTTAAAAATTTTTTTTTAATGAACACACATAGCCACCTACAGAAATAACACTTTGGGTTTTTTGAGCTCATTAGATCGCAAATGAAGCAGTCAAGCTTGGTCAATATGTAGGTACCTCTAAGGAAAACCCAAGGTGCTGAGAAAGTAATTCTGGCAATTCAGTGGGTGGCACTTTTTCCTTCAAATCTGTTTTAAACCAATATCCTAACATGGTGTTCTGGAGCACTGAGCTGTCTTTTGGATGAGATTTAAAGGTGGGATCCCTTCTGTTTGTGATCTTAAAGATCTTGTGGCACCTCTTGGAAGAGTAGAGTAGGGGCACTAGCCCCAATGCCTGGGCAATATCCAGTTTGGGTAATTGCATTTTATATATCTAAACTTTCCCCAGTAGTTTTAATGCAATGGATACAATGTTCACTTCCAGTCCTATTCTGTAGTTCAGTGTTTGGTTGTGCTGTGTGCTCTTACAGTGTTGAGTATCACTGCAAAGATTCCTATTTTTCAGTGGTGAGTAAAGTGATCCTATGAATAGAGAGATGAAAAACATTCCATATAAAGAAATATGAAAAAGATTTGTATTTTTAATTTGGAAAGGAAGTTAATGAGAGGGAACATGATAGAAGCATACAAAATAATGAATAGCACACAGAAGGAAAATTGGCCACTTCTATTTATCCTGTCTCATAATATCGGAAACTCCTATTTTCCCATAATACAAAATTGAAAGACATTACATTTAAAACTGATAAAAGGAAGTTGGAACTCCTTGCCGCAAGACACTGTTGAGGCCAGAGATTAGCATTTATATGAATAACAAATATTCCTAAGAATTTTTAAAAGTTCTTAAGGACTATAAGCCTTCATCTTGGCCCCATGAGCCAAATAACTGATGGGGTTAAGATGCTGAAAAATATCTTGAATAGATATTTTTACAGGGAGGACTGGGTGGCTTGAGTGACTGGAATGAGGAACAATGAGCTGGTTATGCTATTATTACCCTATTTGGGGTTTCTTTCACCTTCTGAAGCATCTGGTAATGGATGGGTCTGATCTGGTATGGTAATTCTTATGTGAGTAGTTTGTAATAAGCTTGTGATTCTTTTGGTTGCAAGGCACTGTATGCATGTAAGTAGTTATACATGGCATGCCTTTGAATGGGTTGAGTTCTCACTCTGCCTTTAACAATGTGCAGACCCTATGTTAGTTTCCAAACTCTCCCCCTTTCTGGAGTTTGGCTTTATTAGTACCTGAAAACCAATAATAGAATGTAAACCTCAAACTAAGCTTCCTCTCTGAGCTTGACTGTCCCTAAAGTTTCCCTCCAGGATTTCTTCTTTCTGGTCCACTGTTGCCAGCAATCTCCTTCTGCATCCCTAATACCCTGGGTAGTGTTGTTGAGCTTCAGTAAGTCAACACAACTTTAGCATCTTCGTGCAAATTCTAACACCTGCTCATAGGCTGGGTCAACCGAAGAACCCTTCTATCCTGTTAAAATTACTCTTTCTCACTAGAGACTCCATCCATTCTTCATGACTGTGGATATGTGGATGATTTACATATATTGGAAAAGGTGTTGAATAAACGGTACAGTGCACTTCTGCTTCAGGAGAAGTACTCCTCCAAAGCACAGTACATGAAAACTCTAACTTAAGTGGGGAATACATTTTTTATGATTTGGGATTTGAACACTAAAGTACTGTAATATGCTTTCAACTGATTTCATTCTCAAATACATACAATGAATCCACTTTAGTATGTATTTAGATAAGAAAAGTCAATCATTATATATGAATACAACTGCCTATATAAAATGGATGACTTACAGTTCTGGTTCTCAAATGTTTCCATATCATTTAAACTAGATATGTTAATGTTATATGGGTGTAAGTAATATTGAATAGAAGTGATTTGTGGTGATGTGTACTGTAATATATTGCAGTAAAAATTCCTTTAAAAGATTTATTTTCCATAATAATTGTAGATACAATATTAATATTATTTAATAAAAGCTCTATATTTGATAGGTTGTTTCAATGACAACGAGACACTACCATTAAACCATGTTGAATACATTAAAGATTGTGAAGCATTCAGATACTGCAGGGATGGGGGCCATATAAATACCTAAGGGTATGTCTACTGCAATTAGACACACAGCTGACTCGGGTGAAGGGGCTGTTTAATTGCTGTGAAGACCTTCAGGGTTAGGCTGGAGCCCAGGCTGTCGGACCCTGCAAGGTGGGAGGGTCCCAGAGCTTGGTCTGCAGCCTGAGCCTGAATGTCTACACCACAGTTAAATAGCCCATCAGCCAGAGTCAGCTGGCACGGGCCAGCTGCAGGTGACTAATTGCAGTGTAGACATACCCTAAGACAAATAGATAAGAGACCTGGGTTTGATTCCTGTCCTTTCACTCATCTAGCTGTTGGATTGGGATTGCTGTGAAGATTACATATTAAAGGCAATCAAACAATAATAATTTGTATAAATATAGTTTCACCTTTTTCTGGTGATGCTCTCAGGATGCTCTTCATCATAAAAACAATTTTAAATACATTTTACATAAGACCACCTTAAAGAACTTCCACAAAATTTAAAGTCTCATAAAAAGCATACAAATGTTGCCTGACATTCTAC
Source organism: Mauremys mutica (assembly GCF_020497125.1). NCBI lineage: Eukaryota > Metazoa > Chordata > Testudines > Geoemydidae > Mauremys > Mauremys mutica. The sequence continues at coordinate 82,246,809 of NC_059074.1, read as the reverse complement.
CCAAGTTTTGCACTTCTCTACAGCAGTTTGCCAGAAAATGTCTATTATCCCATGGAAACTTTTCCTATTTAATATGATGCAAATTGGAGCCGTATTCCATCCTCAAAGTCACCATCCCTACTGAGTGCATTGAGTTTGCATGGCAGAATTGATGGCAGACTTGGGTTTAAGTTGTATTTTACTGAGGTAATTTGCTGTTGTCCACTATAACAAATTTTAACATATAATGAGCAAACAGAGCAATATTAATAAAATATATAAAAGATGGAGACATGAGTGCATATCCTCCTTAGTCTGCTTACAAGAAATCTGGAATTATATATTTATGAACTATGAAAATATGTATTTATAAAATATATAATATAATATATATGAAATATGAAAATGTGTATTTATAAATCCATTTGGACCTGTGATACCCACATATGGAGTACAAGAAAATAAGTGCTTGGTTGACATGTTGGCTTAGTATATTATACAAAAATTATCTGGTTAGGGACAGGTCCAGATATGTAAAAACCTCTTATCTTTGTTGCGTACATGTTGTAAGGCTTAGCATTTTGAATTATCAGGAAGTAGTGTTATAGTTTAAATTGATTGAGGTTTTATTGTAGTTAGGAGCTGAAGTAGAGCAGCTTAATATTTGTGAATAGTATTAGAGCTTTCTGAGTGATCTGATTTTAGCTGCCCTCTTTACCTCAAGAAAAGGTAATGGAAATACTGAATTCTTACTGTTATCTTAGAAATAATTGTATACGGAGTATAGTCAAAACTGATTTTATTATGCATGTGTTTTCTAACAGTTGCAAGAAGCAATCAAGGCTGGCAAAGGTGTGACTTCAGCTATTGACCTATGTCATTACCATGGAAACAGAGCACTGGAAGCCCTGGAGTGCTTCCCTCCCTCTGAGGCCAGATCTGCTTTAGAAAACATGGTTTATGCTGTGACCAGATTTTCATGAGATACAATTCAAAAAATAAACTGTTGTTCATTTGAAGAAAACAACTAGATGGATAGTGGCTGGGACAAGGGAAAAATATCCTGTATTTTTAAAAGAACTAAATTTGTTAGTTGCCTTTTTTTTTTTTTTGGTCGTTTACCGCATTGCTGAATGAACACGCATTCTTTGGAACTGCTATAAACAAAATTAGGGGGAAAAGGTCAAACAGTTTTCACTTGTCATGCCAGAAGCATACTTGAGGCTGCACCAGTAGAAATAATTAATGAGACTCACTTCTGTGACCTCAGCAAATGGACAGGAAATAAGTCCTTATTGATTGGACATAGCCAGGGATGGCGCCAATGTGGTGGCCTGTGGTTTTCCTGCACTAGAGAGGACAGAGGGGGGCCTGAAGCTGCAGGTGTCAGGAGAAACACTTTCTAAAATTGCCAGAGAGAGGGCTGTTTAAGCCAAGAATTAATGTACTAATTTATCAACACGAAGGGCAGTTCAGTGAATTAATGAGGAAAAATCCTTTATCTGTCTACATGCAAGTTATGTCTCCTCACATTTTTTTTATGTATTCAAATATAAAATTACTCTGTGCCTAATGATTTCAGTATTTGAGAAACTTGCTGAGAATGTGTGTCAAGCATGGTAAGTAGGAGCCTTAAAATATTTAATCAAATATTAATTTGGCTCTGTTAAGAGAATCGATTGCCTGTGTTTTTATACCGTATATATAAAATACTTCACTCTGGCTCAAAGATGAGGTTTTCAATGCTTTCACGAAAAAAATCTTTCCTCCAGATCAAGCAATTTGTTTCAACGCAATCTTTCCCTAAATAATTTCCCAGATTTATGTGACACTTGTTTTCACTTAAGTCAAATAAATGTGAATTTATAATGTTCAGCATCAATCTTTTGGCAGAAAGGAGTGTGGAATAGTCTTCTGTTAGCACAGGTTTTTTACTCTTCTGAATAAATATATAGTACGTGAGAAGTTTTTTTTAACCTTAGTGTGTTGGATTTTAAATCCAATTACAGAAAGAATATAAGGTATATCAGAAGTCTGCAATTTGACACTGTCTCTAGTTTGTTCATAGGAGATGATTTTTGTGGTTTGCATGCATGCAATCTGAGAACTTCGTTGACAAGAAGGCTGAGTTTACATAAATGATCTAGATTGAGACTCAGCTACCTTTCTTCCTTCTGTGGTGTAATTACAGCCCAATCTGGAGACAGCTAGCACAGCAAACAGATTTCATTACATCGCTCACTCAAACATTAAGTGGAGTTATTTCTGTTAAATTTTGCTCCTCCTCCTACCAAAAAAAAGTAAGGTGTCACACAGCTTTTTTTTTTTAATCATGGACCAGCATATTGCATTCAGCTGAAAGAAAATATAAAGCTACATATGTTAAAGCTGTGGCTCTGTGTGTGTGTGTGTGTGTGTGTGTGTGTGTTATATGCACACAGTGTACTTGCGACATCAATGTACTTCCTCAGATTTATACAAGTGCAGTTTCAATGCCTTTGACAGTAAACTGAATTCTTAGAGCATTTTATTTTTATTCTTTTATTCTATTCAACTGTGTATAAATCAGACTTAGTCCTCAAACATTACGTTTTGTAAGAGCCATATGTTGCTTTCTCCTTACCATGAACCTACTTTTTTTTTTATTCAAACACTTCATGGTAATTCAGGGGCTGATCCTGCAGGAAGCTGAGGGACTCCAGAGACATCCTGAGTCCTTTCAACACCCTTTGATTTCTACTGATGACACTCAGTAGCATGGAAGAAACAGGCAGCATATTACAGGACGGGGCATATGTTTCTTTTCCTGAAAGTACAACTTTTATCAATATCTCTTTCGGAAGACAAATAAGCAAAACCAAATAGTAGTGATATTGTAGACTTCATTGGTTGAATTGGTGAAAATGAACAATCTCATAATCTTCATAATACAGATCTATGATCTCTTCCAGTAACTAATTGAAAGCATGATTTTGTTGTTGTTTTGGATCCTTCAGGGATACCCTACAGGCAAAACATACGAACTATAGGACTGGAAGTGATAACCTCTTGGTCATCAAGTCAAGTTCCCTGTCACAGGCAATCCAGTCATATAATCCTGTTCATAAATGTATCAAGCTCCATTTTAAAACTAGTTAGGTTGTTTGCCCTCACTACGCCTATTTAAAGGCTATTCCAGAACATGGTTCCTTTGATAATTAGAAACTTTGTTCTAATCTCCAGTCTAAATTTTATTCATGGCCAGTTTATATCCACTTGTTCTTGTGCCAATGTCGTCTTTTAGCTAACAGTCACTGCTGAGAATTATCATTCTTTCTGCACAATTAGAAATACATATTTCTGTTTCTGACATCTTCCCCACATTTTGTGGGCCATGAAGGCTCATCAGTTTTTTCCCTTCAACACCCTTCCCCTGTTCTGCCCAACAACATCCTGAAGGCCATGTGTTATAAGCATCATCCTTTGGCTGAGGAGGGTTGGAGAAGTATAGCTGCCTCCACAGTTCTAGTCAGCGTCACTGCTGAACCAGATAGAGTGATCAGTGCAGAGCAATGTGAAGCTCTAGTATATTTTGGGTGCTGTATAAGAAATAAATACAGTGAAGCATTCCTTATGCTATGCTCCCAGACGAAGAAGAGAGACAGAACTAATGTCAGAGAACAGTTTAGAATGACCATTTATTATGAAACCAAAAATAAAGGGTAAAGCTAGGGACATAAGCCTTTTATATATTGTCTCCTTTCCCCATCCTCATATTCTGGCATAGCAATTAGGCTGCCTCTGTTTTTGTCTTCTTTTCCTAATCTTCAGCAAGTGACAGCATCAGCACCTCATGATAAAAGTACTTCACTTTAGTTGATACCTCTATGTCACCCTTCCTGAGTAATATCCTAACTACTATATTGCAGGTGCCACCTTACAGTTAGGCACAAAACCATAGCTAAACCACATTATTGTGTCTCAACAAATTACACTCTTTACATTAACTTGTGCCCCGGCAAGAAGCTTGGTCTCAGTGGTTAAGCTGGCTGTGCCACAGATTTGCTGTGCAAGGCAGTTAACTCTAGGTCTGTTTCTCCACCTGTAAAATGGGGACAGCTACTTATTGCAAGGCTGTGAAGATTAGTTCTTTAATGTTTGTGATCATTGGATGGAAGTTGCTATCTAATTGGCAAGTTGTTATTCTAATGGAACCATAAAATGGTACTACTTTGGGGAGGCTGGGAGACCATCCTCCTCCCCCACTGCTCCCATCCTGGTGGCTGAGGGAAGGCGAGCTGTGAACTTTCTCTTCCCCAGCCTTGTGAGGAGGATGTTGGAGTGGGGAATCTCCCTCTAGCTGTTGTTGGGGAGAGGGTTGTCTTCTCCTAATTATTTTCCCTTCCACTTCACATGAAAGATTTCCATTGGTTCTGAGCTGATTGGGCCTGTTTGCACTGAACACACCTTTGATCAACCAGTGCCTAAAGTCAGGCAGAATGAGTGGAGCACATGGTACTCCAGTTTTGGGGTTGTTTTTTTTTAATAAATAAAATAAAAGGTCATCTTCCCCCTTTTAAACTTAGACCAAATGTTAGACAGGGCAGGACTTGCTCTGTGATAGTCCCTCCATTTTTTTCAATTTTAGCAGATTGTGTTTCCTTTTCACAGATGCAAAAGGGCTGTGGCCTGTAATTGTGCTATCAACAGATTTGCCAAGAAGGACACTACTGGGTCAGATCACTAGTTGCTATTGCTGCTCATCAACTAGTTGAACCTCAGACAGACCCTTTGAGAGAAACTTGGGGGTACATCATGTTCATTGGGGGCCCTAATCCCTCTCATTTCATTTTATTTGCACAGATGTTACATTTGTTTTGGGGAATCCCCTGAGCTCAGGGCCCCTTCAGTTGTCCCTCCTTCCCCTCCTCTCATCAGCCCTGACCTCAGAGAAAAGTTTGGTTTTGAGCCCATTGTACTCTTCAGAACCTTCCAGACACTTCATCTTTACAGTGTGTAATGAAATACAAAGCTAAGACCTGTGCAGTCTCTCAATCAACAAGCAGTTCAAAGGAAGAAGTATTTCAAGAAGTAGTTAGCTCTGACAGTCTTTTCACCAGACTTTCACAATATCCTTTCCTAACCCATTCCATAAATTGTATTAGCTATTTAAGGGAGCCAGGGGTCAAGGATTTCTCCTTCCGAATAAACTTGGTACTGTAACATCCTTGTTTTCTGAATAACCTTTTCCTCTAGAATTTTGATCCCACTTTGGTAACTCCCTTAGAAATAACCCATGTAAATGAACTAGATAAAACATAATTAGCCCATAGACTTTAAATTATAAAAAAAAAAGTTTGTGACACAATTAAGAAATTGGCAACCGATAGCAGAGGCTTCATACCATCCCTGTCTTGTCTCTTCAAGCATTTGTGGTTTTGCCTGACTCTACCCAGAGCTCCCTTAAACTTGCTTCAGAAATCAGTGACATCTTCTGTATTAGCCAGAGGAATGCTTTGGGTCCCCCAAGTGTAGGAGATTCCTTCTCTCCCCTACCTGTTTTAAACGGAGATTTGTATTCCTTCATTTCCTGTGTAACCATCTTCAGAATGTTCTTTATCAGAGTTTAACTGTGGAGATAAAAAGAGAAACAGACTTACCTTTTCTCACTCCTTCTTCAAAACAGAACCAGAGGCAGCATGCCACCTTAGTATTTACCTAATTCTGGGAAAATAGAACAATCAGAAGGAGAAATGTGTGGACCATTATTTTAAAGTACAACTCTATTTGCATGATGAAATTGCTGTAGTTACCATACAGTGAATGAACCATTTTTCAATATATTTTAGGGGATTGTGGCCCTTAGTTAATAAATAGAGTGATGGGGGAAGTGCCCCAGTAATAATTTTAATAAACTTAATTTCTCAATTAAATATAGCCCTTAAAAAAAAAGGTGGTTTGGTTTCCAGTACAAAAGTTTAAGATAAGCTTTCATACTTCATGGAGCTCCTTGACTTCAGGTCAGAAGAAGAGCTCTGTGAAGTTCAAAACCTCTTCCACCAACAGAAGTTAATCCACTAAAAGGTATTACCTCACCCACCCTGTGTGTGTCATTCCTTTTCATATCCTGAATACAATATTTTACAACTAGATGGTTTTCTTTTGGCATCTTGTGGCAAAATACTCCAGATGAGATATTCAGATTTAATTAAAAGCATGTACTGGATGCTGTCATATACAAAGGACTAATTAGCAAAAATCTGAAACAGTTAGGGATAGCAAAGAGGGTGATCCGTACCCACATGGTGGCATGAATACCTGTGTTTTAGAGAGCTTTACTTATCAGGTTTTCTGTAGACTGGTTTCTGCAAAGCAACGGCATGATTAGGAAATGAACCATTTCCCATCTTGGCTCGTTTTGATGAAAGCTCTCCAACTTGCACATTGTGTCTGAGCATTTCTTCATTCATAGCATGTGCATAACATAAACTGCTTTCTGTTTGCAGCATTTCAGCTGTACTATTTATAATCTAGTTAAACAATGCCAACTAGAGGCAGTAAACGGTGTGTATTTCATATGCAAATCACTAGCAATAATTTTGTACAATTACACTTAGTTGCTTGCATCATTATGTTCAGCACCAGCATAAAAAAAATGGGTGTAGTGGGAGAACATTATAAAAAAAAAAAGTGTTTTTTGCCTGCATTAATCAGACAGACTTTTTTCCAGCTTATCAAACAATTTTTTGTTTTGTGGGTAAGTAAACTTCTTACATTTTTTTTAAAGTACATGGATAACAGAACTTATGAATGTATCTTCCCCCAACCCCAACACACACACTATATCCATACTTAGTTGAATTTTTTTTATATCTGTACACACTGAGATAAAGTATATTAAGCTTCAGCAAAATATACTTTTTCAGGATGGTCTGAGCTATTTAAAACTGGGGAATGGATAAGAGTAGGTGTATTCTCAACAGTAGTGTCAGTACTAATATTGCTATAAGTTAGAGCTGGTCAGAAATTTTTTGACAAATTTTCATGAAAAATAGTTCAATTTTCCAACCAGCTGTATTAAATATAATTTGCTTAATAGCACTAGTTACAGTTCTGTCTAGTTTTCTATTATAAACCCATGTTTTCACTGCTCATAACTTTTTTGGAAGTATATTTTGGCTGAAATTCTCATTGGCCTTGCTCCAAAAGTGATTTTTTGTTTTTGAAGTTGGGTAAAATCTGTTCACTTTTTTTAGACATGAGGTTGAGAAAATCATACTTTTTTACTGCCATAAATATTTTAAAAAATTAATTTGTAAAAAAAATTGCAAGTCAACACTCTGGGTTATCACTAAAAATTAATCTTCAATTTACCAAAATAAATTAATTTTAACAAATTAAGTGTTTAAACTTAGAATTTTTTGTTAAATTAGTATGAAACTACACTGTAAGACTAAGAGGAGTTATTAATTACTTAGGGGATTTCCTAAAAGAGAAAAATATTTTCTCCCTCCTCCTACTGTTGATCTTTTTCCTATTTGTGTCCGGTTTCATTGTTTCCATATTTACAGAGCTCTGTTTAGCCTGGTAATCAAATAACAGAGTACAGAATGTCTATTTTATATTACAACCATTTGATACATCCCATGACTGGTTTTCATTTGAATACTGTACCCTGAAACTTCTTGTGAACATTGTTTCTGCCATAACTGGGTAAAAAATAAAATGCTACTTTCATATATCTATTTTCCCACCTGTGCATGTAGTATTGCCCTCTCCTGGAAGGAATGGTAGACCTGTACAAGTGGTTGCAGCCTAGAGATATCAGCCTTCCTACTAGTGTGAATGTTTTATTGGTCACCACTAGAATTGAAGTACTTCTATAAAATTATTTTAAACTGGCCAGGTGCTGTTCAGCAATGTAGTTCACTGCCACATGGAAGAAATGTTTTAGAGCAATCCAAGGACACTTGGTCCTTTAGGCTAGAATCTTAGGTGTAAGAATGTCTTTGGACACTGTGTGGTTAGAATATGGATTTAAATGTTAGAAAGAAGAGAACGCTATTTACACTTCCTGGGAGATCTGGACAAGTTGGAGACAAAGGGCTTAACAAGGTACAGTTACCAACTTTGTATTGCTTACATGGTTTTAAACAGAAGATCTTTATGGAGGGAGCAAATGTTCTGGTCATTCATAAAGCTGATTATGCATAGCTAGCATGCTGACTCTGGATTCAAGTGAGCATTATTGCTTTTTACAGCAAAGCTATGGGGTAGCATCGGTTACGATCTCTACAATAGGACAGTTGTTGGCTGAACTAAAACATGGTACAGAGGATTCTCCAAATTTCATTGCCAAGAGATTAAAGGAAGCTTGTGTTTTCCAAGTTTAAAACTGCTTAGGTTTATCAGTTTTTAACAGTTATGGGTGCAACTGACACACAAGTTACTGCTGAGGTAATGTGAGAAATAGACATTGGTCCTTAAACTTTTCACGGGATTTGTTACTCCATTATAAAGCAGTTTTCATTTATATTCAGTTCCTTCTTTATTGAAGTTTTGACTAGTGACTCTGATTTTCCTAGCTTTAAATCAAATCCAGCTTCAGCTAGTACCCATCTCTTATAAATCCAAATTCAAGCCATTAATCTCCAGTGCTGTTTCAGGGTAGAAACACTTCCATCCCCAATAATTATTCATAATAACATAAGAACAGCCATATTGGGTCAGGCCAATGGTCTGTCTAGCCCAGTATCCTGTCTCTGAAAGTGGCCAGAGCCAGATCTGCCTGAGGGAATGAAAAACAGGATAATTTCAAGTGATCCATCCCATCATCCAGTCCCAGCTTCTGGCAGTTGGAGGTTTAGGGGCACCCAGAACATGGGGTGGCGTCCCTGACTATCTTAATTAATAGCCATTGATGGAGCTATCCTTCATGAATTTATCTAATTCTTTTATACTTCAGAACATCCCCTGGCAACAAGTTCCACAGGTTGACTGTGCATTGTATGAAGAAGTACTTTCTTTTGTTTGTTTTAAACCTGCTGCTTGCTAATTTCATTGAATGACCCCTAATTCTTATGTTATGTGAAGGGGTAAATAACACTTTCTCCACACCATTTTATAGATCTCTATCATATCCCCCTTAGGCACCTCTTTTCTAAGATGAGCAGTCCCAGTCTTTTTAATTTCTCTTTGTATGGAAGCTGTTCCATCTCCCTAATCATTTCCATTGCCCTTCTTTGCACCTTTTCTAATTCTAACAGAGAATATGGTGGAGAACCCGACACCCAAGCAATTATTTTTAGGTGACAAATCTGAGGAATTGTCCCAGATTGAAGTGTAATTAGAGGAGGTTGTGGAACAAATCGATAAATTAAACAGTAATAAGTCACCAGGACCAGATGGTATTCACCCAAGGTTCTGAAGGAACTCAAATGTGAAATTGTAGAACTACACTGGTATGTAACCTAGCACTTAAATCAATTTATCAGATGACTGGAGGGTAGCTAATGTAACACCTATTTTTTAAAAAGATTCCAGAGATGATCCTGGCAATTACAGGCTGGTAAATCAAACTTCAAAACCAGGCAAATTGGTTGAAACTATAATAAACAACAAAATTATCAGACATATTGACTCTTCACCAACATATTGTGTTTATCTATGTGGCCTTTTAAAAAGGGAAATCATGCCTCACTAATCCATGAGAGTCTTTTGAGGGCATCAACAAGCATATGGACAAGGGTGATCCAGTCGATATAGTGTTCTTGGACTGTCAGACAATGTCTCTCACCAAAGGCTCTTATGCAAAGTAAGCAGTCATTAGATAAGAGGGAAGGTCCTCTCAAGGATCAATAACTAGTTAAAAGATAGGACACAAAGGATAGGAATAAATGGTCAGTTTTCAGAATGGAAAGGTAAATAGTGGTGTCTGTGCTGGGACCAGTACTGTTCAACATATTCATAAATGATCTGGAAAAAGGGGCAAATAGTGAAGTGGCACAATTTGCAGCTTATACAAAACTACTCAAGATAGTTAAGTCCAAAGCAGACTGCAAAAAGTTACAAAGGGATCTCACAAAACTGGGTGACTGGGCAACAAAATGGGAGATGAAATTCAATGTTGATAAATGCAAAGTAATACACATTGGAAAACATAATCCCACTATACATATAAAATTATGGGGTATAATTTAGCTGTTACCACTCAAGAAAGAGGTCTTGGAGTCATTGTGGATAGTTCTCTGAAAACATCCACTCAGTGTCCAGCAGCAGTCAAAAAAGCAAACAGAATGTTGGGAATCATTAGGAAGGGGATAGATAGTAAGACAGAAAATATTATAATGCTTCTATATAAATCCATTGTACGCACACATCTTGAATACTGTGTGCAGATATGGTCACCTCATCTCAAAAAAAGATCATTTGGAATTGGAAAAGGTACAGAAAAAGGCAACAAAAATTATTAGGCTTATGGAGCAGATTCCATAGTAGGAGAGATTTGCAAGACTGGAATTTTTCAGCTTGGAAAAGAGACAAGTAGGGGTGGGTTATGATAGAGGTCTATAAAATTATGACTGGTGTGGAGAAAGTAAATAAGGAAGTGGTTTTTACTCCTCATAACACAAGAACTAGGGGTCAGCAAATGAAATTAAGAGCCAACAGGTTTAAAACACAAAAGGAAGTATTTCTCAACACAATGTACAGTCAACCTATGGAATTCTTTGACAGAGGATGTGAAGGTCAACACTATAACAGGATTCAAAAAAGAACAAGATAAGTTCATGGAGGATAGGTCCATTAATGGCTATTAGCCAAGATGGGCAGGGATGCAAAACCATGCTCTGAAGTGTCCCTAGCCGCTGTTTGCCCAAAGATGGGAATGGGCGACATGGGATGGATCACTTGATGATTACCTGTTCTGTTCATTCCCTCTGAAGCACCTGGCATTGGCCACTGTAGAAAGACAGGATACTGCGATAGATGGACCATTGGTCTGACCCAGAATGGCCGTTCTTGCACTGCTTGTGTCAATTATAGTTATTGCTTATGTAACCAGTTGAGTGTGTGTACATATCACCCTCTTTGCCTAATCCTCAGAGGATGTGAATCTGTTACAAGTATTAGCTAGGTAACCTTTTATTTCTAGAAGTCCCTTTTTTAATCTCTAGTGTTCTATAGGTTTTCTTAACCTTCCTATAGGATTTGATAAAGAGTTACATCCCTGCTATGGAGTTCTGTAGGACAGCTCAAAAACCTATAGGTAAAAATCTATATTAAACTCTTTGGATAGAGTCTCACCTATGTCAAATATGTGTGAGGCACAGCTGAGTGAAGAGGCCTCAAAAGAGCCATTTTTGACTCCCCATTTTTGCACCAGCCCAGCCCCTAGTATAGTTAAAGCAGCCTCATGGCTGCTCTACGCTGTTATCTAGCTATGGCTTCAAAAGCCTGGTATAGTACTGCAATGCTCCAATCATGCCCCCTTTCTGCCACCTACAGTGTAAAAGCCAGCTACACTGGTTGTATACCCATGTGGGAGGACTGCCCACAGAAAAATTCCTACCTGGACACATTTATTGACTTATGGATTCTTCCTGCCAGTGGACTGGCATAAAGTTCACTTGTATGAAATAGCAGAATGGATTTTTTTTCCCCATGCTGAACTGGAATTTTCCAGTTTGCCATAGTGTCACAGAGTGGCTTTTGAGCCAAAGGCATGAAACAAAAAAGTGCACATCTGAATAAATAACTTGTGTAGCACATGTTCAGATGGTGGGAAAAAAACGGGATGTGACTGTCTGGGAAGTCAATCTAAACTTGCTATCTGCACTGCCTGGAGACAGTGTGCTTAGTGTAGTTTCTGAAACAACATGATCATGCTCCTGAATACCTACCTGAGGCCTTCAGGTCTCCTCCTGGGTGTGGGGCCCCCAGTAGCTGCAGTGCCTCCGGCCAGCACCATAGAGTAGAAATGAGATGGAATTCAAATTGGCAAGCATTTTCTCAAGGGCTTTGAAATTGAGTTTGGGATTGCACTGGTTGGCTTTTTCCCTTCTCTTTCCCTTTACTAAATCCCACCATGTAAAGCATTCAAGTAAAATTAGACTGAGGCTACAACACTGCTTAACAGCTGTGGCAGGTGTTAAAACATTTAACCCTTTAATAGCATGTTCATTTAGCTGTACAGTACTGAAAGAAGATAAATCACACAGGACTTGGCCTAGTTTTATAGTGATAATACAGTACAGTAAATATAAGACCCTGAATAAAGTTCTCTGGAACAGCTCTATCTTGAACCACTGTTTAGAACTGTCCACTGTACGGAATTTGTCTTGTTGATAATGTATCCTACATTCTAGTGATTTATCAGAGGAGCTCACAGGTAATCTGTGCTTTAGGGGGTCCTATAAACAGTGGCCTGTAAATAGTTAATTTGAAGAGGTTTATTGCTTCCTCCCCCCCCCCTTTATTATCTGTTGTGATTATTCATAGAATCTGTCACTGTAAATCTGCCAGCAGCTTGAGCTTCAAGAGATTTTGGCAGAGTTGTGCAATTGCAGGGAAGAAATCTCAAAGAAATACTTTACAAGCAAGCCCCAAAATCTGTTACTTTAAGACTTCAAAAATCTAAATATGTCATTAAGAGGGGCAATATATTTAGTAACTGTTTTACTCCTTAGATCCACTGCTTAGCATGTGACTGTTCTTTAAAACTGAACACTATAGCCTTAATTCTAAAGGACAGTATTAATTTTAGTGATTATTAAGTGACGTCTGAGTAGTTTGACTTACAGAGGATTTTGTTTTTTGTGAAAATAAAACGATGTATTATGCTGAAATTTCTTTTCACTAGGTTACAAACAAATTGTAATTTTGGGTTTAACTCCTAAATCTGGGCGTTGCTGAGCTCACAATATTTTATCTCTGATTTTATTAATCAATGAAGCACTCCTTGTACTTTGTCACTTTCTGTTTTGCAGCCTTTAATTTTGTTTTCCCTGTATCTTATCACAAAAATTATTGCCTATTGCTATGGTTTTATGTGTATTTTTATTATAAAGTACCAACCGTGACATCATTCATCGTGCTCTCTGGAAAAAAGACAAATCATATAAATGATGACTTCATAAAATGAAACACACTCTTCTAAGTAAAAGGAAAATCCTATTAACAAGCATCGTAGGACACCTTCCACTCTTATCAACAGGGCCAAATACCCTATCCTATCTAAAGAAAACACATATAAAAGGTGTCAGGCTTGATATCTTACTAATTTCAAAGGGTCACTAAAACGTAGGAGACATTTCAGGAAAACAGCTCTTTCGATCTACATCAAATAGCCCACAGTTCTGCAGGGCTGGAAATTTAGATTTTACACACATTAAATAACTTCTGCAAATTTTGGACCGTGGGAAAGTATTTGCTCTCCGTTCCCCCCTCCCCTTTTTAATTGCAAGGAAACGTAGGAATTGCTGGAGTAATATCGGACATGTTCTAAGATACTGCAAATGTCTCTTTTGTCAAGTTAGGATTCCTGGCAATGTGTAATTAGTTAAGTTCGGGAAAATTATAATATAGACAGGTACTTAAGATAGAAACGATGCGTTTTCCATTAACTGTAAGTCATTGCAGCCCCCTTCCGACCAAAGCTGAAGCAACTGAAAAGATCCTAGTTCAAACGACGAATGCTTGAAGGTGTTACGTGATTAAACTGCTAAACACTTCAGCTTGAAAGTGAACCAAGCAGCATTTAACGTGAATAAATGTAAATGTTTTTAAATAATCAAGTGTTTTTAATGAAATTGCACACTCCGAAATTAAACTGTCTTTCTAAATTGGCAGTAGGAAATTCAGAAACTACCCGTTCTCTGAGGTTATTCATAGAAGTGAGGCATACTAAGTGTAGCTTTTATATAATTTCTTTAGGTGATTTCCTTTCATAACAACTTGTCCGAAATGCGATTTTTGTGGGCTTTGGCTGTATAGTGTATTTATGTACAAATGTCATTAAGTTCAGAGCCGATGCAGACCTGTATGAATCTCTTCATACTTTTCTTATGGATTGTTCAACCAATCATAATTGGATCTGGATGTTAGTCACAGTTACGAAATGGCAGGGGATCTTATTTAAATACTTTAAATGTTCTGTGCGAAATTAAGTATATCCATTCTTAAAATAGGAAGCATGAAAGTGACCATGATCTTTCAGTACCGTAAATGAACCAAGTACATATAAATTTTCATCTCCTCGGAGCAGGTTTCAGAGGATGTATTTTTATGTATAGAGGGAAACGCGGCTTCGATGTTTAAACTGAGTCAATCCAATTCTGATTTACACGGATTACCCCAGAAAAGTGCCACTTCCTTAAAGCGTAGAGCCCCCACCATGTCAAAATGCTTGTTAGTGCTTTATTGGACTGTAGATTAGGGTAGGGACTGCGGCCAGCCATGGCTTTGTGCTGTACCTAACAAAGGAGGCCTCTAGTTGCTACCGTAACACGATGAGTATGTTAGAGAACAGCCAGCAGAGCGAGCTTGGGGCAGGTGGGGGGGGGGGCGGGGGGAGCTTCCGCCGACCCACCACGATTGAGTATGTGGGGAAAGTTGTTACAAATGACCGTTCAGGGCGGCAGGGAAGGAGACGTGCGGTTTGGCCCGGGAGGCTCGGGCTGGTTTTCACCCAGGCCAGTTTCCACACGCCAAGTGGCGTGGAGCTGTGCGCGAGCAGCCAGGCACCGACCCCGCCGTTTGTGGCCAAAGCTGCTCCCTAGCCCACTAGTGCCCCTGTTAACTTCATGTGCCTCACGCCGGGGCCGGCCGGCCGGCCCGCCCGGGCTCCCACCCACGGTACTCGGGGCTCGTTTCACACCAGGGGCCGGGTTTTGTCCCTGAGGCCGGCGGGGGCAGGCTGCCAGCCCCGCTCCGGGCGCTGGATCCCCACCCGCCGCGAAAGCTGTCGCTGCTCTTTGGTCCTGACGGGGGGAAGCGGCTTGGCCCCTGCCCCGAGCCTGCCCGGCCGCACGCGTCCGCACAGGGGCCGGAGGGATCGGCGGCTCCCCCCGCCGACAGGCAGCGGGGACGGGGCGGCCGTCGCGCGGGGGCGGGTGTTTCCACGGGCGGTGCCCCCCCCCCGGCGGCAGGATCCCGCGTGCGGGCGGGGCGCGGGGTCCCCAGTGGGAGCGGGTGGCGCTGGCCGCGGCTCTGTGTCCTTGTGCGGAAATGACACACGGTCCCGTCACGTCACGCGAGAGCGCAGCGCGCGGACCCTCGCACACAAAGAGCGGGGGGAACCCGGGCACCAGCGCCGCCGCCGCTCCCGGCCCCGCCGCGACCCCAGGTGAGTGTGCCCGGGCCCGGCCCGCTCCCTGCTGCCGCCGCCGCAGAGCACCGCGGGCGGCCCCGGAGAGGGGACAGCAGGCCCCAGCGCCCCCCCCCCCGTCCCGCTCGGGTCCCGGCCGCTTCTCCCCGCCCCCCGGGGCCCTTTGTTGGCTGCGCTCGGGACATGGCTACAGCGCGATGGCTCGTGGCAACGCTCAGGGCGCGCGGCGGCGACGGCCTGGGCGACTCCATCTCCTGGAGCGCGCGCGGAAGGCGGGGGGGGGAGGGAGAGAGAGTGGAACGGTCACGCCGTCACCCCACCTTCCCCGGACATACAGATCCGCCCGGGCAGCGGTCGCACCGGAAGCCGCCACTGCCGCGCGCGCCGGGCTCGTCGTGGGTTTTCACCGCCGCGTGCGCAGGGGGAACGAACGGGGCTGCCGCTGCCTCCGCCCCGGGGCGGGGTTTCCCTACAGCCCGCCCTGCGGGGCGGCGCGCACGTGGCGGGAGGTGAAGCCCCGAGGAACCGGAGTCCCCGCGCGGGCAGCTGCCCCCCCCCACCCCCACCCATGGGCGCGTGCAGGGAGCCGGTTCCCCAGGCCGGAGACCCGGGGCTGCCCCTGCAGGTACCGCCCCGCCCTTCCCCCCAGTCCGCCCCCGGTCCCCGCAGCCGGGCCTGGCTCGCCGTCTCCCCCGCCGCCACAGGCTGTCCCCGCCTTCCGGGGTGCCCGGCCTCGTCCCTGCCACGAGCCGCGCCGGCGTCTCCCGCTGCCGCTGAGCCAACTCGCTCCAGCCTTGCGGCCCCTGGCAGCCCGGCTCTGCTCGGGCTCTGTGCTTTGTCCTGCGCCCTCCCTGTCCGCGGTGAGGGGCCCCGATTCCCGCCTCCTGCCCAGCTTCAAGGCAGCATGAGTCCCACCGCTGCCCACCTACCTGGGGGGTGCCCCCGTGCGGCTCTTTGTGCGGGACCAACAGATGGAGTTAAGCTTCACCCCCATTGTAGAGGAGGCCCTGCCCCCTGTACGCACTGCCGGGATGTGCCGGCATAACCCCCTAGTGTAGACGTAGGCTACAGCGATGGAAGGGTTTATCTGCGGTTGTAGGAGCCCCCATCCCAGGGCGGTGGTTGATGGGGCCACAGAAGAATTCTTCCATTGATCGTGCTGTCTCTGCACCAGGGTTAGGGTGTGGGTTTTTCACACTCCTGAGCCTGGCTGCTATATTAATATAGACCAGGTCCCCTAGTTTATCTACCCTCTCCTTCAAATGTGTTCTCAGGACCCATTTTTAGGTAGTGACTGCAATAAGTTAACCAGCTACATTTAATGGGATAAAGAAGTAGTTGGGGATTGCTGATAATTATTTTAAAATGTCAAATTATGTAAAACACTTAAAATATTTTATTTAATCCCTCTCCATCTTCCTCTGTATGTGTACTGTTTTAAATTGTAAACTGTTCATGTCTTCTGTGTGTGGATAGGACCTACCACATTATCATCAGAATGATAATAGTAAATGTAGAATCCATAACAATAATATTTTGTTTCTTTGAGCTGTTTTGCGCTGACTAAATTAGGTGCTAACATGCTGACAATCATGAATGCTACTAGGTTTTAACGCCTCCAGTTGTATATTGATTTATTCAGGTTCTGTATCATTGCCAATAAATACTATGAATACATTTTCATAATTAGACCCCCTACAAATCTGTGGATATCTGCTTTATATCTGCAGATCATTTTTGAGGATTGGGGATCAGATGCAAATCTAGTCATCTTCTCAATGACCACTTAGAACTCTTTAGCAATAGAATGGAAACCTCATCCCCCGGAAGAAGCAGAGATCCAGGGGCAGTCCCTGAGCTGGTGCAAATTGGTGTCGCTCCATTGAAGCCAACAGTGCTATGTTGATTTACATCAGCTGAGAATCTTGCTCCAGGTCTGTAATATGGTGGAAATGTGGCTAGAGGATCTGCTACTACATAGATAACCCTCTTCTTCCCCCCTCGGGGTGAAGAAATAAGGATGGGGCAGATGATCTATCTTTTTCCCACTCCTCCACACACATCTACCTAGTGCCTGGCCCAGCTGCTCAGGCTGGACAGTTGACGCTGAATTTGTCTGAGTGAATATATGCTAACATACCTGTTTTGCAATGTGCAATATTTTTTTTAATGTATTGTATGTATTACACATATCTTGGTTTTAAAAATATAAAACCAAGATTTTTTTTTTAAAGTAGAATAAACTGTCCAATACAGTGCTGGAAACTTTTGGATGCAACTGGTGCCAACAGAGATGGTTAACACCATTGTAAATGCTGTTCCTGCAGTGGAGCTGAACATCATTTGTTCTTGTCTAATTAAACTATGTTGAGCACTGGCCCAGCTGCTTACCTCATGTCATTAACAGGTCATTTTGGCAGGTCCAGTGCGTAAAAACGAGAGGACAGTTAAATATAGTTTGAAGAAGACACCACAGCTCCTTTTTTCAGGGAAGCAGGAATACAGAGGTTCAAGACAGAGACTAAAATAAAATTGGAGACAACTTGTCTAAAAGAATCTTGCTGCTTTTCTCAGGAAAAAGACTGCCTACATGGAAAGCCAAATTGTGGTTAGCATGTCGCTGGAAATAAATATGTCTAGCGTATTGAGCGCTTGAAGATGAAGTTGTCATTTGACAACATTTTAGGAAGAGGCAATGGCAATGCAACTTGTGGGGAAATTTTCTCTGGTTGAGAGGACAGATTTTTTTTTTTAACTGCATCTGTAGATGTAACTAAAAATAAAAACAAATTGAAAGCATGCCCTATAAGTCCTATTGGCAAGATGCCACTAATAGAGACCAGTTTCTGTGGAGCCGTGAGGCTGCCAGTATTCCACAGGACAGCAAACGAGGCTTTTAATCTGCATAAAGTATTGGTACACTTTTTGTCCATGAGGGTAACACTTTGATTTTGTCTCCCAGTGTTTTAAAAACAAAAGAGGTTGTGTGTTAAAAGCTTTTATCATGTACTTAATATTGTAGCATTGGAATAGGTTTGTATTATGCAATATGTTGTCCAAGACATTTAATTTTGAGTAGCACTTTTAGACATTCAAAATAATAAAAAAATCCAACATTAGATTATTAATAACATCTTGGATTATTAAAAGTGATAGAACTGTAAACATCTGTTTTAGTGTAGTTTTATGCTGTCTGCTTACATGCAGTTTGGTCAGCTTTGGCAGTAAAGCTGTACTGGTTTGTTACACGTGTTTCAACTTAAAATCTTTTAATTCATTTTTAATAACTTACGCGTAGTTTCAGGTACCAGATCTTCCCTTGAAATCCCTTGCCATTTAAAGTAATTTCAGTCATATTTCCCTACCTAAGTGGGGATGTTTTTCCCCCCTCCAGAAATACCAACACAAACTTCAGGGGAAACTGACTATATACAAAGTGCTGTCAAATGTACAAAGCAAACAAAATTAATATTTTTTTGTTTCCTTCTGGTATAATCATCTTAAGTGTTACTTGTAACACTAGCAGATGAAGACATTTCAGCCAGAAGTGTAATATGCTGACAATAACCTTTTGTAGTCAATTTCTCATGTTGGATGTCATGCAGACAGTTGCAGTGCTGCTTTGTTTTGAGTTTCCAACAGTAGAGGAATGTTTAAATTAAAATATATATAGTAATTAAAATTCCAAAAATCAGAAGAAATCTGTTCATAGTAGGTTTTTATTTAAGGAAATATTTAAATATGAAAATGCTTATGTCCAAATTAAGGGTCCATTGAAATCAACAGCATAAGCTCTGACTGTTTTCAGTGGAACAAGAACTTAACATTTATGAGGACCAACTCTTCTGCTAGTGTAAAATTTCATAACTCTATTGACTTCCAGTGAGCCACAACTATTAACAGTCAAGTATCAGAGGGGTAGCCGTGTTAGTCTGGATCTGTAAAAGCAGCAAAGAGTCTTGTGGCACCTTATAAACTAACAGACGTTTTGGAGCATGAGCTTTCGTGGGTGAATACCCACTTCGTCGGACGAAGTGGGTATTCACCCACGAAAGCTCATGCTCCAAAACGTCTGTTAGTCTATAAGGTGCCACAAGACTCTTTGCAACTATTTACAGAAGTTGAGGAACTTGGACTTTAATGAATAACCCATATGTGAAATTTATCTGCAGGTTAGTCATAACAGTAACTTTACTTTCTATGTATACCTGCAAAAAGATAGGAGTAAACTAGCAACCTCTTTAAACAGAAGGTAAGATAAAGTATCTTAAGGGAATTACTAATCTTCCAATAAAGAGAAGTTTTGCATATTAAAGGTATGTTCTGATTCATACAATCTTGGCAGAAAAGCAACAGATTTAGACTAAGTATACAGGGTTCTTGTGAATACACAAAAGTTTTCATACAGCTGCAATATAAACATTAACCCTCGCTGAACATTAATATTTACACAAGAATTTTGGTTTGCTGGTGTTCCAGGTGTCAGTTCTCTAAAATAAATATCTAGTACAGAACTCTTCTTGTGGTGTTCTGATAAAACTGCTACAGGGATAGTGGGGGTAAAGGAGGGAAACAAAAATTCTTTAGTATATCAGATCTATGGAATTTAAGCAGTGGCATCTCCTTAGGCCATCAGCTACTCCAACTACTAATTAAGCCCCAGTACATTATCTGATCCTTTGAAAAGAGAATGTTTTCTCCGCTCTGCTTAAAACAAGGTGGATAATTTTTTTAAATAATTTTCAAGAATCCTTATTATCACTGAAATATACTGGTACATCCCACCCTTTGATTGAAAAAAATAGAGATTCAACCTCTTCAGATACAAGTGAATCTAAAATCAGAGACATAATACTTATGGTGACCTTCACTGAAAGGCATAAAGTGATGTGCCACCAGAGGCACAAATCATTCATACAAGAAAGTAATATATGAAAGCAGGGGTTTTATATCATGTTTTTACAGTTAATATGGAATGAAGGAAATATGAACTGCTGCAGATAGTCAAATGTTTGTGGTATGATCTGCACTGAAGGAAAAATAAGTATGCACTTAACATGCATTTGCGAGCTAAACAATACAGTCAGATGCAAGGATTTTAATTGTCAGTATCAAACCTTTTCTAGAAAACTAGAAACATGAAGTCTTGTATATCTTAGTATACAGGGCCGGCTCCAGGCACCAGCCCAGCAAGCAGGTGTTTGGGGCGGCCAACGGAGAGGGGCGGCATGTCCTGCTCTTCGGCGGCAGGTCCCTTGGTCCCTCTCGGAGCGAAGGACCAGCTGCCGAAGACCGAAGCGACGGCGGTAGAGCTGCAGATCGCAATCGCAGCTTTTTTATTTTTTTTTTTGCTGCTTGTGGCTGCTAAACCCTGGAGCCAGCCCTGTTAGTATAGATACAGATAATGTTTTTAATTCGCAGAATAAATGGTTGTTATATGTTTCAATATAATACAAAATTACACCCTGCATGTGCCTGGCACACACCTTTTAAACTACGGAACTCTTAAAGAATGAATTTTGGGACAGTGAACAGGCTTTATCTTGTATTGGCAGGAAGATATTCTATGTGACTTTACAGATGGTTGTTGTTACTAGTTTTACAACACTCTCACATATGTTAGGCACTTTACAGTACAGATGGACCTGGTCACTGCTCTGAAGTGCTTACACATGGGGATAGCAAACAATGGATAAGGGCTGGAGTGACAAGCAGCAGTATGATCACATGATTATTCAGGTCAGGGTTGTATATCCTGGTGGATAAACTGAATATATACATCTGTAAATAGATACTGACTTACATATTAAAGGTGTCATGATGAAGTGAGGAGGTAGTGATGTAGCATACCTATAGAAGAAGCCATCAAGGCTAGGTCTATAACATCTGTAAGTTCCATGATTCTAAGAACGCATGTAAGCACTTTCTGTCCAGAGGATTATTTTTTCATAAAATTTCACTGACAACAGTGAATATGTCTCCTTGGTTGTAATGCAGGTGATGCTGTGGGGCTAAAATACATTCAGAACTTGCTTTGCTGTTGCTCCCCTGTAATGTTTTATGAAAACATCATGCCAAACTGTTGAGTGTTTGAGACTTATGTTTATTTCTGACATTTTTCTTAATAGCTTGTCTCATGAACCACTTCTATTCTTGATTGCATAGTTTCTCTTTTAATATTACAGGGGAGCAAAGCAAATTCTGAATGTATTTTAGCCCCATAGCATCAACTGCATTACACCAAGGAGACATGTTTTCACACAGGAAAGTAACATTAGGAAGGTACTTAGTGCATATTTAACTTATTTAAATGCAGTTTAGCAGCTGGAAGCAAGGAGACCCAGTGCCATGTGACCAGACCATTTTCTGTGGACAAGTGCTTCACAGACCAGTTTGAAAAGTACTGACTCATTTCATATCCGTGTTTAAGATGCAGGACATTTTTTTCCCCGAGACAAATGGATGAAATTATCTAGACAACTATAGACTATCTCAATCAGAAGAATGGAAACTTTTTTTTTAACTAGTGTGGCTAAGTCTTTTCAGAAATCTGAATATTTTGAAGTATGTCTTAGTCTTGAAGACTGAAATAGCAAGCTTAGGAAAAAGGAACGTTTGTCTCTTCGTATGTAAACTCCTACATAAACAGTGGCATCTCACAGGAACAATGCAAAGCAGTATACATACTTTACATGATGCCACCTTCACGAACACATAGTGCCAAGAGAGGCATTATGTTAGTCGTAAAAGTGTGGGCATGTGCTATGTCAGTAAAATGTTTAGTTGTTTATGAGCTAAACATTAATTACATTAAAGTAAATGTTGCATACTGTTTTCAAACATAAGGTTCTGGTGTAGGCATTAGGAAATCTTTTTCAATGACTTATTGCTTACATCCTGGGGATGGAGTCCACTGTCAAATGGTGAGACTGCTCTGCCTCTTCTTCCTTGAACATTGAATCTATCTGAATATTGCACCTCTTTGAGTTTCTCTTTGGATGGATAACTTGAGCTAGGGACTCCAACAGAAACAAAATTGCAGATGCCTTTAATAAGGGGCACTTTTGGGTGCAAATTTGAGGAAGGATCAAGAGTAAGTATACTTGCTTCATTCTCAGCATGCAAACCCAAGATCACAGTTGTAAGAATTGATTGTCTTTCTGAAAAAAATTTCCTTATCTTAATAGTGGATTCTTTGGGTAACACTGTGTTAGTATTTCTATTATCGGCCTTTTTTTAGACATTTATAAATAAAAATTCTCCATAATGAAACTTTGCACGCAACGTATGAACCCAGGAATAAATGTGTTTTAACCAAGACCAAACACTTAAAATGCCTGAATCAAGTTATTGTTTTAAATGTGTTTAAACAAGCAACAACCCTAAAAATTGAAGTTTACCGGTTTAAGATGCTTTTTTGTTTGTTTTGTTTAACTCAAAATGGCTAGGTAACTACAAATTAAATTTGACAAGCAATTTCAGCTAAATCCTGATAGTCTATTGCAAAACTCCTGTTGATCTCAGTAGGAGCAGGATTTGGCCATTAGTGTAGAGTATGGTTTTCTTGTTGTGGGTATTTGGTATGCAACATGGCTATGGTCTATCATGCTCCCAAACCCAGTTTCCTGGGAGACGAGACACAAGCTGCAGCTCTGATCCTTTTTCCAGCAAGATACTGTAGCTAAGGGTGGATGTCCCTGAGTTCCCATCTCTGGTAGTCATGGCTACAAACCCAAATTCCCAGGCCACATTACATAAGTACTTCAGTACTAGTGTTTTCTGCCCTGTATCTGTTTATTCTTCTCTAGAACTAGTGACTGTTTTAGAGACAAAAGGGTGAGGGAGAGAGATTTAATTTTTATATTGAAACAAGACAGATCAAGCAACATTTCAACCCCTCCATACACTCAGTGCAATGAGAATCAACAATCAGGAGCTCACTTACCTTCTCAGATGGATTTCTCAATTTGATTATTTGTTGCAACATTTTTTCCTTGATTCTGTTGTTTTCTGTCTTTTTTCCCTAGCCCATTTCCCTCTGGCTTGCTCTGGTCCAGGATTCTTCTCAAAAAGAGGCTCTGCAACTACATACCCTCTCTTCATATTCCCAACTCCAACTGTCATTCTCAAACCCTCACATACCTCTTGCTTCCAACCCACTTGTCTCCTGTCGGAGAGACCTCTCCCAAAGTGTTCTACCTGTTGTTTGAACAGCAGTGACAGAAGAAAAATATCATTCCTTGTGTATCCCCCTACAGAAGGAGGCTGTACACTGGTTTTGTTATCTTTCTCTTTTTTCTTTCTATATATTTATTTGTTCTTTTCTATCTCTGGCTCTATGTTTGCCACTTCTCTCAGCATGATCCCTGACAGTGCTGCCCCAAGGAAAAACCTAGAAAATCTGTGACTTCCTATATAGTATGTGATTGTTGTAAGGATGTCTGCTTGGTTGCCTACTTGGGCCTTTCAAAAAATACAAACTTTTCAGCAACTACATTCAGCTGTCACCTTCTTTCTTGTCACTCCCATATTTTTGGCACTGTGCCGTATCTTCACAAAGTTGTGCCTTCTACAGTAAAATGAAATGAAATGTAATAGTCACTGGCCTGGAAGTTTAATGTCGGATATGGGATATCAAGGCAAGTTCAATTCAATTTAACTTTTTCCTAGAGCACAGGCCACAGTGCTGTCCTTTCAGGATTTTTCAGAAAGGATTGTACAGCCCTTGCCTAAACTCATAAATTACACTGGTTGAATGAAAATCCATTTTAAAATAGATTTAGTTAAACCAGCACAAACCCCTGGGGTGGCACACTTTTAAATTGGCTTAACAATTGGCATAAGCCATTTATAAACCGATTTAAGTGTCTCCTCACAGACGTTTGCACCAGTTTAACTAAAGTGACGTAAAAAAACCTAATTTTAGTTAAACTGGCATAACTTTTATGTAGGCAAGTTATGAGTCAAAACCAGGGGGGAGAATTATGCTGAGTAAAAGGGCCAAAGCAGAGTACTGTCCTCCAAGGACCCCGCACAAACACCCCCCCACAAGCCCTTATATAGGGAGTGTGCTGAGGAGAGGAGGGGTCCTGGAATAGTCCAGAATAGGGAGAGCGCAAAGGTGACTTAAAGGCTCATTAGCCCACCCTCCCTCCCCATGGGCTGTGAGTTCTGTGTTGTGCCTGTTAGTCACATGTACAAAATCTCACACTGAATGAATTAATTATATTTACTATTAATAGCTATCAGCCACTAACAAAGAGAAAGCATGCACGGTATTCAAATGTTCGTATTTAACATAAAGTATTTTAACAGTAATTGAGATTCTTTTAAAATCATTTTGAACACAGCTATTAAATAATAAGACTACAATTACAATTCTTTGTTTATAGCCTTTCAAAATTTCTTTTGTTTTATAAGGCATATTCATGGGACATAAATATGTGCGTGTGTGCTTCCGCGTGGGTGTGTTTAACCAGAAAATCTCTGGTTATGGGTGACTTGGGCAGTATTGACCCATTCAGAGCTTGACCAGAGGAAGGGAATGATTTGGTGAAAGAAGTCTAATTTGAAAAAGCCATGTAGTTATGGAAGTTTTTGTGTATTTCAAATAAGGATTTTGTTTTGTTTTTGGCGGCCAGGCAAGCTTATGAGGCTAGACGTGTATCTGGATAATCTGAACTATGTATGGCTAATTTAAAAGGTATCCAATTTTGGTTGCCACTGTTGGTGGATGTGTACTTATAAATGGCTAGTGAGAGCTGGGTGAGGATGCTTGCTCCATCTGTCCTCACTGGAGTTTGAAGACTTCTTTTTTGAGACATGCCCAGAATTTGGAGTTTATGACAAATGGCATGTGATCTTAGGTTTAGGGAAATTGAGAAATGTAGAAAATGTTTTGTTTTTCCTTTAAAAATGCATTCTGATGATCTTTGGAGGCCACCAGTTAATTATAAAAACATTTGTTACTGTAAATCTATAGGTTGCTGGTTTTTCAATATCACAATCCACATCAAAATAGCCATTTTTTAATGAAAATTTATTCAGACAGCTTTGGCATATTATAGAATCACAGGGAAGGGACAGCAAGGGTCATCTAGTCTAACCCTTAATTATAAAATAGTTTGTGTTTAATTTTTCAGCTGTGGTGAACACTGGAAACTGACCTACAGTGAAACTTGTTGGACACCCTTGGGCCTCCAAAGTTTTTTGGCTCTTATAACAGGTGGCCACTTAATACAATGTGGCCAAAAAAAAAACATTCAGAGAACTTTTATTTATGCACTGCCAAGACACTTCTACTTATATAGAAAGTTAAAACAACTGAACTAATGTTCTTCACAGTAGAAAAAAATCTTAATGTTAAATCATCATACTTTTCTGTCCGTCTCAGGTTGTTTTCTGTTCAATTTACACTGCTGGGCAGATCTGCAGGTGTCCAGGAAACACATAAGAAAAGTGGCTGCCTGTTATAATGTGAGTAAAAATGGAGCAGATAGGAAATTGCCCCAGGACTGTTAATATTGTCCAGGGATAGCAAATAGTAGTAGATAGCAGGTTTCTGACCTCTTTTAACAAAAGGCTGAAAATACAACCCATCCCCTGTTTCTAGAAAACTACTGATGTCCTTTTTTTTTTTTTAAAGTGGGCTAGAAGATGAACTCAGCTGAATTCAGTGATGATGATGAAGGTAAAATGCTATATCTTGTTTATTTTCTAGTCAGATAAAAAATACTAGTTGTATGAAGACTTTGTAGATTTAGATGAAGAATGCATTGTGATAAAGCAACGATTGTAACAATGACTGAAAAGTTAGCTGCTAAAACATCCTATATTATTTTTGTTACCCATCATCCTTCTCCCTCCCCCAAACTCGTGCCTACTGTACTACCTGCCTACTCACTTGCTAGGTATTGTTTTTTAGGCTGTAAGCTCTTTGGGGCAGGAACTGCCATTTACTATATGTCTGTACAGTTCCTACCACAACGGTGCCCCGACTTGGGGGCTTGAAGCTTCAAGGTGTTGCCATTATATAATGATAAATAATAATGACACTATTCAAAAGGCAGTTACAGAAGAACAAACAAAGCACATTGTTGTAAGGGGATCATGAATTTCTGAAGGAAGTGCTTGATTGTTTTAAACCTTCTCTTTTTCTAGTTAAAATTATAAAAAATAATCTTGTGAAAGTAGAAACAGAAAATGAAGATGAAGCACTAGACTGCTCCGTGACATCCAGATCTCCGGAGAAACACTCACTGGATGGCTCAGTTACTTGCCTACAGGATTCCAACAAACGGAAACAGACCTCACTTGGTTGTGATGGTTCAGGGAGCCAGCAAGAGGTTTTACCCAGTGTGAAGAAAAGACGCTTTACTCAAGAGGTGATTTCTCTACATGTGGCTATGCATGATGTACTGTTCAGATTTTATGGGCCAAATTTACTGCTGGTGTAAGCAGAACACAACTCTTAAATTGACTCACACCAGCAATTAATTTGTTTGTAGTCAGAAATGACTATAATCTTTGCCTACTTTAACCATACTACTTATCTGGATATTTTTTAATGATGAGAGCAGTATCCCATTTTACAGCATACATTTTACCATTAATTGTTTTTATCTAAAGCAATTATTTGTTTCTAATAATGCTTATAAACATGAAATTCTCAAACTGTTTTGGATTAACTGGGTCTGACTGTGATCAGAGACCCCCTCTCATGTCCCTAGAATAAAGATTTTATTAGTATTTTCATTAGAAATGTAGGCCCAAGTCCTGCAATCAGATCCCCATGGGTTAACCCAATTGCCGGACCAGGGTTGTAATTTATCCAGATTATGTACAGTGGGACACATTCTGATCTCAGTGAAACCACTCTAAATCTAGAAGTTATTTGAAGTTGATACAGTAACCCCTCACTTAAAGTCATCCCACTTAACGTTTCATTGTTACGGTGCTGATCAATTAGGGAACATGCTCATTTAAAGTTGTGTAATGCTCCACTCTTACGTTGTTTGGCTGCCTGCTTTCTCCCCAGCTGGCAGCCTCCCTACCCCCACCCCCCAGCGCCTCCCGCCCACCGGCAGACCTTGCGGATCAGCGACTTCCCCCTCCTCCCCCCCTCCTGCCCACGGCAATCAGCAGGTTTGCAGCGTTTTGGAGGGAGGGGGGAGGAGCGAGGACTCGGCGTGCTGGCTTCCCCTGCCTCCTGAATGCTGCAAGCCAACTGATTGCCCCGGGCAGGAGGGAGGGAGGAGGAGCGAGGACTCGGCGCACCACTCCCCTCCCTCCCCTGCCTCCTGCCGGTGGCAATCAGCTGGCTTGTGGCGTTTTGGAGGCAGGAGAGAGCGGGAGGAGCGAGGACTCGGCGTGCCTCCCCCCTCCCTCTCCTGCCTCCAGAACCCAGCAATCAGCTGCCTTGCGGCATATAGAAGGGTGAGGAGGGAGGGAGGATGGAGGAGCCAGGATGCAGTGCGAAGTAAAGGGGGAGGAGGTGGGGGGGGGAGGCAGGTCAATGATGGGGGCTTGGGGGAAGGAGTGGAGTGGGCGGGCTGAGGGTTGAGCCCCCCACCCTGGTGCTTGCAGACTAGGGAAGCTGTCCTGGAACCTAAACCCCCTCCCCCCATTTACATTAATTCTTATGGGGAAATTGGATTCGCTGAACATCGTTTCACTTAAAGTCGCATTTTTCAGGAACATAACTACAACGTTAAGTGAGGAGTTACTGTAGTTGCCTTGGATTTACAATGGGACCAGAACCTAACCCAATAACTATAGTGAAAATTTATTCTCGACTGACTCTAGTGATGAATGAGCATGTTTAGAATAAATAACCAACCACAATCTTAGTCTGAGGTTCTAACAGAACCTTTGAGAGGCTAACTTTTTTTTAATACTGATGTTTTTATTTGTGCACTTCTCTCTGCTTTCCAGTTCTGGTGGTGACCAAAATTCAAGTTGTTAAATACTTTGAGTAAGTCAGTGGGACTTAGGCTCATAAGTGCCTGAGCCACTTTTGAACATGAACCTTAAGACTTGCAGTGCTGAATGGAACAAAGCCTAAATACTTCTTAAAATCTGGGCCTGTGGTCCTAAAATATAATATGGAAGATTATTCCACAATAGCAAAATACTTACATTTCATAAAAGCTCAGCAACAGTATGTAATACAGTAGCTTCCTATGACAGTGTAAGTAGCATGGTATTATGTGCCCGTAGCTCATATGGAACAATCTGCCTTGTAATTTTTTTGGTAGTACAGTAAATTTATAATCTTTTTAACTGTGTATAGCATTATCTGAAATACATACACACATCTGTGCTTAAAGTCCAGGCTCCTTATGGATAATACAAAAGAATGTTCCACAATAGATTAGTCTGAAGTTTGAATACTCTGTGTGCTTCAGATAATGCTATACCCAGCTGGCAATATAATCTGTATAGTGCCAAGATTATTACTGGAGGCAAGGAGAATGTTCTGAAGGCAGAACAAGGTATCCCAGATTAACAGAAAATGCTTAAATCTAGTCCCAAATGTGGCACTAGCTGTTAGCTGAACATTGACTGTGTGTTTCTGAAATGCAGATCTACAAATTCCTCCCACAACCAGATCCAAACATTGTGAGCTGCATTAGTGAAAGGGCAGAAGTTCTGCTGCCCTTACAACATACAGAGATCTGCCATAATTCTCAGCGTAAGCACTTCTTTTCTTCCAAAGGGTCCCATCCAACCCCAAGAATGTTAACTTTTATGTGTTCATTTTAGAAGGGCAATAAGGCACTTTAGATGATGACTCCATGCTGATTAATACACTTCCCAGGTACTGCCTTGTTCCTGCCTCTTCACTTGAGCTGAGCATTAATCAGGACTACCCTCAGATTGTCATGTTTTATTGCTTCATGGAACACAAAAAAACCTATGGTGAAACCTGAAAAGGACTAACAAATGATTTCCTTATCATAACAAGCCTTCTAACAAAGATGGAGCCAAATTGTGTGGGGCAGTCTCTGAAGACATGAGGTTACCAGATAAGAGCAAGTTTCACCATATGTTCAAATCTCTTTATAATGCTGATTTTTTTTTAATCTGAAAAGCCAGAGATCCCTGTTCTTAATTCTGTCTGTTGTGCCTTGGTATTACTGGATCTTATAGCAGGTGCTTTAGTTAGGCCACATCTTCCCACTTAACAAGGGCACTTCTCTGAAAAGTGATGTTTTGGTGTTGCTCCATGTTTATCATGTCTCATTTAGTCCATCCCAAATGTGCTTTGTTTACAAGTAAAACTGGAGAGGAAAGTTTCTAATAGCGATCCCTGCAGACTCAACTTGGATCTGAAAATCAAGCTTCTCAACCTTATCGTTGCTGATAGGATTCTGCACTCTAAATTGAACCCATTAACACTCTCACTTATCACCTGTGCAACCTCATGGTCTTCAGTGGTGTTACACTTGTGTAAATGGGCAAGATATGGCACTGCAATTGGAATTTAGCTTATTCTGGTGATGATGCATGAGGTAGAATAGAACCCAGCTTGATCTCCCCTATATGTTTTGGCTCTGCATTGCTTATAGGACTAAAAAGTAGTGTAAACTTATTTTTATCACTAGGGTAAGCAGATATGAGTGTGAATACACATAGGAAGCAGATTAGCTGAGTAAGAAGGTGCTGTCATTTTTTTTACACTGTTGTTTTTCAGAGAAGATCCACCATATAAGGGCCTGATCCTAGGATGGGACTTACAGTTGCTCATCACCTCTTAACCTCAGGCCCATAGTCTGTATTTCATTGCTTTTTAATATCTGAATGCAAGTTCTTTATTTTTTGTCTAATTAATATTCTGTCTTGCAAGCTGAGGAAAAATTCAATATGGTCAGATTAAAAATGTGTGTGTGTGTTCTCACATTTTTGAGTTCTGTGTATTGTAATTTTTTGTTGTTGTTCACCTACTTAATTTTCTAAGAGTTATTCACAATATTCATGTGCTTGAAAAAAGTAAATAAATAAATGATGAGCTAAATATTTACAGTGAATTAATGAAAACATTTGCTTCAGAACTCAAACAATGAGGAACGGTTAGGAAATGCAGTGCTTAAAAATAATTTATAGCATGAATTCTTAAAGAGTTCACTACTAGCTGGTTTAGAACCATGAAGAATTCAATGAATATAAATGTCTCTGCCTTTCAGAAACAGATCATTGTACTTTCATTTTTAAAAGGCCTTTTCACTAATTATATTGGGGAGGGCTAAGTTGTGTTGGTATCATAGAGTTGTCCCTGAATTGGACCGCTGGGGGTAAATACTTGAATACATTTTTCAGAGCCAAAGGAGAAAAAATTAACACACTTGTCAAGGCTGTTGGACGACAATGTCCTCCTTGGGTGGTAATAGGGAGAGTAATGAAACATTAAAATACAGTTGGGGGAGCAGTGAGGTTGTGGCTAGATCACAGGATTCGGAATCAGAAAACATGAATTCAGACACAAAGTGGGAGGTAATGATAAGTATTTAAAGCTCTCTGGGTAAAAATGCTAAGTATTATAATTGTATAGTTATCCCATAACAGAGGTCATGAACAAAGAAGTAAAATAATACTTTCCCTGTAAAGCATGTTTGGTGATTGTTTTCCTTCAATACATTTATGAACTTGGTTTATATAGCACAGTTGGGTTCATTGATGAAAATTAGGCAGTGCATATTTATTTAATGACGCCTACCTGTGGAACACAAATTTGTAGCTATTATTTTAAAGCAAACTGTCTTACTAATACAACGTTTGTTGATTCATAGGGCCTCATTTCAAACATGAAGAACCGAGATATTGGGTCACCCGCTCAGGCAAACGTAGAGCAGCCTAACAAGAACAAGAATCCCAATATAACATGGCTGTGTGAAGAAGAACCCTTCAATGACGTGACCACTCCATCCTATAAGAAACCTCTGTATGGCATCTCACACAAAATTACAGAGAAGAAGAGCACACCAGGGGCAGAGCAGTTTTCTTCTTATGAGCTATTTGAAAAGGTCAATCCAAGCAGCCCCTCCCATCTGCGGAATTTGAGTGATCAACGTAAAAGGGATTCTGCTGCTACCATCGCTGTTACAGCTTCCACTGCAGATTCTGATCCAAACATATATTCTTTGATACAGAAAATGTTTTACACCCTCAACACCCTGAATTCCAATATGACTCAGCTTCACAGTAAGGTTGACCTGTTGTCTCTTGAGGTCAGCAGAATTAAAAAGCATGTCAGCCCAACAGAGTCTGTAGCAGAGTTCAGGCCTCCCCCAGAGTACCAGCTAACCGCTGCAGAACTCAAACAGATCATGGATCAGAGCACATCAGGTGGAGATTTGGCTTGTCGGTTACTAGTTCAGCTTTTCCCAGAGCTCTTCAGCGATGAGGAGTTCAACAGGAGCTGCAGCACATGTGGCTTCCTTAACAAAAAGAAGCTTGAATCGCTTCATCTGCAGCTTATCCGAAACTATGTGGAAGTTTGTTATCCTTCTGTGAAGAACAATGCTGTGTGGCAGGTGGAGTGTTTGCCTCAAGTTAATGACTTTTTCAGTAGGTTTTGGGCGCAAAGAGAAATGGAAAATAGTCAGCAAAGTGTGCAGTCATCCAGTTTTTATGAGTCTGAACAGGTAGAGTCCTCTCATTTCATTGAGGATAAAGAGCAGGAGGAAGCTTTGTCTCTGGACAGGGATAATGCCACCACCTCAGATTATGTTCTGGATGCTCAGGATCTCAATGAATTTTTAGATGAAGCTTCATCCCCTGGGGAATTTTCTGTGTTTTTGTTACACAGATTGTTTCCTGAGCTCTTCGACCACAGGAACCTGGCTGAAAGATATAACTGCTATGGAGATTCTGGGAAGCAAGAGCTGGATCCTCATCGACTTCAGATAATTCGAAGATACACAGAAATTTACTTTCCTGATGTGCAGGAAGAGGAGGCGTGGTTGCAGCAGTGTGCACAGCGAATAAATGATGAACTTGAAAGTATGTATATGGATGGGAGTGAGTGTGAACAGATGAGAGACGACTGCTATGATTCTTCTAGTTTGCCTGATGATGTGTCTATCATAAAAGTGGAAGACAGCTTTGAATATGAAAGGCCAGGAAGAAGGTCAAAAAAGATTTGGCTTGTGCCCATAGACTTTGATAAACTTGACATTCCCCCTCCCGATTTTGATGTTCCTATCCCGGATTACCTGCTGAACAAGGAACAAATTAAAAATATATATGAAAGCAGTCTGTCCATAGGAAACTTTGCATCTCGATTGCTTGTTCACTTATTCCCTGAACTGTTTACTCATGAAAATCTAAGGAAGCAATACAACTGTAGCGGATCACTAGGCAAGAAACAACTTGATCCAAGCAGGATTAAATTAATTCGACACTATGTGCAAATATTGTACCCAAGAGCAAAGAACGATAGAGTATGGACACTGGAATTTGTTGGGAAGCTTGATGAGAGATGTCGACGCAGGGATACCGAACAGAGGCGCACATACCAACAGCAGCGGAAAGTTCATGTTCCGGGGCCTGAGAGGAGAGAATTTCTTACCTATGCAATAAACCCAGAAAGATTCAGAGAAGAGTTTGAAGGGCCACCACTGCCGCCGGAAAGAAGCAGCAAAGATTTTTGCAAGATACCACTTGATGAACTTGTCGTTCCTTCCCCAGACTTCCCTGTGCCTTCTCTGTACATGCTATCTGATAAAGAGGTCAGAGAGATAGTACAGCAGAGCCTTTCTGTGGGAAACTTTGCTGCCAGGCTTCTAGTAAGGCTCTTTCCAGAGCTCTTTACCCCAGAGAATCTCAGACTGCAATATAACCATTCAGGTGCTTGTAACAAGAAGCAACTTGATCCCACCAGACTCAGATTGATCCGCCATTATGTTGAAGCAGTTTACCCCGTGGAGAAAATGGAAGAAGTGTGGCATTATGAATGTATACCAAGCATCGATGAAAGATGCCGGCGTCCCAACAGGAAAAAGTGTGATATACTGAAAAAAGCCAAGAAAGCAAAAAAGTGACATGCTCTCTAAATTCTTCAGACTTTGACCACTAAATTATTTGGGAAGAGCATATTTTGTTCTAGACTGGGAGCCTGATCTTACTATGGAATCTAAGGGCGATCAGCCCCTAGGAATATTGGGCGCTAAGATTGTTACTTTTTAATATGTGTGTTGCACATATAAGGGCACTGCAACAGTGGGAAGTGGTTTACTACATTTGTACATGATAAAGACCATACATGATCAGTGATGAAGTCACTACTGACTCATTAAGAGCATGAGTTTCGCTGGTGCAAATACACATATTAAGTGTATTAGTCCTCTCCCCACTTTTGCATCTTCCATTTTTATCACTTTTTTTAATAATAAAAAAAAACTTTTAAAAAATCATTGTGCTCTTCGGGGCAGTTTTGCATTAAACCCTTTTAAACATCAAGGTTAAATAATTTGGAATCTGAATTATTTTTTAACTTGCAAATTTTGTTTTTGAAAGTGCCATGTTCATTGAGAATGATTGAAACATCAGACTTGGTTACGATAGTAATTACAGCTATCCCTTTGTTTTGTTCTTGATGATAATGAAAATAACAGGAGATCAATACTGGGTCAAATGTAATTTCCTTTTTGACTGTTACCAATGTATTATTTCCATTTCTATAAGAACTAAGACTTGATTAGACACAATGTGTTTTTACGTTGAGATGGTAGACCTGATCCTTCACCCTTACTCATGTAAGTTATTTCATTGTCTTCAATATGACTACTGGGAACTGCTTCAGTGAATAGGGTTACAAAACAGAATCAAGCCCTTTAACAGCAGAATGTGTTGCTATTGCCTGTTAGTCTCTCTCTTTTTAGAAAAAGTACTTGAAACAAGGAATGTAGAAAAACATTTAAGTCCTTATTCTTCATCAGAATTATGATTCCAAAGTTTCCAGTATTAAATCAAATATTTAATAAGCAAAAGGTAAATACAAAGATTTGATTCTGTGGTAGAAGTGAATGCTGCAGGGTTCCCCCCTATGAGCTGTGGCGATATGGTGTGTTTGTGTGAATACAGCACAACCTGGAGTCTCCGAATGTCATAGGGATATTGAAAATTCCTTTGATTATCCAAATTGATTTAGTGTAATTAATATCTATCTGGAAATGTAATCTTGTATGGTTAACTTAGGTTCAGATTATCAAGATTGCATTGTTAATATGATTAGTTATAATGAAGAACATCCTAACTCCTTTGTGACTTCACAGTTTCTGATCTGTCCTTGAAGAGTGCTGCATTAAAATCAGAACCTGATTTTCCTCTCAATTACGTTGCTCTAAAGCAGGATGTCCGTTGATGTCAATGGTGTGAGAGAATCGAGCCTTCCGTTAGATGTTAGTCATGGCAGTGATCATTTAACACTGACCATCCCTTGAACATCTTGAGATTTGTTGAGGTTCTCTGTGGTCCTCTTTTGTTATTTATTTAGATGGATCATAGTATCACATTTCAGTTAAGCCCCAGTGTAAATTTCTATTTTAGCAATTGTATTAAACTACAAAATACTTGATATTTTTACTTCAGTTTTTTAGAATTTA
Source organism: Mauremys mutica (assembly GCF_020497125.1). Taxonomy (NCBI): domain Eukaryota; kingdom Metazoa; phylum Chordata; order Testudines; family Geoemydidae; genus Mauremys; species Mauremys mutica. Next base: position 82,211,922 of record NC_059074.1, on the reverse strand, counting down.
CTGGTCTCAGAATCATGTTGACCCCTTCCTTTAAAAAAAAAAATTTTTTTTTCTAATGGCAAGAATTAGCAAAGTTATTTTACAGTGTTAAAGCAGTAGTATGTCAGAGTAGATAGTAGAACTCACACATTTTCCCCTATGTTCTAGCAACATCCTAAAAGAATGTATGATTAGAGTCATGATTGTACTGAATAATCTAATACTGTTTAAATTCACTTAAATGTTTCCTGTTGGCATAAGTAATAGCAGACCATGCGCAAAATGGATATCAGCGCAAATATGGTTATAAATAAAGTGAGAACATTTTACCAAAGATAATGAACTTATACCATGCCTGCATCCTACCTTTCATTTTAGTACATATTTTTAGCAAACTGAATATTTCAGAAATGCAAGGTTTTTTATAATTATATGCTACCTAACACCTCTTTGTGAACTATTACACATGCATTTTTATGGGCTATATAAAATGTCATGAAAATGGTAAAAGTCTTTTAATTTAGAGTTGAAAATGGCTAGCATGTATTCTGCAGCCCAAAAGGTAAGGAATGTTATATGCAGATTTTCTTTATAGTTTCTTTATCTTAATGTCACATTTGTTTCAACAATAAAGTATGTCAGATCCTGTTGAGGACTTCAACGTATCTTAAACTTGTACATGGTTGGTAAATAGATTATATGAATGTATGGAATTTTCTACCACAACATACAATTTTAAGATATATTGACATTTTCAATGAGTTTTGATATTCATTTGGTATATTTGGCTTCATAAGGCAACCAAATGAATCTATTTATATGACACACTGATCAATATATGAGGGGGTTTATTTTTAAAAAATTACATTATCAAAAGTGGACAGCTCAACAGAAATGGTCTTTTTTTCTCAATTTCTGGTCAAATTATTGTAGTCTGCTTATATATTATATATTCTTCTGATTTGATTGTCTTGTTGGATTGCCCACAATCCTTTTATAACCTGACATCCTTTTGAAAGGCAGTTTGATATAAAGGCAAAATACACCTAAAAAGTGACAGCTTGCAAAGGAAACTTGTTGAGGTGCATTTGGAAGTGAATTCATCCAGTTGGTCAAGTAATGAAATGTATATGTTGTTAAAAAAGAAATGGCTCATGATTGGCTATGAACAGACTCATAAACTGTCAGTTTTTTTATTTAACTTTTCTAAGGTCTCTTACTAAGATCTGGAGTAACATTAACCAATCAGACTGAATACACAAGTGAGGGCATCTTGATTAGCTGCAACTGCTCTAATGTCATCTCCCTTTTAGAATGTTATTTTAAAAGGACAAACAGTCACTGATTTCAAACGTAGGCTATCTGGAGAGATTCCCAGATATTAAATGAAAACATTCAGAACATATGTAATCATACACACACCGATTTCATATTCACTATACATGGTTTTACTTCAGCAAATCCTGTTGAGATGAATGTCAAAAGTCTAAGTATCTGCTTATTATAACTTTAATATAACACCTTTGGTAAGTATTAAACAACTCTCTCCTACAGTGATTCTAAAGGAAACAGCATAGTATTCAATGACTCTATAGTTTCTAGTGTGACTGTCAGAATTTTCCCAACAGAAAAAAGAACTGCAAGCCTGCGACGAAATTAATGTAGAACCTTTTTATTTTATTTTATTATTTTATGTTGGTGTCTCACCAATTTCACACAAATGAAACACTTAACTAAGGAACTGTGCAAGGGTTTAAAATGTATATATTCTTTTCTGAAATTTGAAGGGGAAAATGAGTCTACTGCTTAGAAGTTCTTGCAGTTATCCAGGGAATCTGGCAACTGTATTAGCAGGGAAATGCAAATAGTATATTTTCATGAGAAAAAAATACTTCCTATTTGAAAGGATTACATTTGATTACTATTAAGAGTAAGATGTAGCCCTGAGCATTTTGTCATAATTTTGTGTTATTGTGAATAAAAAAGTACTTTATCATCATAGGAAAAATGTTCAGAAGCAGTTCTATTTTTCTATCTTCAAGTTAAGATAGTTTGTATATCAATTTTATTTCTGAATGCATTTCTTTTAAATTCAGCCAAATCTTGTTTTACTGTTGTGTAATACTTTTGTAACAGTGGTGCCCAGAGGCCCCAATCAGGATCAGGGCACTCTAGTGCTCAGAACTGTACAAACACATGAAGACATCACTGCACTGAAGATCTTGAAATCTAAGCGAAAAATTGAGGATAGTTCAAACCTCTGACTTTAAGAGTAAGTCACTGAAATTTTGGGATTGCCATTGACACAAACTATGTATTATTTGGATGCTATAACTTTCTTTTTCCAAGTCAGTTGTTTTCATTGTTACCACTATTCAGTTGGCTGCTAATGCAAGTATAAACTTTTCCCACCAGTATTCCAAAGATGCTTTTTAAAAAAAAAGTATGTTTTGGGTGCTTTTACTGCAAATCTGAACCGTTTTTGCTCCGTTCCCTAACTCCATGCTCACACATGATTATCATCCATTCCTGGGAATCTCTTCATGTGGGTACTACTGCATGTCCATGGACACTGGTCCTACAGACACATTTCAGTTATGGATCAGCTGTCTACCATCTCTCCCATCTTGGGACATAAGATGTACCATGTGCTTTCATTACCTAGCCACAGCAAATCTGAGAGAACTTCAAGATCTGCCCTACAGTGCTTTCATAAACGTCATCTTATTTCTCTCGCCCCACAAGACCATTCAAATAAACCTATTAGCAGTGAGATTCTTCTTAATTTCTTATTAAAACAAGTTATTCTAATAATAAAATGTTAGTAATTATGTTTGTCCGGGGATTATACAACTCCTATTCTGAGTAGCTGTCAGTAAGCATATAATTAGTTCCTTCTCCCTACAGAGAACTATCCCTGGATTACCATGTCTAGATCAGCAACCCAAATGCAAATAATCTGTAACTAAAAAAGATCAACCAAGTTCCATCATACTCCAAGGACTTGCTTTTTCTAGTTTTACCTCACCTGGTTGCCAGGATCTAGACTCCCACCTCACACTTCTTTTCATACATCTTCCTTATTCAGATCTATATGCTCTCTTCCGAAGGTGTCTTCCTGGTCCTTTGAGACTCGACCTGCTGCTGCATGGACAGAACTTCTACTTGTCCCATTTCCTGCCCTATCGCACAATGTGACCATGGTTCATGTAGCAATTTTTACTCCTTTAGTAACCATTCTTAAAGGGAAACCTTGATTGTCATTAGAGAAGCAGAGCTTATAAAAGGGATCCCCAAAAAGTAGAATGGCTGGGAGAATGATTTTTTTCCTGTGAAAAATTTTGATAAAACTTAAATTTGTTTTAGTCAAATGTTTTCTGTGGAAATTTTCATCTAAAAACCTTTTCAATTTTCAGCAACCAAAACTGAAAAAAATGCAATTGGTCAGATGAAATGTTTTGGTAGTAATAAAGAAAAAGAAAACCTTCAAAACATCCCAAAATGTTGTTCTTTGGTTGCTGAAACCCACCTCCACGCCCCTTCAAAAAAAAATCCAAAATGTGTTGACTGCCAAAACCTAAAAACTTGGAAAAATTGATATTTCTTGCAGAAATTTCCATTGCAACAAAATAGCCATTTTCTGTTAAATTTGAATGGAAAAAATTCTATGCACAGGTGTTTTATATTGGTCTGGTACAGTGCTTGGGTGATTCTGCTGAGCTTCCTTCACTTTAAGGTGATCAGAGACAATTCTTCAAAAATACCTTTTGTCCTTGCACTTCCAAAGGACTGTATCAGTTCATTAACTGAGACTTAATTGGCACAAAAGTGAGAGAGAGAGAGAGACAAACCCTTCAGGTATGTGTCAGAGGTTGGTATGTGCTGGCAGAACAGGGTTATGCCTTATGTTTTAGTTTTGATCCTGAGTGGGATCCAGCAGCAGATTGCTATGCAACATGAAGCCATCCCTGCTCTCTCTCTTCTAATGCTCAGATGGAGGAGAGCAGCTGGACAAGTATATCCTTAAGATGAAACCCTATTGCCATCTGAGCAAACAATACCTGTTGTGCACTATCTATGCAAAGAATTTCTTCCTCCTGTTCCCAGAAGCTCTCTTCAGAGTTTCAATATCTTTAAAAGTTTTCCTTTCCTATCCCTTCAGGGATGTCCTTTTATTATGTCACTGTTCCAAAGCATCCATTTTAGTTCTAAATTGTGCATTAACAGCTTTTAAGCCAAGATTTTCAAAATTATTGATTGACTACTACCCAATTTGGAAATCAGGCCTCTATTAAGGTGTCAAAGGGTGGATGCTCTGCACTTTCTGAAAAATCAGGCCCCCTCATATTACTGGGGGGATACATTATTGGCTTGTCTCTTACCTGTCAGTCAGTCATACTCATTAGGCTATGTGAAGTAGTTTTGACAGCAAATTCTTCCATGTCACAAGTTATTTGAAAGATCCATGCATCTCATTTGTTATTGTTTATCTTGGACCTTTAATTAATTTGTGTGTGTGTGCGCGCGCGCGCCGGCTTGTGTTTTGGGGGAGTATGTATGTGAGAGAGACTGTGTGTGGGTTGGGGGAGAGTGAGTGCGTCAGCATGCTGTCTCTAAGTTCAGACAGCAGCCAGAAACAACCAATCCTGAGGCAGAAGCTGTTGTACAAACAGCTGGTGTCCGCCCCTGTTCCCCCAGCTCAGCAGAGACCAGTACATGGGCAGAGAAAACCCTGGATGACATCAGCCCTTGGCTCAGCATGAGTCCCCTTTCCCCCTAGTAGCAGCCTGCACTGCCTGCCACTGCAGACCTAGTGCTGGGGAGAGCAAGATTCCATGATTCCCTCCCAAGTTCTCCCCCAGCCTCCTCTCCCCACAGACCAAGGAGATCCACCCTCTCCCTTGTAGTCCAAGCAGGAGTGCCTTTGCTGCGGGGAACCAGCTTGCTCAGTTCGGGGGAGGGGCGCATGCTTCTGTGGCTGAATGCAGGGCAGCGGAGTTCAAAACAGCGAGCAGAGCAGTCGTGGGCATTGTGGGATACCACCTCAAGGCCAGTTACAGCGATGTAACAAACACAGCATCTACACTGACACTTTTGTCGATCTAACTTTGCCACAAGCAGCTCTACTCCTCTCATCGAGGTGGTTTTCTTTTGTCGGGGAAGCAGGCGAGTTTTGTCAGTGGGAGGAGCATTGTAGTGTGTATACCTTCACTGCTTTGCCCACAAAAGCTGCCTTTTGCCAACAAAACTGTAGTGTACACAAGGCCTTAGAGCTGGTCCCTCCAACTGCTTTTAATACAGACATCAAGTGCTTCCTTGTATTTCTGCAGTTTGGAGTCTTTAGAATCTTGTGGGAGAGGTTTCTGGGGCCTCACAGTCATTTACGAGCAGATTCTTAAAGTAGTTCAGGCACCTCAAAATGCAGGGAGGCCCCTGCTGGAATTAAAAAAAAATTGTTTAAATAGATTAGGCACCTTGGAGTCTAGTGGGATTTTCAGAAGCACCTGTGTGCATCTTTAAGCACCACAATACCTTTAAATGTCTGGCTCCTATTCACTTCTAAACAGTGCTGCATTATCTCATTTATCCTACCTCCTTTCCCATTTCTACGAAGTAACACCAAACTCAGAGAAACTGCTGAAAATCCTATGCCAGTGTGGGTCTACAGTTTATTGTAAGAAAAGGGGGAAAATAACTAGGTGGTTGTATAATTATATATTCCATCAGATTATTTCCTTTTAGAAAAAGATACGATAAATTACTCTAGTTCATACACTATGTTTTGTTACAGCGATGCTACTGCCATCCAGTGCACTCTCACTCTTGTGAGAACGAAGAATTTGAATCTGGAGGGCCAGATCCTGCAGTCTTTACACCATTGACAAAGGAATGAGAGATTTGCCCCAATCTTTAAGATAAGAAAGCTTCCTTTTTAAACTGTTTTATCTCTTAAGATATTAAATACAAGATCATTCTCATAATAGCGACAGCGTCTGTGATTATGTACGACTGTCATTAAATGAAGCATTTCTCACTAAGCGTTTGTGCTAAGAAAGAAAGATGGACATGAGATTTTTAGCACTTTTTTTCCTTTTTATTATCATCCTTATACAGGTCTTGGAAGAACGCTGTACAACTAACTCCCAGTTTAAGCATTAAGTACTCTTTATTTAATATTCAATGAATTGAGGGCATGAGGCTGAAATCTTCCACTCATGTTCTGCACAGCTACGATACAATATAAAGTGATAGTAGTGTAAGCTCCCTCTTCCTGATCTTCCAATGTGCCTCACAGTCACGACATGAGTGTCTCCTCAGCCATTCCCCAGTTAATTCCTGGTCACTCTAAAATTAAATCATCCTGTCTCCCTCCTTTGGGTTTTTAGATTTGAGAAAGGTTTCATCGTCCTAGAGTGACACCGCTGAGGTACAAGGTTAGAAAAATGAGTTAAGTCTCACAGCCAGAAACATTCTTCCACTTGTTGTCATTTTGATTAACAAAATCAGAGACAACTGTCAAGCAGTTGAGATCTATCTAGCCTTTACCCAACCATGATATATGTTCTTTAGGAAAACTGTCTGGAAATAAAGCTTTTTCCAATTCACCATGAAACAAAAATGAATAGTACAGCGTAAACTGACAGACTATCACAAGATATGAATGGTGCATATGGCAAGGAGGTAACATTCTATCACAAGCCCTTAGATAGGGTGCAAGAATTTTGTTTAACCAAAATTCATATTTAGCAACAAATGAAATGGTTTTCCATAAGAAGTCTCATGCTGCCATATGCAAATCCTTGTCACTTAAATACATCCTGCTTGGGCACTTTTAAATTTTTCCAGCGCCGCAAAACCACTTTGTATTTTTCACTCTCAGTCTTCTCTGATGCTTTTTTTAAGACAACTCGCATAACTACAGCAGTTTCTGTTTCTTTATCCTCCCCTACTATGAGATCCAGTGTGTCACCAACTTTCACCTGAAAATAGAGGCAGAGAGAAATAATTAACATTCTTTTGAGTAAAATAACCCTTAAGTTTATGTGCAATTTAATTGTCCTCTTTCCACACTGATTATTCTTATCGTCTTCTAGGGAAGTTGTTAGAATGGCTGTATAAGCAGTATAGCAGTCATGTTCCTCTAAGGCAGGCCTGCAAGTGAGCGATGAGGAGTGAATCCCTGTGAACCTCTCCACCATGGCTGTGTTATTTTCATATAATTGTTGTTTTTTTTTAATTTTTATGTATTGTAAATGCAACTGAATGCTAGTCCAACTTCTTATTACCACCTTCAAAATTCAGCCCCTAATTCCATCTCTTCTCCCACTACTCCCACGTAGGCCTTTGTAGTCCCCAACTCTGCAAGCCTCCTTGCTCTCTTTATGTCCTTATTCCACTCTTACCCTATACTTGGATCAACCCTCAAGCTTCCATTTATTATGCAACTTCCCACTCTCCCTCCTTCAAAATCCACTACTTTCAGTTAGCCTTGCAAAGCTACACCCCGCTAGAATCTTGTGCCTACTCCCCCCACCCCCAAAAATATACAGCAGCTAGTGTGAATGTTGCATAACAATCTCATGACTTCAAACAATGTAACCATAAAGGTAATAAAAGGTAATAATTGGAGATATACCAATCTCCTAGAACTGGAAGGGACCTTGAAAGGTCAAGTCCAGCCCCCTGCCTTCACTAGCAGGACCAATTTTTGCCCCAGATCCCTAAGTAGCCTCCTCAAGGATTGAACTCACAACCCTGGGTTTAGCAGGCCAATGCTCAAACCATAATCTTTCCTTATACCATCTGGTGACTGCTGTTGCTTCTCTACTTCTCTATGTCATGTGTAACCAACACTATAGGCTTCTAGGTGCAGAGACTTGTCTTATTTGACTAAAGCACTATAAGTATGCTTACAGTTCAGTAAATAACCAAGCAGCGGTACCATTGCCATATTAAAGAGAAACAGAGCCTCAACAGTTCTTTGCATTTTTTTTATATGCCAGCCTCTAGTAGGCTACCAATATGGGACAACTCCCATCATGCAAATGAAAGCCTAGATTTTGTTTTTAATGTAGTGAATTTGGGGAGGATTACACATGTATGAGAAAAGTCTTAATACTCAAACACTTTGTATAATTTATACAAAATGATAATGTGAAATTAAGTTAAGCCTAACAATACCACCATTAGGGGTATATTGTTTCTCCATTTTACAGATGGAGAAAAATGAGGCAGAGAGGTAAGCAGAATCATAAAGAACTACCTCAACTTCAACCAGTGAGTTTATGGATCTGGTAATAAGCCCACCCAGAATCAACGTTAGCAGACATGGTCTTCTGTTCTAGGTAACTTAATAATGAAGTATTAATCCAAATTCCTATTTGACTTCAAGCAGAAGAACCGGTAAACTTTAACAAAGACAAGTATTACTGGAAGATGACTTCTTCACATTACACTTGGTGGTTCCAGCATTTTTTACATCCAACACTTTACAGTGTATGATAACTACACTGACTTGCTGGGAAGTACATTAACTAAACATAGTACATTTTGTGTTGAAACCACAGATCTTTGTATTTCAACTCTTGTATTACTGGAAACGGAATAGTTACCAGGTTGTTCAGCTGGAGTCAGACATTCCCTTCCAACTAAAAGCAAGTCTAAATGTTTCAGAGACCTAAAACTTGTGAGAACCAGAGGGGAGAAAGTTTACAGTTCTAGAAGCCCCTACCTGCTTATGGGCTGCTAAGCATGCAAGGACAAATTTGGAACTCTTCACTCAGGCAAGCTTCCCACTGACTTCAACAGAGAGCTTGCCCAAGGAAGAGACTGTAGGGTTTGCTCCTCGGTATGTGGTTTCTAATCTGATATTAGAATGTTTACTTTGATAGTAAACATTTGATAGTTTATTATTCTAATGTCACTTGAATAAACTTAATTCAAGGAAAACTACAAAATGACTGATTTATTAAGTATTAATCTATTAAAAATTTAAGAACTGAATGTTAATAGAAAAAACCCTAGCAGTCCAACAGACAGCAGGCACTTCAGAGAGGTAATTTTGTCTAATGTAACTAAAGTATATATGCGAAGCACCATAGGCTTGCATTCGAGTACATGAATATTATACCTGCTTCATTCTTAGTTATACTGTTTGTTCTATAGACAGTTTATTTTAAAATAATATTTTTGCATGCAAAAATCTCTGCCGAAGAACTCTGGATACAAACTGCATATTGGCATTTTTGCTTTGCAAAATGACTGATTTCAAGCAGAGTCTGTGTACTCAGATTAGAACATCAAACTCTTGATAATGGTCACAAACAAAAATTGTAGGTTAATATTAAAGTTGCTCTCATCAGTAAAATTAAACCATGAAAAAAGGAAATAAAAAGTTAGGGATTAAAAGGCTGCAAAGTCAACACTCTCGAGTTAGGAAATGCAAGAATGAACATTGCCCATGCAACTTTAATTAGGCTCCCTTGTGTGTATGCATGATAATATAGGATTTAATTACATGCAGAAGTGACTACCTGTGAAACTTGATGTAAATCATAGAATCATAGAATCTCAGGGTTGGAAGGGACCTCAGGAGGTCATCTAGTCCAACCCCCTGCTCAAAGCAGGACCAAACCCAACTAAATCATCCCAGCCAGGGCTTTGTCAAGCCTGACCTTAAAAACCTCTAAGGAAGGAGATTCCACCACCTCCCCTAGGTAACCCATTCCAGTTCTTCACCACCCTACTAGTGAAAAAGTTTTTCCTAATGTCCAACCTAAACCTCCCCCTCTGCAACTTGAGACCATTACTCCTTGTTCTGTCATCTTCTACCACTGAGAACAGTCTAGATCCATCCTCTTTGGAACCCCCTTTCAGGTAGTTGAAAGCAGCTATCAAATCCCCCCTCATTCTTCTCTTCTGCAGGCTAAACAATCCCAGTTCCCTCAGCCTCTCCTCATAAGTCATGTGCTCCAGCCCCCTAATCATTTTTGTTGCCCTCCGCTGGACTCTCTCCAATTTATCCACATCCTTCTTGTAGTGTGGGGCTCAAAACTGGACACAGTACTCCAAATGATTTGCCAAGTGTCACATAAGAACTTGGTCACAGAGGCAGGGACTAAGGCCAGTCTACACCTAAAACTTAAGTCAACCTAACTGCATCACTCAAGTCTGTGAAAAATTTTACATCTGCATGGCAGGTAGGTTGAACTAACCACTACTGCAGAATCAGCTAAATTGATGGAAGAATTCTTCCATTGACCTAGCTACTGCCTCTCAGAGAAGTGGATTACCTACATCAGCAGAAAACTTCCTTCCTCAATACAGGAAGTATATGTTACAGCTGCATCACTATAGCTATACTATTGTAGCCACTACAGTGTGAACATACCCTGAGCCTCAAGGATGGTATTCAACTGCCCTAACCACAAGGCCATCCTTTCTCTTCCTGCAGTCCTCTGCCTTATTCTCTACAACCTCCCAACTTCTTCAACAAATGAGACAGGGCTCCTACAGTCAGAAGACTCCTTTACTGCACAAACCCAATTCATCCCCAGAGCAAACCAGGCATGCTTATAAAAAAAACGGTGACACACTGAAGTACAGATCCGGTACAACAGAAAACTCTGACACAACCTTAACTATAGTCTTTGTACTGCAAGACCATAATATCAAGTCTGCAGAAACTACAAATGAAGTGTTCGAAGTGAGAAAAAAGTTGTGATGGTTCTGTTGATGACAGAGACACAAAAAGTGTCAAAAAAGCAAGACACAGGCTATAGGAGATACAAGAGTTTGCCATAAAGATGCCATCTTTATAACGCTACCATTATGTGATGGATACTTTCCAGGTATTCAAAATGCATTTAGTCCCTGCACCAAATAGTTCATACTGTAAGGACAGAAAGACAACTAGACAAAAGTTAAGGAAAGGGAGCAACCAAAAAAAAAAAATTCACTACAGGTAGTGAGGCAGAAGTGGATTTTTAAGGACTTAAAACTTTTTTAGGGACTTAAGGTTGTAGAGAATAAGGCAGAGGACTGCAGGAAGAGAAAGGATGGCCTTGTGGTTAGGGCAGTTGAATACCATCCTTGAGAGGGTACAGTTGCCACAAATAAGAACATTCAGAGATTGGAGCATATAAAGAATGATATCCTGAAAGAGAATTTGAACAGGAACAATTCCTTTAACTCATGACTGGTGCTTCCTGATAAGAAAGCAGGTAGGAGTTATTTAATCCTGGGGGAAAGTGTCAGTGAAACTCTTAAGAGGGGATGAAGTATGAGTAGGAAGTAATGATAAATGTATGGATCTTCTCCTACTAACTTTCCTGTAACAATATTTTTTAAAATAATCTTTTTCTATAAGTAGCTACACTAACCCATGCGACCTTAATAGTGAATAGGCTGCAGGAATTACAAACAAAACAAAACAAAACACAAAGTAAACATTTGTGGGGGTTAATTAAGAATCAATAAGCCTTTTAAATTCAGCTACAAGTCCCCTCCCCCTCATATCTCTGGCAAAATCTTCTGGGGGTGCAATTCCTCTAAAGGCAGAAAATTCCTTTCAGGAAGGGGAAAAGAACAAACTGTACTCCTCAGCTTACGGAACTACTTCTACTACCTCTATCAAGATGGAGTAGACGACATACAGTAACTTGTTTTGATTCATCCATCCCCCAATTAAACTTATACTTAGAAACTTATACTTAGAAACTTCATGAAACCTGGATAGTTTGTCTCCTTTTATAAATCCCCATTTTTTATATGTTATCTTTTAACCCCAGGTATAGCAGCTCACATGTTACATGCAAGATAACTTATTGTTTTATAGCCTCTTATAATGCCTGCATGAGTGCTATCAGAGTAGGAGGGAATAGAAAATGTCAGCCTTAGTTATGATCTTGTATTATATTCATTTTTTTTAAAAAGCCTTACAGTTCTGCTTTTCTTCCACAATTTTTCTCCATTCAGCCTGAGTTCACCATTATAGAATGCATCTTCCACTTTGCTAAAATAAAAAAAAATTAAAAGTTTGCTTTATAGGGCAGCGTTTACAGTGCACAGTAAACAAGTGCAATTCTTTCCTAACAGGCAAAAACGCAGTTCACCTGCAAAGTGTAGTCCAGAAGGAGAATCTGTGCATAAAGCATACATATATTTCTGTGAGAGTTATTAAAGATTGACTTAGGCTGGAAATCAAGTATATATTTCATAAATGCTGAATAAAAGAAATAATTCATAACTGTTCTGTACCACAGGTACAGGGCAGTTTAAGAGTGTTTATAACAGATAACACCCCTTTTTGTATGCCACCAGTCCTTTTAAACTTAAGAATGTTGTCTTCGGATATCAGCTTCAAGTCATACTAATGTATTGTAACTAACAGGCTTCTTAAATCCTCTGTAGGTTGCATAGGTTATACATTGTGATGGACTTGTTAATAAGGTTTATGTATATCTGGTGGAGGTAGGTGTGGCAGGTTTATATTTACTGTAGAACTGGGTTAGGATCTTCCTTCTAGTCAATCTAGGATATTTTTTTAAATCCTTCCACCGACTAGCAGAAGCTTTTCTATTCTTAAGCTCTTTCTTTTTAAGTCAACAGTTAAAAGCATAAATGCTAGAGATTGATTAAAATTATCACTGTCTCTTTAAGTAGTCTTAGTATTGAAGATAATGATAAGTAGCAGAATTCTGGAAAAGAACAGATTCCGAGAGATAAAGTAACAATATACCTCCAAAGACAAATATGGACTTCTGATTAAGTTAAAAAAAATTCTTCTTCACTAAGTTACTGCAACAAGAAAAAAGGACATCAAAAGAACATTTAACTATTTACTATATGACAATTTCTTTAACGGGTAAGCTACATAAATCTTTCATACTTACTTTCTTGCAATATCTAGACCAGATTTCATGATTATATCATAACGAAAAGACTGGACTACTTTGTCAAGATCCTTGTAATCTTTCACTATATTGGGGTCATTTTCAAATTCATCTTCTGAATCACTTCTCTCTTCATCCTCCTCCTCCTCCTCCTCCTCCTCATGCAGGGTTTGTTTTTTCTTTCTAGAACTTTTGTCACTTTTAAGTCGTACACAAGACACTGAAATACATTGTGAAGGCGGTCTTAAAAATACATCATGTATCACAGGAGAAATGCTGAAGTGTTTTCTGTAGTTTATTATACTGGATTGGTGGATAGAGTATATACGTCTCCTCCAGGACACGCAGAGTTTATTAGAGGGAAATTTCTCCCAGACTCCAAGCCAGACATTTAGTTTTCTAAAGGCAGTGATGGGCAGTCTGAAACCAGTCATAGCATACCCTGAAATAAAGAGACAGATTCAATTTTGTTTGGTACTCTTTGCATCTTTTTCAGTATTGAAGAAATTGGTCAGCAAACAGCATATTTATAGTAGTGACTACTAAAATCTGCACTTTTTTTCCTTTTTGTAATAATGATATAGTTCCTTTTGCAACCATAATAATTTTTGTATCTTTCTGTAAAATGTTCTTTCTTCTCATATAGCAGGGTAGGTAAGTTGCCTATTCATAAACTGCATTTTTCATATTTAGCTCCCCATTACACATAGGTAGCATGTTGCACTGTAATTTCCATTGCTAATATTCAGTGTAATACTCTATATGTAACTCTTTTTACAATTTGTTAAACTACTAACTTTCTTATAGTTTCTTCCTTCCATTACTCAAATACAATATTTTTAAGGTCATAGTTAACTTCCAGCCCATGCTATTTAACCAGAGCAGAGAGATGCCAGCGGCTACATTTATTAGGGATAGTTCTTGACAGAAGTGACTTGCCCAATACCAGAGATAGAAGTAGAACCAGTAATAAAAGTCAGGAGTTCCCGAATTCACCTTGTGCTCAGACTGCAGAGCCAATAGATGAGAAAATGCTGCTTCTCCTAACCAGACCTTAATATCACTGAAGCATTTTCAAGAGAAATACTCTTTCCTGATGCAATACATTTATCCATCTTCCACTAGAAGAGCAGTCACTAGAAAGAACAATCCCTTTTGCAGAAGATTCCCTGAAAATCATTCCAAGAATACAGTTTCCAAACAGGATAAAAAATAGTAGTTACTTTTTGATAGTCTTAGGGAAAAATGGATTTATGATCTTAGGTAAGGATGAAAAACAGTGTTATAACCCTAAATTTCCACACGTTTGCATTAATCTTTTAGGATGAAATTTCCATGTTTTGTTCTCTATCCCAAAATGAATTTTTGGAAAGTTTGAGCAAAATTATTTAACCTGTTTCAGGGTTGTCAGTGAGTGAAGGGGAAAAAAACCACTTTCAATGTCTTTGTAAATTTGTTTTTTTAAATGCAGACACAGAACTACAACAACAGCTGAAGTGTGAAATTTGGCATAGCCATAGTCTTCGTTAGGACTAATAATTTAGGGCATAGTAGTAGTATTACTATAGCACCTGAGGGTCCTAATTCATGAACCCAGACCCCATTCTATGAGGTGCTGCAAGCCTTTGCTTGCCTTGGGAACAATTTTCTACAGTGGTTATGAGGTACTGAAAAAATCACTAAACATGTTAACATCATCTAATTTTTTAATAGAACCTAATGAAGCCCTGCCCACTCTGTCACTGAACCACTGCTAGGACCATTTATATGAAAGAGACTGAACCCTCTTTCACATAAAGGGTCCTAACGGTGGTCCTGTGACAGAGTGGGCAGGGCTTCATTAGGTTCTATTAAAATATTAGATGTTGTTAACATGTTAGTGATTTTTTTCAGTACCTCATAACCATTGTAGAAAGTTGTTCCCAAGGCAAGCAAAGGCTCCCTCACATTTTTGTAACTGTGCTTTTGTTAAACATCTAGGTTGTCACACCATGTACTTGCCATATGTTCTTCCACATTAGTTGTGGGGAGGGGTGAAGCCCCCAAATGTATGCAAACTTGTACCAAGAGAAGTGAAAATGGATTTTAAGTTACATGTACTGTGTTGTGAGAGCATTCCAAAATCCCAGTCAGGATCAAGGCCACACTGTGCTAAATGCAGAGTGTGTGTGTGTGTGTGCGTGCGTGCTTGCTTGCTTGCTGATTCTGATCACAGACTGAAACTGCTAAGGGGCCATGTCTGGAGATGGGGAAGAGATGCCTTTTTTGTCCTGACGCAGACTCACTCTCCCTATCATGCTCAAGGGTCTGATTTCAATCCCCACCAATATCTGGTCAGGACTAACCTTCTGGAACACACTTACCCTCTGCAACCATCCCCCTGGCTGCAGTTTGGTTCCCACTGAGCGTTTCTTCTAACCATCCCGCCCATGCACCCAGCCCTTGGGCCACCCGGTTCCCCGCCAGGAAAGCGAGGTGCCCAAACCAGACTGTCACCCACCCGCACCTCTTCCCGCGTTTAGCTCCGTGCCCGCAGCGGGACCAGGCCGCGGAGGCCGCGCCGCGCTCGGTTCCAGCAGCAGCGCCGCTTCCGAGCTCGGGAAACGCCCGAGCCTGCCTGGGCAGGGCCGAGCTCCGCAGCCCCGGCGCCACCGGCTGTGCCCAGGGGGTCACGGGCTCGCTCTGCCGCCGGCCTGAGGGAGCCCGGCCGGGCCCGGCCCGCGGCAGCCGGAGAGCCCAGCTCCGCTCGGGCCGCGCTCCCTGCAGGCCCCGGCAGCTGCGCCGCAGCGAGCCCCGGTCAGGGCGGGGAGCCGGGCCCAGGAAGGGCCGCCGTTACCTGTGTCCGCCGGACGCTGCGGCCCGGCCCCTGCCCAATCCCGCCGCCGAGGCGCTGCGCGGAGAGCGGGGCGGAGTCGCCGGCCGGGGCCCCGCTGCTGAGGGCTGGCGCCGGGGACTCGCTGCTGCGTCCAAGCCGAACCCCCTTCAGCGTGCGCGGGGCCGGGCCGCGTCCGCCAGGCTCAGCTCCCAGCAGCCCGTGGGGGCAGGGGGTGCGCCCCGTAGCGCTGCCTCGCTACACGGCTCTCGGCCCGCGCACCAGCCCGGCGGCTCCCGGGGAGCAGAGACCTCCCGGGTGGCGAGCGGGCATTTGCAAACGGTGGGTTTCCAGGGGCCTGCCCGCCCGACTGGATGCACCTTAAAGGGGCCGCGCTTTCCGCGGGGCAGTGTCGCTCAGGTCCCGTTCCCGTGCCTCAGGCTGGGCACCCACACGTGGAGGCAGCCTGTGGGGACGAGAGGCCGGGTATTCCCGCCAGCTGCGGGGGCTGCTGTTATTCCTAGATGCCCTTTGGTCCCTTCTTCTCTCGTGTGTAAAGACAGAGCTGCCTAGGCTCAGGGGAGAGGCCTTGTCTCTTCTCAGGGTTCACTAGAGCGGAAATCACAAACTAGTCTAAGGGCTGAGCCTGGGGTGTGGTGTGAAAGCCAACACAGAAAAGGCAACAGTCATGAGCCTGCCCCTGGACCCAGCAAAATCACTAGAACTTTAATCACTAAGCGCTGGTCGATGCTGCAAATTTATGTCAGTGTAACAATGTCACTCAGGGGTGGGGAAAATTCACAGCCCTGAGCAATATAGTTATAGTGCAGACAACTCTATGTGATGGGAGGGCCTCTCCTGTCAACACAGCTGTCACCTCAGGGCTGGTCTACACTACTGCTTACGTCAATGTAACTTACATCTGTCAGGGGTGTGAAAAAGACACCCCCCAAGTGACATAAGTGCTGTCTACACCAGCACTATCAGACACTCTCCCATTTGACAAAGCTTCCACCTCTTGCAGAGGTGGAGCAATTATGCCAGCCGGAGAGCGCGTCTTCACCAGATGTGCTGCAGTGGAGCAGCTGCACCAATGTAGCACCGTGGTGTAGACTTGGCCTTAGGCATGAGGTGCACCCATACTGATGGGAGAAGCTCTCCTGTCAGCGTAGGTGGCATCTTCATTAAACGCTACAGCGGTGCAGCTGCTCTGGTGCAGCACTGTTGGTGAAGACAAGCCCTAAGACGAGCAGTGCAACCTCAGAACACAGCATTGCAGCTAAAGGCAGCACAGTAGGTGAAGCATATGCGTGGAAGAGTTAGATTTTTATTGGTAAACATTTTCACCACCTCCCCACAAACTGATGGAAAATATTTTTATTGATGATCAAAAATGTACAGATAGGCAAAGTAACAAAAAAGCAGCTTGAGAACCCTATTAGAGTTTGATTTAAGGATATTTATGTCATATAGTTTGCCATGATGATGTCACTCTGTGTTTTAATGGTTATAAAGCTTTACCTTTTGAATCTCATCATCTACTGTTATTTTATAATTATTGTCTGACACTCCATTCTCTAAACCTCCCATAATTTCCCACAACTGTGAAAAACTATAAACATAAACATAAAAATAATGTTTAAAATCCACAATTTTGCACAGCTGGGGACATTTAAGTTGATAGTATTTCAAAAAATCCTTAAACATCAATATTTTCTGTCAAAATTATTTTTTTAAAATCAAGTTCTTCCAAGCTTAGAGATGCAGCAGCATCAAGGTGCCTCCCACCCAGCAAATCCTAGAGCTCTGATTACTAATAGCTGGGCTAGGTGGCCATGGCACTATAGGACCTGACCAGACCAAGACACATCAGGGCATCAGCAGAGTGGGCAGTGACAAGCAGCAGAAGCAGTAACAGCCAGTGGTAGAGGCCTCACTCCCCCATTTGAGGTGTACCCCTTGGATTCTGGGACTTCACTGACCTCAGACAACATACCATGAGTGAGATGCAGCAGAGGAAAAGGGAGAGTGGCAAGTTAAAGGGAAGTAATTAAACTTTCACAACGCAAGGTGGGAAATTGAGGCGAATGACTACTGCTCAAGATATTGTGGGGCGGTTGTTTTCCCTGTCGTTTGAATACTTTTCAATCATTGTTGCTGTATTCCCTTTCCCCTTAATGGAAGCTTTGTTGTTGTTGTTATATACAGGCTCAGTGCTTGCAGGTGGAGAAGTTTTGCCTAGAGGTACACTGGGGAGGTATTTAGTTTTCTCAGATTTCTCCGTGGGGGCGCAAGCCAATTTTGTTTTGTAATTTTAACAGGAGCCCTTAGATATGAGCCTGACCTTTGTACTGCTGACACCACCTGTCAGAAGGGTTACACAAAGAAACAGTGACATATCAGTGCATCCAGTGCCAATATGGTGAAATGTGAAGTTACAAATCATTATGGTTATTTAAATTGGGCAGCAGGGGTAAAGGACTTGTATGGACAATAATATATCATGGTGCTAAGAACACCTTCCTCTGTAGCTCAGGGTTGCCCTCTTATGGGAGTTGTTTCCCAGCTATCTTTCTGGGGCTGACCCTTTAAAATTGGCAGAGCCAATGGCCTTAAGTTGGCCATTTTGTTGCTGACCATAGCTTTCCCTTTTCCAGCTGGTAAGTATCTATCTGCTGTGGTTTCCATTCCTTATTCTTGAGGAACTGGTGCAGTTTCACATGAATGTAATCACCAGGGTGGCTAGGTGCCAAATTTCTGTTGTACTAATTATATAGCTTTAATTTATGAATGCAAGAGTAATGCTATTTAAAACTTTTTTTGTTTGACTGGTTTATGAATACTCTTACTTAATAATATCTAAAATCTGGTGGGTTCCCAGCACAGAAAAATGCTGTAAATGACTGACTTGTTCCTAACATCATAGGCATCAACTCTGTGGGTGCTCTGGGGCTGGAGAACCCACCAGCAGCCCCTCTATCAGCTCCGGTGGGCCCCATGGATCAGCACCTCCCTCTCCCTCCCTGAGCCTCCTGCATGCTGCGAAACAGTTGGTGGGGAGGAGCGAGGACTTGGTCTGCTGGGGGTGGGGAGTGAAGTGGGGTGGGAAGAGGTGGGGTGAGGACTGGGAAGGGGTGGGAGGAGGGGAGGTGGGAAGAGGCAGGGCAGGGTGGTGCCTCGGGTGAGGGGTGGACTGGGGGCAGCAGGGCCGGCTTTAGGAAGTGCAGGGCCCAATTCAAACAGTTTTGACAGGGCCCTGGCAGGTATGACTTAAAAAATGAAAAACATATAAAAAAACACGTGGGGCTTGTATTCATCGGCTGGTGCTCTGAGTCTTTGGCGGCACTTCGGCGGTGGGTCCTTCACTCGCTCCAGGTCTTTAGCGGCACTGAAGGACCCGCTCCCGAAGTGTCGCCGAAGACCCAGAGTAAGCGAAGGACCCGCCACTGAAGTGCTGTCGAAGACCCGGAGAGAGTGGAGGACCTGCTGCCGAAGTGCCGCTGAAGACCCAAAGCGCCGCCCGGTGAGTAAAAATTCAAAAGGCGCCTCTAGCCAGGGAAGGGATTCTCACCGGGCGCGGGGCCCGATTCAGGAGAATTGGTGGAATAGGCCTAAAGCTGTCCCTGGGGGGCAGGGCCTGAGGCAGAGCTGGGGGTGAGCACCCAGCGGCACATTGTAAAGTTGGTGTCTGGCTGACATCTCTCGATAAGTTTCTTCTTTGTTTTTGTTATCTAGTTTGTCCTTCAGATAACTTTTTTTGTTTCTTGTTGGTATTAATTTTGTGTATGCAGATTTTCACTTGATTAATACATAATATATTTGTATAGAAGTAACCCTGATCATCACTGATAAAGTTCCCAAATGACACAAAAATTGAGGGAGTGGTAAACAATTAAGAGGACAGGCTGCTGATTCAGTGTGAGCTCAGCCACTTGTTAAACTGGGCACAAGCAAACAATATGAGTTTTAATACTGATATGTAAATGTGTACATCTAGGAACAAAAAAGGAGGACTCTCTCCTGAGAAGCAGTTACTCTGAAAAAGATTTGGGGGTTATGGTGGATAATCAGGTAACATGAGCTCCTGCTGTGATACTGTGGCCTAAAGAGCTAATGCAGTTAGAGATTCATAAACAGGAGAATCTCAAGTAGGAGTTGAAAGATTATTTTACCTCTGTATTTGGCAGTGGTGTGTCTACTATTGAAATACTGTGTTCTATTCTGGTGTCCTTAATTCAATAAGGTTGTTGATAAATGGAAGAGGGTTTAGAGAAAAGTCATGAGTATGATTAAAGGATTTGAAAACATGCCTTATAAGTAATTGAGTCTGTCTGCATGGGGAGCAAATATTCTATAATGGTCTCTTCAGGGTAGAGAAAAGGGTAAAAGATGATCCAGTGGCTGCCAGTTGAAACTAGACAAACTCAGACTGGAAGAAAGGTGTAAATTAACAGTGAGAGTAATTAACCAATGGTAGACTCTTCATCACTGACAATTTTAAAATCAAGAGATGAGATGCTTTTCTTAAAGGATATGCTCTTATTTTGGAGGAATTCTACAGCCTGTGTTTTACAGGAGGTCAGACTAGATGATCACAATGATCTCTTGGGCACGGAATTTGTGAATCAAGTTTGTAGCCTGGACCATCTATTTTCCTTGCCCCACGCATCTGGTCTGTATCTAAATCTTGACACTTTTTCCTCAAGATCTCTGAGATCTACACAAAAGTAGTTGTGCATGCATTTTGTACCTGGACTTCAGGTCTTCATATTTGAAATTTTTGAAAATTTAACACTTTTGGCTAAGTAGAGCAGTGAGGATTTAGCTGTGCAACTTTCTTTTATTCTCACTGGAAGCTGCATGATTAGACTATGGCAGCTCTTTGAAAATATAGCCTTTTAAAGAGTATCAGAGGGGTAGCCGTGTTAGTCTGGATCTGTAAAAGCAGCGAAGAGTCCTGTGGCACCTTATGGACTAACAGACGTATTGAAGCATGAGCTTTCGTGGGTGAATACCCACTTCATCGGATGCACTTTTAAAGAGTTTAATCCTGCATTATGTTATGCAGATAGAAATAATGTGTAATGGAAAATGGGCTACCGTACTTATGCAGCCACAGATATAACTGCAGACTGTGAGTCAGAAGAGGAGATCAAACCTTACATGGGGAGAAAGGGGTTCATCCCATGTACCAGTATGTATAGAATATTGTCTTTACTGAATATGATCTTTAAGATCTGACCTTTTCTCTCAGTTACTGGAGCTGAAGCTCTCGTTCAGGCCTTCCTCTTCAGTTTTTGCAACCCACATCACTCTTTCAGTCTGTACAAAATGCAGCTGCCAAATTCATCTTCCTTTCAGATCTCTCTGACCATATCAATTACCACCCTCACACACTCTTAAATTCTTCTGTCTCCTCTACCACTTCAGTTTAAGCTTGGTTCCACCCCCTCCCTACCTATCCATCCTTTCTCTTCTTGTGTTAACCCCCAACCCCCTGGATCCAAAAATTATACCTATACACAGGGAATGTCCTTCCTGAACTGATTCACAAGGTCACTATCCCCTTTTCCCCCAAATCCCTCTGAAAGCCCTACTTCTACCATGACACCTACAAAAAAATCAGACTAATAGTGGCGAAGTAGAGAGGCCATTGGGGATAGTTTTTTAATTCTTTTTTAAATTATATCAAGTAGCCTCAAGACATGGTCAATAACCACCTTGATATCTACTTGTTTGTTATATCCCTTTCCCCTATCCTTTGTGTGTCTGCCTGTCTTTGGGAACATGCCAGCCTGCCATTGTTCATACATTGTAGGTGCTACCTGAAACAAACTAATAATAATTGCTCTTTGTTGGCAAGGAAGCTATGTAATTTCTGCTTTTGAGCCTATCGTAGCAAATCAGTTACTAATCACTCTTTGTCAAGCTGAGCCATATTCATCCCTAGCTGCTCATAGATGAAAAGTTCCACATATCTCAGTGCTAATCCCTGAGCTGCCCAGTCTTCTTGCAGTGAGTTTTGTTCATCCTTGATTTTACCTTGCTCATTTACTTGATATTATTGTATCTAAATTGTAAAGACTGTCTCTTAAAATCACCCATTTCTTTTGAAAAAATAGGCCAAACCATTCATAAATTCTGCAGAAAACCTGCCCAATCCTTCTGGCTTTGGCTGTTGCCCTCAGGGTTTATCTAGCTAAAGTTAACAGCAGGTGATTGACATATGCGAGGGACATATGCTTTTTTGTTTAAAATATTATGTTTGCTGTTGAAGAAAAAAACCCAGAATACTTAATGTTGTTGTTTTAGTTAAATAAAACAATTTAAATGTCTGTCTGGTGATGTTTTCCTCCTAATACAGCATGGCAAGAATATCCTCCAAATATTAATGATTAACCTGCTGAACTGGAGATAGCTCACCTCCCAATGACTTCATAAATATTTGCTTCAATTATCTTTGGTAAATGAAATAACCAAACAATCATTCATTTTCTGATATAGCTATAAAACTAATCTGAAAAGTTTTCAAAATAAATCACTGTTTAAAAATGTATAGTGTGTTCCTTCTAAAAATGAAACCTACATCTATCTCTGAGTTCTGAAGAATATGTATTAAGGTTATAACAACCAACAGGAACGCACATTTTATGTAGAAAACCATGATTAAATTGAGTCTTCCTGATTAGTGATTTAAATCATGATTAAAATCAAATCCACCCTGCCCACTGTGCTCTTGCCCCTGGCCCCTTCGTTCCCCAGGGGGGCCCACAAATATGTTTGGTGCTGGGCTCACAAAAAGTTAATCTGGACCTGCCTCATGTCAGCCTCATGGTCCTGATTTCCCATCAGTCCTTCCCCTTCCTTTTGGTACTGGGAACTAGCTAATCAAAAAAACTACTAAGTTTTAGTAAGGGGCCAACAGTCCCCTTAAATTAGCCCTAGAACGATAAAGGTTTTTTTCCCTATAAACTGAAAAGAGGTTACCTCGGGTCAACTAGGGACACCTGCAGGGGTGGCTCTAGCTTTTTTGCTGCCCCAAGCACTGCAGGCAGGCTGCCTTCGGCGGCGCGCCTGCGGGGGGTCCACTGATCCTGTGGATTCGGTGGCTTGCCTGCAGGAGGTCCGCTGGTCCCGCGTCTTCAGCGTACCTGCCGCCGAATTACTGCCGAATCCATGGGACCAGCAGACCTCCCGCAGGCAAGCCGCCGAAGGTAGCCTGACTCTCCATCCTCACACCAATCGGCAGGGCGCCCCCCACAGCTTGCTGCCCCAGGCATGCACTTGGAGCACTGGTGCCTGGAGCCACCGCTGGACACCTGTGTCCAATTAAGTGCTGCCTGGGACCTTTAAAATCTTATCTCCTGGGGGAGTGAAAGAGGAGAAACAATCTGCTGCAGGGCTAGTAACAACAGGGAAAAAGGCTTCTCCGGAGCAGGGCTGGCCTTACCATGAGGCGAACTGAGGCGGCCGCCTCAGATGGCAGACTGTGAGCGGGGGGGCACCACTAGGACCCAGTGTAGAAAATTGTGTCTGCTGCTGGTGCATATGTATTCTCTCTGCTCTAGATGCACAGAGATGGTGGAGTGCTGTGCTGGAGGAAGGAGGGTACAAGAGAAATAACAGACAGGCAGGAGAAAAGGGGAGCGGGAATAACAGAAATCGGCAGGCGCTGCAGGAAGAGAGAGGAGGAGGAGCCTCTTATGTACCTCTCTAGCACCCCCCAGGAGCCTGGACTGATTAACACCAGCTTCTCAGGGAGCTTCCTGTTTTCTGCTGCTTCCCTGAACCCACTTGAGGAGAACAGGCAGTCAACTGAAGTAGTAGGAGCCAGTTAGGCCCTTAAGACACTGATATCTTCCCTCATTCAGGCCCTGCTACCAGCCTGCTTATTTGTCCCCTTCAATTGAGTGAGAGCCACTATAGCTGGCACAGAACAGCATTCATGAGTGAAAGAAGAAAATGCCCCTCTGAGGCAGCATTCAGAAAAAGAAAGAAAGCAAAGGAAGCTTTTCTATCTAAGCAGGAAGGATCCCTCCTGAGATACATAGACACAAATGTTCATGGTGAGCCTTCTGGCCCCAGTGAGGATGTGAGTGGTGAGGAGATGCCTGATCTTCCAGTTAGTCAGAGTGCAGGTGACCTGGCAGCTACTGCAGCATCCATATCTCCATCTCAAATGGATGTAAACATGCACATTCCTGAAGAAAAGTGTAGATCTGAGAAGAGTGTGGTGGAGGTGCAAGAAACAGCAGCTGCTGAGTTTAGTTCCTTAAGTCTAGATCAGGGGTCAGCAACCTTTCAGAAGTGGTGTGCCGAGTCTTCATTTATTCACTCTAATTAAAGGTTTCGTGTGCCAGTAATACATTTTAATGTTTTAGAAGGTCTCTTTCTATGTCTATAATATATAACTAAACTATTGTTGTATGTAAAGTAAATAAGGTTTTAAAAATGTTTAAGAAGCTTCATTTAAAATGAAATTAAAAGGCAGAGCCGCCAGGACCCAGGCAGTGTGAGTGCCACTGAAAATCAGCTCGCATGCTGCCTTTGGCACCTGTGCCATAGGTTGCCTACCCCTGGTCTAGATGATCCAAGACTGTGGACTCACTTAAGCAGTAGCCTGAGGGACTTCCTTGTACTGCATGGGCCACATCAAGTGAAAAACTTCATGTTCCCCAAAGACAATGAAAATAGAAGTTTCCATCCAACACATTACTGGCGTGAAATCCCCAATGGTGACCAAGTGGCGAGGCCATGGCTTATGTACTCAAAACCCCAGAATGCTGCATACTGTTTTTGTTGCAAACTCTTCCAGTCTAATGTTCTGTGGTGTTTAGATGTTGCTTGTAATTATTAGAACTGGGAGCACTGGCTGTTGGGAGTCTGAAAGGACAGGAAACCGAAAGGAGGGGGGAGGAGTTGAGGAGGCACAGTGAGAGTTACAGAGGGTGCAGCAGCAGCTTGGTAAAGAGGTTTCCACAATAAAGTCCTATTGAAGTTTGTTAGTACCTTGCCTGGTTGATACGTGTTCCAGCCACATTGGGTTCTACAGGAACAAAGGACAGGAAAAATCTGGCTAGAAATCTGGCATGCCATGAGAAGGCAGCAAATCACCAGAGAACATCCCATAGGTGGAAAGAGCTCGAGATGAGGCTAAGGTTAAAGGCCACCACAGATGATCAGCATCAGAAGAAGATTGCATCAGAGTCTCTTTGGGGGAGGGATAGCTCAGTGGTTTGAGCATTGGCCTGCTAAACCCAGGGTTGTGATCTGGGGCAAAAATTGGTCCTGCTAGTGAAGGCAGGGGGCTGGACTCGATGACCTTTCAAGGTCCCTTCCAGTTCTAGGAGATTGGTATATCTCCAATTATTACCTTTTATTACCTCTTTACTGGCAAAATATTCTGAAAAGGCTTGTTGCCATTGTGAGAATGCTTGCTATCCAAAACCTAGCACTGCATGGCACTTCAGATCAGCTGTATGTGCCAAACAATGGAAACTTCCTTAAAATTGTGGAGCTGATGGCTGAGTTTGATGCTGTCCTCCAGGAGCATCTAAGAAGAGTCACCACCCAAGAAATGTACACACACCACTACCTTGGAAAAACAATTCAAAATGAGATCATACAGTTACTGACAACAAAAGTCAAATAGAAGGTTCTGGCAGATCTGAAGTCAGCAAGATAATACTCTGTTATTTTGGACTGCACGCCTGACATCAGCCATATGGAACAAATGACTTTAATGGTGCATTTTGTAACAACAACAGAACCTAGTGAAAATGTCCCAGCAATGGTGACTGTCAGAGAGCATTTTCTAGAATTTATTGACATTGATGATACTACAGGAGCTGGTATGACAAATGTGCTTCTTAAAAAGCTGGAAGATACGGGAATTGCGGTAGCTGACATGAGAGGTCAGGGCTACGATAATGGTGCCACCATGAGAGGAAAGAACAGAGGAGTGCAGACACAGATTCGAGAGTTAAACCCTCGAGCTTTTTTTGTCCCATGCAGTTCTCATTCATTGAACTTGGTGGTCAGTGATGCAGCATCAGCTTCTAGTGAAGTGCTAAGCCCAGCATGATGGAGGAGATGCCCTGTCATAACAGCCAAATGCAAAGTTACATGTCTAGGAACAAAGAATGCAGGCCATAACTACAGAGTGGGACGCTGTATCCTGGAGAGCAGTGACTCTGAAAAGGATTTAGGCATCACCATGGACTAGCAACTAAACATGAACTCCCAGTGTGACGCTGTGGCAAAAAGGGCTAAAGTGATCCTTTGATATACAGTAACTCCTCACTTAACATTGTATGTTCCTGAAAAATGCGACTTTAAGTGAAACGATGTTACGTGAATCCAATTTCCCCATAAGAATTAATGTAAATGAGGGGATTAGGTTCCAGGGAAAAAAAATTCACCAGACAAAAGACTATACACACACACACACCACACACACACACCCACACACACACACACACAGAGTATAAGTTTTAAACAAACAATTTGATACTGGTACACAGTGATGATGATTGTGAAGCTTGGTTGAAGTGGAGGAGTCAGAGGGTGAGATATTTCCCAGGGAATGCCTTACTGCTAAATGATGAACTAGCAATTGACTAAGCCCTCAAGGGTTAACTCTCACACTCTACAAGGCAGCAGGAATGGAGGGAGGGGAGATACACCATGTGTGTGAGTTAGAGAGAGAGAGATGCACATTTCCCCTTCAAGGACACGGACCCTACTCTTAAGTACACTGCCTTGTTAATTAGATCAGCTTGCTGAGACCGCAGCTGCTGCCAGCAAGCTCCCTCCATCCTGAGCCCTGTCGTATGTCCCCTCTGCTCTATGGAAGATGGGGTAAGCAGGGTGCAGGAGCAGGGGGGAGGGGGAAATCCTGACATTAGCCCCCCTCTTTCTCCCCTCCCCCCCGCACAGCAAGCAGAAGTCTCTGGGAGCAGCTCCAAGGCAGAGGGCAGGAGCAGCACATGGCAGTGGGGGGAAGGACAGCTGAACTGCTGGCAATTGGTAGCCTGCTGGGCTGCTGCAGCATAGGAAGCTTAGGGGAGTGGGGAGCTAGTAGGGGGGCTGCCAGTCCACCCTGGTTCCAAGCCCTCCACCAGCCAGCTGCAATGGGCTGCTCTTCCTGCAAGCAGTGGACTAAGCAGGCGGCTGCCAAACGATGTTAGAAGGGAGCATTACACAACTTTAAATGAGCATGTTCTCTAATTGATCAGCAACGAAACAACGTTAACTGGATCGACTTTAAGTGAGGAGTTACTGTATAAACAGGAGAGTTGTGAGTCTAGAGGGTTTTTTTTCCCTTTATATATAGCGTTGGGGAGACAGATATACTTCATATTGTTTAAAAAGAATGTTGGAAAAATTGGAAAGGATGCAGAAAACAAACACAAAAATGATTCAAGGGCTGGAAAAAATGTCTTGCAGTGAGAGACTTAAACTAAACACATTAAGCCGGGGTGGCCAACCTGTGGCTCCGGAGCCACATGCGGCTCTTCAGAAGTCAACATGTGGCTCCTTGCATAGGCACCGACTCCAGGGCTGGAGCAACAGGTGCTGACTTTCCAATGCTCACTGTTCAACCCCTGCCTCTGCCACAGGCCCTGCCCCCACTTCATCCCTCCCCCCAAGGCCCTCTCCCTTCCCGCCCCCTTCCCCAAGCCTGCCGCGCCCTCGCTCTTCTCCTTGCCCCCAGAGCCTCCTGCATGTTGCGTGAGGTAGAGGGATGGAAGGGAGGCGCTGATCAGCGGGGCGGCTGGCAGGCAGGGTGTGGGAGCTGATGGGGGGCTGCTGACGTATTACTGTGGCTCTTTGGCAATGTACATTGGCAAATTCTGGCTCCTTCTCAGGCTCAGGTTGGCCACCTCTGATTAAGCTCTTTATCAAAACAAATATTGAGGGTGACTTGATTACAGTGTATGAGTACCTTTTATGGAGAGAAAATACCAGGTGCTAATGGACTCTTTAACCTCGCAGAGAAAGGTTAAAGGGTGGAACCAAAGAACCACAGGGTGGAAATTAAAGCAAGACAAATTCAAACTAGAAAAAAGGCACTTCACACTTGTACCAGTGAGGCTGATTAACCGTTAGAACAAACTACCAAGGGAAGTGGTGAGGCTCCATCTCTTGAAATCTTAAAATCAAAACTGGGCTGCCCTTCTGGAAGATATGCTTTAGCCAAACAAGTTACTGGGCTCACTACTGGAGTAAATGAATGAACTTACTTGGCCTGTGATATACAGGAGGTCAGAATAAATTATCCCCTCTGTCTCTAAATCAATGACTCTCAACCTTTCCAGACGACTGTACCCCTTTCAGGAGTCTGATTTGTCTTGGGTACCTCCAAGTTTCACCTCACTCAAAAACTACTTGATTACAAAATCAGACATAAAAATACAAAAGTGTCCCAGCACACTAGTACTGAATAATTGCTCACTTTCTCATTTTACCATATAAATAAATCAACTGGAATATAAATATTTACTTACATTTTAGTGTATAGTATATAGAGCAGTCATATGAAATTTTAGTTTGTACTGACTTTGTTAGTGTTTTTTATGTAACCTATTGTAAAACTAGGCAAATATGTAGATGAGTTGATATAACCTCTGGAAGATCTCTGCGTACCCCCAAGGGTATGCATACCCCTGATTGAGAACCACTACTCTATATGACTGAGAGAGAGACTAGTTTCCGAAAAGCCACTTTATTTATCAAAGGCTAGTTTTCTACTAGATGTTATACTTAATCCTTTTTGTGAGTGCATTGTAAAGAAAGTCTAAATTTTGCTTCAGCTCCCAAGAATCGGGGTTATGGCTGCAATGTTGTCTCTATTTAAAAGAGGGAAACAAAGCATACAATTAAATATATTTAAAAGCCTTTGAAATGTTTTTAGTTCCCCTCCTTTTTAATTTAGTATCTTTAGTATCTTTATTCTGGCACAAAAATGAAAAGGCTAAAGGAATTGGAGCTCTGTTTCACTCGCCATACCGATCTGTGTTGTGAATACATGTCATTTCTCCTGTAAAAACAAAGAATGTTTGCTTCTTTCGAAGGAGTGTGTTGCACTTTTGACGGAGAGAACAGAAACACATTTTGACCACCTGATGGCAGCACCTCACCATGCGCGGTCCAGTCTCAATTATACTGCATTTGAAAGATCTGTGTACTAAATTCACATATACTCCATGAGTAACAGACCAGTGAAGACTGGATGTAACTCCTATTGACTTCTATAAGTCTTACCTCAATAGGGGCTAAGTGAATACATTAGAATCAGGTGCATAGTTGATAGTTTGTTTTCTTCTTCAGGGTCAGTCAAGAACAGGGATCAGCACCCTGGCAGGCCAGGCTGATTTGTTTACCTGCCACATTGCAGGTTCGGCCGATTGCAGCTCCCACTGGCTGCGGTTTGCCGCTCCAAGCCAATGGGGGCAGCGGGAAGCGGTGGCCAGCACATCCCTTGGCCTGGAGTGGCGTCGGCAGGTTCAGCCGTGGTTTGCAGCAGGTAAACAAACCGAACCGGCCCACCCCACCAGGGTGTTTATCCTGGAGGGCCGCGGGCCAAAGGTTGCCGATCCCTGGTCCAGAACATTGGAACTCTCCTGAATTGGGAGATATGATCATAGAAATAGATAAGAGAAATTAGGCACTAGACCAGACGTTTCAAGGGACAACTTGATCTGAATCTTTCTGGTATGCTACCTGTAGCGCTCTTACCTGCTGCCAACAGGTTCCTGTATTAACGTTTATTATTATTCCCTCCTTGCTCACAAAATACAAAACTAGCAGAGTCATATTCTTTCAATCATTTGTTCTTCCATAAAGTATTTCAGAACTATTGCATGTTGTTGTTGTTTTGTTAAAACTGTATATAAATCGATCACTTTTATGAGTGGAATGATAATACTTAGCTCTTAGATAGCACTTTTCATCAGTAGATCGCAAAGCACTTCACAATGTTTAATATATCACAACATCCCAGTGAGATAGAGAAGTGCTGTCATCCTCATTTTATACATGAGAAACTGAAGCACAGAGGGGCTACGTGATTTGCCCAATGTATAATTTTCTCCTGTTCTTTTAACTGTAGCCAACTAAAATAAATACTGTAGCACATTATGAAAATATAATAACGCTTAGTTCTTGTCCCATTGTGACCAAATGCACCCCTGCATTCACACCCTGCACACTATTGTAATAATCTTTGTACAAAATATGCCTTGTGAGGTAGAATTTGAAAACCAACTCACTGGTCAATAACAACATGGTGAAATATGTGTAGCAACGTTATATGTAAAGCTATGAACATAAGCTGAAATTATGACTACACTGTGTTTACTGGGCAAGTTTACCAGAGAACCTGTTTCTCAAAGATAAAGGACAAACTGGTGCCTCTAGCCAGATGTCCTCAAAATTGATGGACCACAACCAGTCAAGCGGCCATCCTTTGGCAATAAAGGGAGGCAGGAACAAATAAATCTGCATTTTAGCAAACAACAACATGGAACCTCTTTCACCATGGGGCTCCATGCCTCCTTCCTCACAGTGGGAAGGAACTTTATCTAGAGGTAGGAAAATGCATTGCAAAGAATGACTGGACTATAAAAATGAGGTGCAAGAACACCTCAGAGTGTCTCTCTTTCTTTCTCTTTCTTTCTTTCACCTAAGAAAATAAAGGAACCAGAATGTGGGAGGGGTTCTGACCTGAGAATTTGGTCAGTCCTGTTGCTGGGATCATGTGGTAAGGATTTTACTATAAGCCAAGTCTAGCTTGTTAAATTCAGCTACTAGAAAGTGTTTTATCGTCTTTTCTCATGTAACCATTTCTGACTTTAATGTCTTAGATTTTAAGTGAATACAAGTATATCTCTTTGTAGTTAAATAAACTTGCCTTATTTTTAATCAAAGCTAATCCAGTGCTCTGTGTAAACCGAACTGTTTAGTGGCTCTGATTAAAGTAGCAGACTGTTGAATACCGACCCCCTTTCAATGGCAAGAGACCTATAATAGCTGAACTGTCCTGGAGAGTGCAGAACACACATTTGGGGGAAAATCCAAGACTGGGACTGTGTTGGGATCACCCAGCAGGTAGTAACCAAGGCTGTGGGAAGCCAGGGTGTGGCTGGTGTTTTGCTGACAGGCTGCTGGGGCAGAGTTGCTGGACCACATCTATAGCTGTACACAGAGACCCAGGGGGGGACTTGCATGCAGGTAGGCTCTTTATGGAAGCTACCACAGCAAAGCACTGTGAGGCACCGAAGGTTGCAGGGCAGGTGATAACAAAACCCCTCATTGGTCTGGATTGCATCTGGAAATGTGCCAACCATAACTCTCAATGTTTTCAGCACTTCATGAAAGCCCAGTGAACATATCTGTATCATCCTCATTTTTCATGGCTGTGGTACCAGATTCTCTCCTGTAGCAAGATACTTTTGGCACAGGGAGAGGTGGCCATCAGGCAGCTGATTAGACTCTTGGATTCTCAAGTTGCTTCAGCTCTGACATAAATAAATAACTTAGGACACTTGTCTATGATTCCTATGGGAGCATGTGGCAGCTAAGAGTTGTCATAGAACTCTGCTCCACCCCTTCCTTCCATGTCAAGCTTCCTCTGCCCCCCCCCCCCCTACACACTGTGTTCCCATGTACAGGAGGTGGCAGGTTGGCATACAGGCCAGCTCTGCTGGCTTTACACCCAGCTTACACTGAGGCAGCTGGCCAGCTGCAGCTGGATTGCATCCCCTTTAAGTTGCTTGACTGACTCAAAAGGGTCAGAACTGGTGTTGCGAATGCCTTTGCAACCTATGACAGAGAGCTGATGTAATTTGCTAAAGATCAAACAGCAAATCAGTAGTGGAGCTGAAATCAGATCTCAGAACTTTAATACTCTCAACCCCAACTTAGCTCCTGTAAAGTATTCTGCTTCCCTAAACATAAACCTAGAGATCAGGGGTTCTCAAATCTTTACCTAGTGTGAGCCACATCTTATAAATATTTCCCCTCTCTTTTGTGATTGCATAATGTCCCAGTGACAACTAAAGCAAACCTTTGTTTATGTGTGGAAAATAACATTAGAGATAGTACTTACATATTTTAGCTGCAGTAAGTGTGGTGTTCCTCTTAAAGTTGATCATACTGTCTCCTTTTGCTCTCCCCTTAGTCTCTGAAAACAAAAAGAGCCAGTAACATGTGACCAGACAGCTCTTCAGAGACTGCTAGCAACTGCTCTGTGGACCACAGGTTGGGAACCCTAATTATAGATACTCTATGTAAATGTTATACAGCTGGATTTTGAGTGAGAAGCAACTGAACAGAGGGTGAAAAACAGGAAATAAATGATATTTAGGGACAGAGCCGGATTAGGGGTTTGTGGGGTCCTGGGCCAGAGCAAGCGGGGTCCCTTCCCGCCACTTCTACCTGCAATAGCCCCGCTCTGCCCTCCCTGGCAGGAACCCCACCCGGCAGACGGAGTGGGGCAAGCCCCCGTACCCCAACCCTGCTCTCCGGCAGGAGCACCGAGTGGAGCAGATTGGGGCATAAGGGTGCCCCAATTGGCCAGGTCCCTGTTGGCCCAGTGGCTAATCCACCACTGTTTAGGGATTTTGAGTTAACCTAATCTTCATGCTTGTTGTGGCTCACAGAAGAGTTCTCTTTTTCATTCTGGTATGGGGACAGGGATGAAATCTGACTTGGTGCAGCTCTAAAAAGACAGTCTTAACTCTTTCTCCAGAGGTTAACTATGACGTTGTCTATGCTGGCATATTGAACCATGCTAGATGTGACTGGGTTAAAACCAGGGCCGGCTCCAGGCACCAGCATTCCAAGCTGGTGCTTGGGGCGGCATTCTGCAAGGGGCAGGAGTCCCTGTTGTTTTGCCCCCAAGCAGTGTGCCGAATTGCCGCCGCGGAGGGCGGGGGCAGTCCGTGTGGCCTTAGAGCGGCAGGCGCGTTTCCACGGTGAGGGCAATTCCGTGGCAGCTTCTATGTTTAGCTGTCCGGGGTGGCTTCAGCTAAACACAGAAGCTGCCACCGAATTGCCGCCGCGGCGGAAACGCGCCTGCCGCCCTAAGGGCACATGGACTGCCCCTGCTGCCCACAGCGGCAATTTGGCGCGCTGGTTGGGGCGGCGAAAACTGTAGAGTCGGCCCTGGCTAAAACAACATGATTTTACCTAGCACACTGTCTCTACAGAATTCTATTCTAACTGCATCCACACCGGCTGTGGTTCAGAGCCCTGTTTGTAGCAATGCATTCCAAATCTTCTGAGGAGCTGTCCTATAGTACCACAGGTGTGGATGGCAAATGCTGCTTACAGTGCCTAGCACCAAACGTGAACTCCTTCATGTTGCATTGCATTCTAGGAGAAATATTAATAAAACCAGTGTTATAGCCATGGGTGGTGGGTATAATAGGCAAGGGAAGACATTGCATCCCCTAGCACAGCCGTCCCTGCTGCCTGACACCTGGGCCATGGTGCCTCCCCGCCTTTTCCCCTCCCTGCTCTGACCCTTCCCCCAGGCTCCCATGGCTTGCTGCTGCTGCCTGGAGTCTTTCTCCTGTCCTCTCCTCCATCCCACCCCTTCTCCCCTTGGAGGGTGTGTGTGTGTGTGTGTGTGTGTGTGTGTGTGTGTGTGTGTGTGAGACAGTGACAGTGACAGTGACAGTGACAGACGGGCAGTGAGGAGGTGAGTGGAGGGGATCCCTGGGTAACTTTACACAGTGAAAAAGCCTTCCAGAGACCTAGTAGCAGAGATCACTGAAACTGTTAAAGAGCCATTAAGTGGTAATGAAGCCATTTAACAGGCATTTGCCAATGCCCAGGAAGTCATTGGCCACATTCAGCTGGCTTTTATATTGTAGAAAAATGTGTTATTGGGGTTAAAAACAGTTTCCAAATGATGATCCTTCAGTTACTCTCTGTACCCAGAAGAAGGAACTGCTAACCTGGCTCAAGGAGGCCCTGACATAGCCAGTGAGTTTATTTCTTGATCTAGTCATTTTATTCCACCCCAGTTTAAGTAAACGAGTCTGGCAGGGAATTCTGTGCAAGAAAGGTGATTAAACTACTGCCTTAGTGCAGGCTGTCAATGACAAGCACTTCTTGAAAAAGAGAGATGAGGCTGCAGGTTGGCGCAGGTAGCCTGGCTTTTCATCTCTATACAGCACACACCGAATCCCTGCCATTCAGAGGAGAATCTATCTGGCAATTGAGCTACACCTGTTGCCTGTTCAGTTCCCTTGGGGAATGTTATTAATGCTTTAAGGTGAAAAGGGGAGAGGGTTTGGGGGGGGCAGCAGCAGGGTGAGGAGGCAAGTGGTGAGCCAGCTGCACAGAGAAAGGGTCTGGCAGGGGTGGAGGTGAGGAGGCAAGCAGCAGGCAGGGGAGGAGGTGCATGGAGGGGGAACTCAGGACAGGGGAAGAGGTGAGTGGTGAGTCAGCAGTGGGTGGGGTGTGGTGGGGGCAGGGTCTGGGGCAGAGCAGGGGTGGAGTGTGGGTGGGGCTGTGGGCGGAAGAGGCAGGACAAGGAGCTCACCTCCCACAGAGGAAGTTTCATCCACCACCACCCATGGTTATAGCGGATATTTGGGCTTGAACACACTGATCTGCATTTGTTGTTGTTCAAGAGCTGTTAAATACAGAACGTCAGGTTCTGTCTCTTTTTAAATGAAAGTGTCTGGTCAGTTTGTCACAACATAATCATTTAGTACATCATTCTGTACTTTATACAGTATAATGTGTTAACAGCATATTATTTCAGAGTAGCAGCTGTGTTAGTCTGTATCCGCAAAAAGAACAGGAGTACTTGTGGCACCTTATGCTCAAATAAATTTGTTAGTCTCTAAGGTGCCACATGTACTCCTGTTCTTTTTGCATCATATTATTGTAAACAAACTTAGTAACTATCCCTGCAAAGCATTCAAGATTTTCCTGGAAGACTCTCTACAACATAGATTGTATAGTACAATGTAACTTCAATCTTGCATTTAAATAATATATCAGTGCAGTCGCTCCCTTATGGACTGGTTGGCCATATTTTATTCCTTTACAAGCACACATCAAAGAACCAGGAAAGACATCTTATATACTTGAAAGTATTGAGGCATTAGGTCAAGAGCTGCCTTCATTCACCTAAGAAGTGAAGGTATTAGCTATACCCAGACTGTCTGCAGTGCTTTAAATTGGTGTTTAGTGTATTTATATACATATTGTATATGTCTTAAGTTCTAGTGTAAGAATATTTAGTAGAAAAAAAATTAAGCATGTGTAACTATTTGATACAAAATTATTTTAAGTTAACTATCCTGTAACCAGAGTATTTTATTCAGAGTTCCAAACTTATGGAGTCTGATGACTAGTTGAAAGCCAGCACCTACACCTCTCAGCAGCAGCAGCCACACATGAAATTGACAAAAGGGGAATAAGGGGGTCTAACAACCCATGTTTTGGCTGCTGCTGTTCCCATCAAAATGGACAATGCTTTGAAATAACAGCAGCATTTCTTGCTCTTCCTCCCCTGCTCCCTAAAACTGGAGGCAGTCATTATTTTAAAGCACTTTACCAAACTTTGCCTGATCGGATATCTTGTCTACATTGAAACAGCAGTCAGGAGCTGTAGAGATTCTTGCAGAGGACTCTGGAAGACTTGTCTAGATTTCATCTGCAAGAAGCTGGGCGTGGATGCAGGGGCGGCTCTACAAATTTGGCCGCCCCAAGCAGTCATGCCCGGGAGGCGCCCCCGAGCCGCGGGAGCAGCGGACCTCCCGCGGGCATGACTGCGGAAGGTCCGCTGGTCGCGCGGCTCGGCTGGACCTGCCGCAGCTGCGGGCGGTTCGCTGGTCCTGCGGCTCCGGTTGAGCTGCCGCAGACATGCCTGCGGGAGGTCCAGCCGAGCCGCGGGACCAGCGAACCTTCCGCAGTCATGCCTGCGGGAGGTCCGCTGCTCCCGGGGCTCCGGTGGACCTCCCGCAGGCATGACTGCGGCAGGTCCGCCGGCCCAGCCTGCCGCCCCCCCGGGAAAGGGCCGCCCCAGGCGGGTGCTTGCACCGCTGGGCTCTGGAGCCGGCCCTGCGTGGATGACCGTGGATCTCTGGACAAATTGCCTTGTTTTGTTCATTCTCTCTGAAGCACCTGAGATCGGCCACTGCCAGAAGACAGGATACTGGGTGAGATGGATCATTAGTCTCATCCAATAGGCCCTTCTTGTGTTGCCTTGTGGTTGTTGGCTTAGTATTGTAAGTGCCAGTCTTCAAACAGTACCCATTGCCTGTCCAGAAATGCCTTCCTTAAAGAGCTATTCCCCAGTAATATAAGCTCAGATTTAGGTTTTAACAAAATAATGGAGAAGGAGAGAGGAAATCTTGTTCACAAGATGTAATATTAATAGAAATATTTTCATTTAAAACCCTATTTTTATAAACTTAAACATTGTTTTAAAACACAACTATCAACATGCCAGTGTCTCTTTAACTCTACATAGGCAGCTATCTAAGAGAAAATGGCATTCCTACCCTACCATCGCTTTTCTGGTTTGCAAAGCATAATGATTGGACTCATCTGAGAGAATGCAAATTAACTAACACACCCCAGTACCTCTGGCTAGAGCAGAACACTGCAGTATCAGAAGGTTTGCTAGTCCCCCAGCTGCACCATACATAATTCACACTCTGCAGACCCCTCTCCAGACACACTCAGCTTGTTCCTCTTTGTGCTTCCAGTAGCATCTGCCCTTGCTTTAGCAGTGTAAATCCACATGCCAGCTGAAGGTCCAGGGAGAGACCACAGATCGAAGGGGGCAGCCAAAGACAGAAGGAGGGAGGGAGGGAAGAGAGAGATGTACAGTAAGTGAAACTCTAGACCATTGATACTTCAGGGTCCCACACTACATGGGCTCTTTAATGTGTCTCCTGGGGCTCTTTGCAGCACATGATATTAAAACACTGTCTGATTTAATTATTAATCAATCAGGATGCTTTTACTATGTTATTAACTAGAATAATACCTGGTCAGTCCTTTTGCTGTGCGCGCGTCTATTCCGGTCACACAGTTTAAAGATGACTAGATAGTGCTACAGTAAATGACACAATTAATTCTTACTACTGTGGCTCCTGAACAACTGAGCTCTGAGTAGCTCTGCCCTGGGGCAAGCCAGAGCACTGGGAGGCAGGGCCCGGGCGGAAGGCAGGAGTGGGGGGCCAGAGACAGCGCGGCGGGAGGGGGAATGGGAGGGGGAGGCCCAGGGAAAGGAGGCGGGGCCTGGCCTCGCAGGGAGGAGGGCGGAGGCGTGTCGTGTGGCTGCAGCTCCCCTATAAAGCCCGGAGCCGGGGCTCTCCTCAAGCCCGGCGGCGGCAGCAGCAGCAGCGGACGGACATGGGGACGGCGCTGGCGGCGCGGCTCGGGCTGGGGCTCCTGCTCCTGGCGCTTCTCTTCCCCGCCCAGGTGAGTCGGGGCTCCCGGGGTGACCCCAGCTTCCTCCAGGGCCACCCGCAGCTCCCCAAGGGCCCCACTCGAGCCTCTGATGCCCCTAGAAGGGGGATCCCCGGAGCCCCCATCCCGCTCCCCCAACTCCTGCCCCGGGGAAGGGACCCCCGGCCGCCCCCAGAGGAAGCCCAGTCTCTGCGCCTCCCACACTGGGGGCTCCAGGTTTAATGGCCCCCCACACGCTGCAGGGTGTGAGATCGCGGCTGAGGAGCAGGGGGAGGATGCCCTGAGTTGGGGGGCTGGGGGGTATCCGGAGCCACGGCTGGTGCGAGCGCCTCGGTCTCCAGCAGCGCCCTGGGGGCTGCATCCTGCAGGGGCTGGGCACCGCCGGGAGCCGCTGGGCCCCTTGCAGGGGCGCGCTCTGCATGTGCAACTCGGAGACACTTGATCGGGTGCAGTTTTGCTCCGTGATTTTTCCCGCCCCTCACCTCCCCCTTCCCCTATGTCGGGCAAGCGACAGGATCTAGCCCCGGCTGGCCAGGAGCCCTGCCGTGTGTGCGGGAGGGTCTGGGTGGGCGGTGTTTCATGCTCTGCTTTGCACAGCCTTCCTAAGGCAGGGTTAGCTTTGTGTGGTGTTTGGCGGGAGGGTGGCTCAGCCCTGCATCCCCCTGGCTGACTGCTCTCCAGCAACGCGTCTGTCTTTCGTTCGTTCTTCCTTAAGTTGGGAGTTTGACTTTCTTTATGTGGGATGCTGGAAAGGAAAACGCCAGTGCGGTGTTAAGACAAGCGAGTCTAGCAACCCCCAGGGCAGACAAAGGGGCCAGGGTTCCTACACAAAGTGCCATGAAATCGACACAACTAAATTCCCATTGCCAGATGATATGGGGCGATCCTGATCCAGAGCCCCTGGAAATCAATGGGAGACGCGCTTCTGATTTCGGTTGGGGTTTGGGTCAGATCCGGGGATGACTGAAAGGGCGGATTTTCCGATGTCCCCGAAAGCACATTATTTAAAGCCCACTAGCCAGATGGTTACTCGCAGAACGGCGATCGCGCCTGTAGAGTTTTCCCTGGAAACAGCCTTGAAAGGACGTGGTGTCAAGCATTCAAGTAGCCCTGCATTCCCCGAGTCCTCATCGAGATCGTGCAATAAAGTCTCCGGCTGGGCAGTGTCATCTCTCGGTGAGAGACCACTGAGCCATGAAGACCGTAAAACAAAAGCTCGTTTGAACATGTTTCTACTATAAATAAAGAAGGTTCTTATCCTACTCCCTCTGAATTGAGTGGGAGTCGTGCCCTTGATTCCAAAGGGAGCAGGATCAAACCCTAGGTGCGTGTATAGTATTTTAACATATTGCAGACTTGCCTCCTTGTACTCTGTGAAGGTGTAGAATTGGCCGCAGAATTGAGCTTGAGCTCCGGAATCTGAGCTTTCAGGGTGGGGAGGGGAAAATCTATCCATTACTGCGGCGAAGAAAAGTTTCCAAATGTGAACTGAGAGCAAATGTAGTGATGTCTGCCGGCGTCTAAAGAGAGGCTCGCTTGTCTCAGTGGGGGAGGAGGGTTAGCGCTGCAATCCAAGGTTGACACTTGTAAATGTCAATTATTTCACTGGTGATTGTCAGAAACTTCCAACGAATGGGCTTATTTAATAGTTGCCTCCTCTACCACCTTCCCAAACTGGCCAAAACTTCAGCTTCCCTCCTGGCAACTTCTCCAGTGCAATGACCTGTTTTCAGTGCAACATTCTGCTGCACGCTGAAAAGGTAGGTGCAGCATAAAAGTAAAATTAACATCAAATTTCTGGCTCCTGAGGACAGGGCTTTTCTGCTTGAAAGATGTAGCTCATTCATGAAAGAATAAACACAAGGACTATTTTACTAGTATTATTCCTTGCCCTAGTCATGTGCCTAAAAAACTACTCTCTTTATTTACCTGAATCTGAATCCGCCCCAGCGTTTCTCATCTCCTGGAGTTTACAGAAACACACAAGCCTCTTCTCCCAGATATGAGATTAAGATTTCTGGGGTCAGTAACTAATCACTGCTGTATTTTAATGTGTGTCTGTCTTCCTCCCTCCTCCTCCTCCTCTTTTTATTTAATTTTGAAAAGTTTTTACTGTGCATGACAAGTAAGGTCCTGCTAGGGTGAAATAGTGTTCAAAATGAGCCCTAGCCCTATAATCAGAAGCTATATCAGCATAGATGAGTTTGACTTTGTTGCCCCATAATATAGATTTTTTTTTTGTTACCTGCACAAACTGTACTGGACTTTCAATTATGTTTTCTTTACCTATGTGCCTCATTATGCCAGCAATAACAGATATGCTCTCATCAGTACAGTTCCACTGTTGTCTTAACTCATTACAAACAAGCTGAACTGATATGAGACCAGGGAGTCTGAAGATATTTAATACACTTGCATTGACCTTGACCCCTGCTTCAAAGTACCGGTAATCACAAAGTCAATGCAAAAGCTAGTACTTCAATAGACTTTTCACTGTTAAGTGTTTAAATTTTTGTGTATGAGTTAACTGTCTGAATTAGATTTTTTTAATATAAAATTTGTCCACTTAAAGAGGATGAAGCAGGACTCAAGATGAGCTGGAGCTGTTGCAAGTGTATTTTGCCTATGTTAAATTATGGTATTTTAATAAAGAACTAAGTTAAATAAATGTAGACAAAGAGATTGAATGCCTCCCTCTTGTGCCATTGGCACACATACATGAACAAACAGGTCCCTACAATAAATCATTTGGATCCTTTGGAGTACATATTTTGTAGGGAACCAAGAATAAAATGGCGCCATCTGCACATTTCTACATGAGGCATTATTTTGGTTTGTTTCCTTTTAATTTTTGTTTGGATTTTTGGGGTGAATTTTTCAAATGGAGAAACTATTTTTCTGTGATATTTGACTTTGTTCTCAGTGTACACAGTTTTGATACTGAGCGTAAGACAGGGAAGCTGCTGTCAGAAGGCATCAGTCACTGAAATTTGTCTGCCCACTATATGAAATTCAAGTTGTCTTTGCCCTTAATTGAATGAGGGGTGGGGGGACATCATGTCTGAGCGGCGCTGACATGAATACTCCTTTGTACCCCATAAATGTTAACATCAGATGATGGCTTTTAATGAAAAATAACATTTTCCTCAACTTTTTTATACGTTATAGACTTACTGTGACTCAAATGGAACCAGCCTACCACTCTCCAGCAATAATTCTATAGCAAGTTCCACTTCTATGCCAGCTGTCACAAATTCACTGAACAATACCACCACGCGGGGACATGGAAATTCCCTGCATTCAACCACAGCTCTCCTCTTCCTTCTGTCAATTTCTCTTCTACATTTTTGCTGTTAAGAGACTGGCTGGGAAACAGCTACCACTCCCTATCCAGATCCCTGAATCATTTGAGCTGGCTACATCTGCAAACCCAGCATGAAAATGAATCTGACACAACTTCTGCATAAAATCAACTTGATTCCATTCCATAATTTAATTGGTACCAGTCTGATCTAGAGAATCTCAGTCTCTGATGTTCCAAAGCTGAGTGACGTGAAAAGGATTTGACCAACTGCAACCAGAAAGTGAATGAAGGGGCTCCAGCCCAAAGACAGCAGGAATTTGAAAAACAAGATGGAAGCGTAAAGAGATGATGTTCAGAATATCTGATTTCAAGATGAGAACATATAAAATGCAACTGTAAACACAGATGGTAAAGACTCCACCAAGGGGGGTAAAAGAGGGTAGGTGGTTATCTAACTGTGCAAAATAAGGACTTGAAGAGATTTATTTTTCACTTAAATTCATTAATGTCAACAAGCTTGTAAAACGACCAGAAAATACAAAAAGCTTATGAGTCTCTTTATATCTACAGTAATTGGAATTAATCCAACAGTAACAAAAAAGTAATAACATGAAAATGGGTTCCTTCTAGTTTCCTCTTGGCATGGGATTGCCCTGAGGATATAATAGGATAAAACTTTTATACATGAAATCCTCTGTGAATTTTCAACCATGCTTAATTGAATGCCTATATAGTCAGGGCTAGTTAAAAATGTTTAGGAATCATTGTTTGTTTTTTTTCAGAAGAGCTGAGTTATTTACTGTGGGGCTTTGGATTTGACACTTTATTTAAATGCTTGTATATTAAACCATATGTGCCAGAGGAAGGAGGTATTGGAAACTCAGAAAAGGCCCAGGAGCATTTTGTAAATGTGGTTTAAACAAAATAAAGTCAAGGGAGAAACATCCCCCCGCCCTCCCCCACCTCCAAGTTCAATATGTTTTTAAGTCTGTTTGGCCTCTGAATCCCTCCTTAATTATGAAGTGTTTGTGGCATCTCTTGAATAATTTTCAAATGCTGTTATTTTATTTTGGAACAAATTTGAAAAACGTTTACTGTTTGAAGATTTTCAATTGTGATATTTTACTTTAAAGACTAGCTAATAATTTGGGTGGAGGAGAGACTGAAAGCCAAAAATCAGAAATGAAATGATTAGGTGTTTGGAATGTGAAGACTTGAGTCTTAATTGAATCAAGTATAAAAAAATCTTTTGTAATACTTCTGTAAATACTTTGTTTTTTAAATTCTGAATCAACAGCATTACACTTTCACAGATTGATGCTAGAGAAACAAACATTTTAGTACACAGTACTCAATCTAAAGTGAGTTCAACTTGCTGTAGAGCTATCTTGATGCTAAAATCTTTTCCAGATTTAAACGAGTAATGGCCAGTGTTGTTATGCTCAGATATGAATATTTAGATTACCCAATACAAAAGCCTGTCAAATTACTAAAATGTTCATTACTTTAAAAAAATCCACTGTCTGATTTGTCAGTGATCTTATTACCAATGAAGACCGTAAAATAATAAGGGTGACATATAATAAATTATTGCCATTGGGTATGTATGGACACTTCCTTAGTTTTTGTAAGCTGTTAATGTTTGTGTAATTATGCTTTGATTCATTAGCTATTGATTTTTCATTGGACAAACTGTAAATAAAAGGAAATAAAACGATGAGAGGGCAGTGCATGCTAATTGCCCTCCTATGTCATCCTCCTCAAGAATCTTGTAACTCACCTGCACAGTATAAATAAATTTGTCCAAGTAAGACAGCATATGTGATTAAAACCTGTGAAGTCTAGAAATGCTGAAGTCTAATTCGTTTTTATTTCTCCTTATCTCTTACAGTTTAGTTTCACTGTAAATCTGGATCCTGCTTTGACAGTAGTAATGTGAGACTAGATTAATCTCTCTCCATATATAATAACACTAATACGGATAGTAGCTATTTTATATAGTGACTTGAACTCTTCCTTTTTAGAGTATTGTTCCTTTTTACGACTGATTTCAGACAAACACTAGCTGAGCAGAGCTTTTCCTTAGTGTGAGGATGTGATTGTCACCACCAGCAGCTAAGTTTGTTCTTTGAAATGGACAGTTTTTAGGTGCTAAGTTATACAGTAGATGCCCACCTTTTCTATATGTAGGCAGGGTTCCTATACATTGCACAGATTAATGTTACAGGGATACCATGATAACACGAGAGTTTATTATGGTTTGGATGAAGGACATAGTCTTGACAGGAACAGCTGCTTGTGAAATACTTTCCTAAAAGTTAAAGTTCACTGAATCAAAATTCAGAAGCCTATTTTACAGCTCAAGTGGCTCCTTCATTGTTCTTAAGGCACACTCCTCTTTAACACTCTAAGTTCAATGCCATTCCAGGAGCTTATGCTATTTTTATTCATTAGATGCTTTTTCAGAAGGGCTAGCTGCTCAGACATGATATTATTCCACAGCCCACAGTTTTCAACTGGAATGAGACCCCTCACATGGCCTCTCCATGCTGGGAAGGGAATGTTGAGAGGCAGGCCTTTGATTACTTTCTTTTACTTTTCCAGTAGACTGAACAAATCCAGAAGCAGAATAAATACATCAAAGTGCGCAGTCTGAATCTACCATAGAATTTGTTGGGAGTAGAAGAGTGAAACTCTTCTCTAACTACTGATCCTCTCTGAGTGCTCTAGAAGAAAACATAAAGATCAAATATTGCATCCACCTCTAAATGGCTGTAGCTGTTTTATAAGTGTCTAATAAATGTTGCATGAAAGTAATAGAAAAGCCACAACCATCTGCCCCAATTCAGCAAAGCATAATTCAAGCAAATGGCACTTTAGCATGAGCTTAAAGTTAAGCACTTAGGGATGCTTTGCTGAGTTGATGGCTTTGGGGGGTGGGGGGGAAGGGTTACATTAAATGGCTGTTTTTTGTTTTTTGTTTTTTTTATATTGTCCAAGCATTTTAAAGTCTGAGTTTGTCAAACCAGACTGATGAGTTAGAAAAGATGATCTGGTAATTTATCCTTTTCCTGTAATTTAATCATGGAACAAAGAAATCACTGATGAAGAAATCTACACAGAGAAGAGAACAAGATGCCCTT
This sequence comes from Mauremys mutica, assembly GCF_020497125.1. Lineage (NCBI taxonomy): Eukaryota > Metazoa > Chordata > Testudines > Geoemydidae > Mauremys > Mauremys mutica. The sequence goes on along the minus strand of NC_059074.1, from coordinate 82,168,344 downwards.
ATTTAACAAGAAGGGGATGTAACGGGGACCTACACATTTAATACCCTCTTCAGTTTTTATAAAAGGCTATAATAAGCATTATTGTCACTCTCTGTGGCTCTTGTTTTCACAGAACTACCCAACTGGAGTGAGTCTGGATAGCGTAGCTTGAAAGGACTCTTTGCAACAGTTGTGCTTCTGTTTGAAGCATGGTGCAACATTCATAGTAAACAGATGCTAGTTGTGTGGGGCTAGCATAAAGTCTAAAGTAATCATTAAAATTAAATGGTCTAAAATGAGCACTTCAGTTTGTGTGCAGCCTACTGCTCCTTCCTCTGCCAACACTAGCTCCTGAATAGCTTTTTGTTTTTTAAATACAGTTTGTAACTGTATTTTAGAATCTGCGGTGCCTCTGACTGCACAAGTTCCCATTTAACATAAAACTACCAAGTAAATCACTCTGGGCCAGCACTTGTCCCATTGACATCAACTGTGTGCTTGCTATCGCTCTCTGTGAGGGCAGGATTGGGCTCCCTGCTCTCAACAAGGTACAAATAAAGTAGTACTGGCTTGACTCCCTTTCAGTGAGCTTTCTCAGAGTAAGGGTAGGTGCTTTGCATGGCCTCCATGACTGAATGGAGATACTGATGTCAGCATCAAAACAAAGACCTGCTTTCAAATTAGCTTGGTAGTATTTTGAACAGACTGTCTCAGTTTTGGGCCTGATCCCTCAAATACTTGCTCATGCAAGCAGAACTTACTCATACATGTAGGCCTGTTAACTTCAGTGGGCCTGCTTGCGTGCATGAGTGTTTTTAGGATCAGGCGCTTTATTCGCCATGTGTTTACCCAAATCAGTTTTTTTCCTTGGCTCAGGTTCCATAGCAAAGCTCACAATGCACGTTTGTGCCTGAAAGCTCCCAACATGCGCACATCATAGTCATTCTCATGTGCTTTGCTTTTCGCTTACAGTCAGTCTGCTAGAGACTTTGATTTCCATACGTGACTGAAATGATTTAGGTAGCAGACAGTCATTCAGCAACTTGATTGTCATGCGAACAATTGCAAACTACTTCTTTTTGGATTAAAGAGACCTTTGAAAGAGGATCTGTGTCTGCTCTGCTTGTTAGCCGCCCAGGGCGCTGGGTTACAGCAGTCGACACTGCATTTGTTACAGGGTTTAGGTCTACTATTACCCAGCAGAATGAAGAGAAGAGTTATTTTAAGCCCATCACTTTGTCTACAGTAGTTTAAAAAGCAGTTCTAGTCTTTCTGTGTATGCGTTTTAAGCACTATTGTTTTCACTGTTATGCTGTAGCCTTGGGAAAGGAAGTTGATGCTCCCCCTTCGGTTATCAGCTTTTGGTTAGCCAAGTGAACCTCTCAGCTTCCTGCTCAGGACTGCATAATTGGTTTTAGTCTACATCAAACGGTTCCTAATGAATGACCCAGAGCTACAGATGAAACATGACTGGTTTTGTACAATTCAACCAAAATTCTAAATTAACAAAATCACCCCATTTAGAAGTGATCAGTCAGTTACTTAGGAATCTAGTTACAACCGCTACAATATTTATGCTGGTAATAAATGAATAAATTATCTTCAAATTTTTTCAGATGTCATCTGCACCCTTGTCTCCCTATGCTTCCTGCTTAGCAAGCCCTTAACTTTAATGACTGCACTATAAAAAAAAAATAAACAAGTGAGCAGGAGTAAATCATAGAAGCTTTGTTCTGGGTAAACTGAATGTTCAAATTCTACCAAAGTCACTCTTGAATGACAGTGTGTGAAAGTGATTCCTTGTGTGACACAAATTATTACAGGGAACAATGTTTTTGTACGCAATCACTTTTTTTTTTTTTTTACTTTTTGGAAACTCTGAAAAGAGTTGCGAGGGTTGAGCTCTTTTGCCAAACTTGCTTACTGGCTATAATCAAGACTGCAGGTTTCTACTGAGATCATCATAACATGTATGCTTTACATGATGTTACTCATATAGTTCTACTTCAATAGGGTACATGAAATGCCAGGTGTTTTGCTTTTTTGAGGTTGAGGTTAAGTACAAAGTACAGAAAAATATTCTAATTTAAGAAGGTCCTAATGTAGTTGTTTAAATATTTTCAAGAGGAGCTCTGTTTTGTTTTGTTTTTAATTTTTTGGGGATGGGTGGGGAATAATTACAGTTATAGGCATTACTTTTTCTATACATAGTAATATAACAAGCATTGATTAGATGATCAGGAGTAAAAAAGGGATTGGACATCTATAAGGCTAACAATAACTTTCACAGTTACAATAGCAAGCATTGGGAAAAAAGTTTTGGAAGGGTTACAACCTTCATGCTTCAGGGCATAATCCAATATTTAAATAATGGGGGTCAGGAAGAATTTTTTCCAGTGACTATATTATCCCATAACTGTCTACTGCAGCATTTCCTACACCTTTCTCTGAGGCATCTGGTGCTGTCCACTGTTGGAGCCAAGATACTGGATTAGATGGACCCACTGGTTTGTTCTAACATGGCAATTCCTTTGTACAAAATCAACATGTTTTCAAAATAATCCCTGAGGAAGGGATGCTTATAACAAAAGAGGGCTGTCTCTTAGTGTTTGAGAGATCTGACCATGCCTCATCCACAGAAACTTGATGCATCTGCGTGTCACTCATTTTGTGTTACATATCTACGCCAACAAGGAAGTTCCTGATGCATCGCTTAGCATTTATTTTATTTTTGTTTGTTGCACTTTCGCAGGTTTACTGCAGTATCACCAAATGACTCTTATTCCTATTTCTACTGCTTTGATTTTATAATCTTTCATTAAATGGAAAAATACTAGGAGATTTTTACATCTCATGATTGGTCATTGTCAGCCACCCCAAAGTGTGTTTAGATTTTCACAAGTCTCATAGTACCACATACCAATAATAATAATACAAGCTGTTATTGGGATGACAGAATTTTCTGCCAGGCTATTATTTTACCCAGATTGAAAGTCTGACCATCCTAAAAACACACTGCAAGTTCCATCTCTTTGCAATAGCCTCCCTCACATAACAAAAGACAAAGAGATGCTAACGTGGGCGCTTTTTAAAGACACCATAATAGAGGCCCAACTTCAATGTATACCCCAAATTAAGAAACACAGTAAAAGAACTAAAAAAGAGCCACCGTGGCTTAACAACCATGTAAAAGAAGCAGTGAGAGATAAAAAGACTTCCTTTAAAAAGTGGAAGTCAAATCCTAGTGAGGCAAATAGAAAGGAGCATAAACACTGCCAACTTAAGTGCAAGAGTATAATAAGAAAAGCCAAAGAGGAGTTTGAAGAACAGCTAGCCAAAAACTCCAAAGGTAATAACAAAATGTTTTTTGAGTACATCAGAAGCAGGAAGCTAAACAACCAGTGGGGCCCCTTGATAATCGAGATACAAAAAGAGTGCTTAAAGATGATAAAGTCATTGCGGAGAAACTAAATGGATTCTTTGCTTCAGTCTTCACGGCTGACGAGGTTAGGGAGATTCCCAAACCTGAGCTGGCTTTTGTAGGTGACAAATCTGAGGAACTGTCATAGATTAAAGTGTCACTAGAGGAGGTTTTGGAATTAATTGATAAACTCAACATTAACAAGTCACCGGGACCAGATGGCATTCACCCAAGAGTTCTGAAAGAACTCAAATGTGAAGTTGCGGAACTATTAACTAAGATTTGTAACCTGTCCTTTAAATCGGCTTCGGTACCCAATGACTGAAAGTTAGCTAATGTAACGCCAATATTTAAAAAGGGCTTTAGAGGTGATCCCGGCAATTGCAGACCAGTAAGTCTAACGTCAGTACCGGGCAAATTAGTTGAAACAATAGTTAAGAATAAAATTGTCAGACACATAGAAAAACAAACTGTTGAGCAATAGCCAACATGGTTTCTGTAAAGGGAAATCGTGTCTTACTAATCTATTAGAGTTCTTTGAAGGGGTCAACAAACATGTCGACAAGAGGGATCCAGTGGACATAGTATACTTAGATTTCCAGAAAGCCTTTGACAAGGTCACTCACCAAAGGCTGTTACGTAAATCAAGCTGTCATGGGATAAAAGAGAAGGTCCTTTCATGGATTGAGAACTGGTTAAAAGACAGGGAACAAAGGATAGGAATTAATGGTAAATTCTCAGAATGGAGAGGGGTAACTAGGGGTGTTCCCCAAGGGTCAGTCCTAGGACCAATCCTATTCAACTTATTCATAAATGATCTGGAGAAAGGGGTAAACAGTGAGGTGGCAAAGTGTGCAGATGATACTAAACTGCTCAAGTTAGTTAAGACCAAAGCAGACTGTGAAGAACTTCAAAAAGATCTCACAAAACTAAGTGATTGGGCAACAAAATGGCAAATGAAATTTAATGTGGATAAATGTAAAGTAATGCACATTGGAAAAAATAACCCCAACTATACATACAATATGATGGGGGCTAATTTAGCTACAACGAGTCAAGAAAAAGATCTTGGAGTCATCGTGGACAGTCCTCTGAAGATGTCCACGCAGTGTAAATAGGCGGTCAAAAAAGCAAACAGGATGTTAGGAATCATTAAAAAGGGGATAGAGAATAAGACTGAGAATATATTATTGCCCTTATATAAATCCATGGTACGCCCACATCTCGAATACTGTGTACAGATGTGGTCTCCTCACCTCAAAAAAGATTCACTGGCACTGAAAAGGTTCAGAAAAAGGCAACTAAAATGATTAGGGGTTTGGAACGGGTCCCATATGAGGAGAGATTAAAGAGGCTAGGACTTTTCAGCTTGGAAAAGAGGAGACGAAGGTGGGATATGATAGAGGTATATAAAATCATGAGTGATGTCGAGAAAGTGGATAAGGAAAAGTTATTTACTTATTCCCATAATACAAGAACTAGGGGTCACCAAATGAAATTAATAGGCAGCAGTTTTAAAACAAATAAAAGGAAGTTCTTCACGCAGCGCACAGTCAACTTGTGGAACTCCTTGCCTGAGAAGGTTGTGAAGGCTAGGACTATAACAGCGTTTAAAAGAGAACTGGATAAATTCATGATGGTTAAGTCCATAAATGGCTATTAGCCAGGATGGGTAAGGAATGGTGTCCCTAGCCTCTGTTTGTCAGAGGATGGAGATGGATGGCAGGAGAGAGATCACTTGATCATTGCCTGTTAGGTTCACTCCCTCTGGGGCACCTGGCATTGGCCACTGTCGGTAGAGAGATACTGGGCTAGATGGACCTTTGGTCTGACTTGGTACGGCCGTTCTTATGTTCTTACTGTATGGACTGACGGAGCCTGGGCCCACGGGCCCCGACCAATTTGGGGGCCCCACAGGAGTGCCAGCACTCTGGTCCCGATCCCTGCTGCTCCTCCCCCCACATTCTGCTGATCTCTTCCCCTGAGGCCCCACCCCCAGCGAGGCTGGAAGATGGACGGAGTAGAGTGTGAGTGAGTAAATTCCCCCTTCAGTCCCCTGTGCAGAGCTGGCCCAAGCCCTCTCTCCCCTCCCCCCTCAAACCTTCCACCCGGAGCCTGGCTGAGCCCTCTCTCCCTTCCCCTAACACCCACACAGAGCGTGGCCAAGCCGCCTTACCCTTCCCCCCAGCCCAGACTGCCATGCAGAGCCGGCCCAAGCCCTCTCTCCTTTGCCCTTCCCCCCCACAAGGAGGCAGCCCAAACCACTTGCCCAAGGTCCCTTCCTCCCTCGTGGAGAGCTGGCCCAAGCCCCACTGCTCACCCCCCTCAGCCCCTTTTTGGCAAAACTGAGCATTTGTGCTGTTTGCTCTTGACAATTGGTGATCACTTGACAAGAGCAAATGGGACAAATGCCCAGTTTTGACAAAAGAGTGTGCACATCCAAGGCCAAAATGGAACATATGGTTACTGTACGCCAGGGGTCCCCAAACTTTTTCAGCTGTCCCCCACAACCTGGCCCATGGAAACCAGGGCCAGAGCTGGGAGTGTGGAGCCGGGGCTCGTGGTGGGGCTGGTGGCTGTGGTCAGGAGCTGGGAGTGGGAGCAGGGCCAGATGTGTGGCTAGGGTGTGGCCAGGAACAGAGCCATGGCTGGGGGCAGGGCTTGGGTGGGGCCAGAGCAGAGCTGGGGGCAGAGCAGGGCTGGGTGGCACTCCCTCCTCCCCACCCATGGGAGCTGACCCAGGCCCCACCACACACACCCTGAATGTTCCTCCATGCTCCCCTAGGGGGCACTCCCCACAGTTTGGGGCTACTGTCCTAGGCTGTGGCAAAAGCCACCCAGGGAGCCCAGGCAGCTGTGGGGAGCCCATGGGGGGAAACTGTCCCAGCCAAAACAGGATGAATGGTCACCCTAGCCTGTGGTAAGGGCCACCCAGGGCCCTCCACCTGCCTTGGGTGGGGCTGGGATGCCTGAGAGCAGCCCCCATTCTGTGTCCCTGCCTCATAAGGTGCACAGCCCAGGGCAGATGGAGTGTCCAGGGCTCCCCACAGAAGCCCAGGCTCCCTGGGCAGTTCTTATCGCAGCCCAGCTTCTGGCCAGGCCATGAGGCACAGTTATTGGGGGAAGGGAAGGAGCAGGGGGCAGGGCACCATGGAGGGAAGGGATGTGGGGGGCCCCACATGTTCTTTGTGTCCTAGTAAATCTTTGGGCCCCAATAAATCTTCATCTGCCTTTGCACAAGCAGTTGCTGGAGTTGATGCCATTGAAAGCAGCACGTCACATGGTAAGGAAGCCAGTCTCCCAAGAGAATAGCAGGTAGCAGTGGTTGCTTATCACAAACTGCATGGTCCCTTTAAGAGGGAATGGGATTAGTCTCCTGTGCCTAGGTAGCTGCGTCTCAGTGGGGCCAATTTAGCCTATTTGAGTACACCTGGGGCTAATTCTATTGGTGTGATCAGTCTCAGCTGGGAGAATCTAGAACTCATTATATAAAGAGGAAGCCCCAGGGACAAGAGGCTGGGTAACAGGGAAACCCCTTGGAAAAGGGTTAATAGAATTGTCTTGTGCCAGGATGCCTAGATGGGGGTGAGTTTTAATTCTGGGGACAATAGCTTAACTTCTGGATGAGAAGGATTATTTAAATCCTTAATTTATCAGCAGGGCTGGATTAACACTCCTGTGGGCCCAGGGCTATTAGATTTTGTGAGGCTCCTGGGGGTTTGGTGTGTGGGAGTGGGCTCAGGGCTTGGGGAGGGGGTGTAGCTCTAGCTGGGGTGGGGTTAGGGATGGCACAGCAGGAGGTTTGGGGGGTGGGCTCTGGGTGGAAGTTTGGGTGTGGGAGGAGGCTCAGGCCTGGGTTGGGGTGCAGGCTCTGGCTGGGAGGTGCTGACCTTGGGTGGATCCTGGCTGTCAGTGCAGCAGAGCTAAGGCAGGAGCCCCCAGAGTTGCCAAATCTGTAGAAACGAAGCAGAAAGTGGGCTTCTTCTAAGCTGAGGTGGCTTGTGTTGCTTGTTGGCAGCTTTTTGGCTTTCAGGGCTTTTACAGTAGCTTGTTCTTTATTGGCTCCTGGCCAATCAGAATGAAAGCCTGAATTGGGGGGGGGTTGCTTTTTTGATACAGCATGTGTGTGTGTGTGTCCCCCTGTGTGCCTGACTGTGTGGCAGTGTGCTGAGCATGTGTGCATCCCCTGCCCCTGAATGCCCCTTGCCTAGGGGCCATGGGGCATGCCAGTGAGCTAGCACTTGTGGCTCCAGCCCCACAGGATGGGGGAGCTGAGGCTTGGGGACTGGTGTCTGGCCTGCAGTGCTGAGACTTGCCATGGACTGGATGAAAAGAAGCAGTGGGCCCCATCTAGCCTGCAGGGGCCCCCCTTAGCCTGAGGTCCTGGACTGCAGCCCCTAAAACCCCTGTATTAATCTGGCCATGTTTCCAGGGGACACTGGGATGGGGGAAATGCAGTGGTCCTCCATCAGGACCAGGTGTGGTATGAGGCTTAAGTCATGAGAGAATATTTTAAATTATATCTTGTGGTGTCTTCCATAAGATTATGGTTTGGATTGGGACTGGGACACTATAAACTGATAAAGGAGCCCACCAAGGGGGTTTTTGCTTAGAAAGTGGTTTCTATAGTGATTTGAGAGCTGCAGAGGGCATCAGGAGGCCTCAACTCTTGCATGGTCTGTCACCAGACACAAACTTGAGTGGGTGGAGTCACTTGATTGATGGGGAGAGCAACCAGGGATCTGGATATGAACAGTCATCAGTGACTTAAGCGTGGTGGGAGTCTCAGAAGGCTGATGCTAACTGGGACTGGCATAAAGACTAGAGGAAAGGTGGTGTGGGTTAGGATGGGCACTTTGCATGAATAATAAAGGAGGCTACTTCAAAGTGGTGGGGCTGCATTTTGTGCTGTGGGACATGGGTTTAATAATCAGAAAACCTAAGTCTGTATTTGCTGCTTTTAATGGTGGAGGCAGTAAGTGTTGGGTGTAGACAGCTTCAAGGGTAGCAGTGTAAGAAGCATGATTTGCTGTTTCCCTGTGTGTTGTCCATAAGGTATGGAGCAGTGCCTCAGTATCATGGTGATGGCATTTAAAAGTGTCTTAGATTCATTATAGATGAAGCTGAAAGAGGGGTTAGTGAAGTTCCACTAAACTCAGAAGGGGATTGAAGCTTTGCATTCCTATACTGCAATGGCTTTTATGTCTAGGCTTCAAAATGAGTTGTTCGTTTCTTATGTAGAAAGTTATAGTTTGCAATACATCTTATACAGCAGCAAAATTCTAAAGGTTACTACTCTCTAGTCAACCCAGAATACTCAGGATGCAAATTAGCCCTGCTTCAGAGTTATGTGATTCTCATTTTCAGGGAATTGTATCATGCAAGCTACAAAGCACTTTAAAAATTCTCAGTACATAAGGAAAGGTTGATAAAAGTTTGAATAGATAAAAACAAAGGCTCCAACATCACTTGGAAAAACTGGCCTAGAATTCTCCATTCCCAGGTGTCTGGGGATCTCTTTGGAGCACTGAATTAAGGAATATCTGTTCTATAGAACTATCAGTTTTAAATACTTTTGGCCAGGAGTCTGCCCTGTCTATCAAACCACTTCTTTGCCCTCCTTTCCTCCTCCTGACAAATGAGAGCATGGTTAAACCAGGTTAATAATACTGAGTGCTTTTCATTTTCAAAACACTCTATTAACTTTGACTATATGTGCTAACTTGTGTTATGCTAGTGAACACTAGCGAATCTTAATACAAGTAACAGATCAGTTCTTTCTGCAAAATCCAGTGGGGCTTGTTATCAAAAGGGTATTAAAGACCCTCAAAATATAAAGTAGGCCAAGATTAGCAACAGACTCTTCTACAAAAACCAGTTCTAATTTGTCAATTTTAAAACCAGGTCTTTTCAACCCCATTTCTAAGACAATCCCCTGTAATAGCACTGGCAATGGAAACATAGCCATATTACAGCATTGCACTGGGAACTTGTATTAAGATTCAGTCGTCATTCATTATGTTTCACAATATCCCTAAAAGACAAGTAGTAATTTTCCAGAGATGGAGAAGGGAAACTAAGGCACAGATTGCTTAAACCACATCAATGAGACAGTCAATGGTACAGGTGAGAATGGAGCAAAGGAGTTGACTGCAACTCTCATGTTTCAACTACCTGACTTCAGTGTGTAGTCTTGCAATTGTATACCTGCCCTGGAGGAGCCATTATAAATGCTTCATACAGGGCAGCTGACTTAGTACATGGCTCATTTTGGGTAATGTTGGCAAGATTTGAGGACATTGATGTTGCTTTTTCTTGGAGAAGGATGTGGGGGAAGAAAAAAACAAAGCAGCAAACACAATATAATTAAACTGTAGCAGAAAGTGTATATGAGGCATAAAGCCACAGCAAATAAAATTCATAGCTGTTAATCTAATAGAGTGAAATACAATTCACCATGTAACAAAATATGTGAGGCAAAGATGGAGGACCTCCTAGAAGAGGTGCTTGGAGCTAAACTGGTTTCTGCTCCTCAGCTAGTATCTTTTTTTTTTTCCCCCCTTGTATTATGAGCTTAACTTCATGGATTGATTTTTATCATTGGTGCCTATTTTTTGGGGGTGGGGGAGGAGGCTTGCCAAAAGGTTATGGATAAGGGGAAATGCCACTTTAATTATAGCTAAAGAGAAAAGTAGCATTTAGAACTGAATCTCAAGGGACACCTAAAACATCCCTAATGTGTCAGGGTTTGTTCTTGATTATGTGAATTAGAGAGTAGGACCATAGTGCTTTCCCTCCTGTGACTGCTAAAGCCCAGTTCCCTTATTAAATCACTGAATTTTTTATACTAGGTGAGCAAACTGTCTCTCTTTAGAACCAAAACTGCTTTCTCCACTCCATTTCCCACACCCCCTGAGAAGCCATTCAGGTGTGTCCCCTCACTGCAAGGTTTGATGGTCAGTCTATGACCTCTTCCTCATTCACCTGAGCTAAGCTGCTCTGCCCCACCAGCTAGTGGTATTCAGTCCCATACGGGAGATGTGCATGAAGAGAGAACAGGGATGTGTAGTCAAAGAAGGGAGTAAGGGAACAGCAGATGGGAGAATCCTGATGTGCGTTCTAGTCAGGTCATAACACCGTAGACATTGTGGCTTCCCAGGGTACACTAACTCAGTTTTCAGTTGGCGTGAGCAGGCTCACATGCCATGCAGCACTGGAGTGTGAGCAGTACGCATCCCCCTAATATTTCAACCAGCTGCTGGTGGGCTTGGCTTCTGGAACTAAGGTGATCCCTAGACCTGCACACTTGGCAGAACTATTTCAGTTAGCCTTGAGCTTCCTGCTGATTCAAAGCTCACTTTCTAACTGTCCTATGGAGATGTTCTTCAACTTTCACATAGTCTGTAAGAACTTGCTTTGCCTACTCAATGTTATAATTGGGGCGGGGGGAATATAGTATTGATATTAGATGCTACAACATACACCTTATGATACATTTGTTCAGATGTTTGCTCTGGTCAGTCAGCCATTTTGTGACTAGACCCACAACTTTTCCACTTAAAGAGCAAGAGTCACAAAGGTAACCTAACATATCTTGCTGCCTGGCTGGCATTGGAAACTTGATTCTTTCAGTTAATTGCTAATCTGCAGAAGTTACAAGCTGAATTTGGCATCCACCATTCTGGGGAAGGAAAATGCCTGAACTGTCTGGGGCTAACTGTTCCTGCAAGTGGCAGGGTCCTTTTTTAAATAACAAACTTAGTAATTCAATGGAATGAATGTAATAAACCTATACAGTAGCTGTCTAAATGACTTATTTTGTATCAAAGTCTTTACTTTTTAAATTAAAGAATTTCCTCTTGGAATCTGCATACCCCATCTTCGACTGAGGTAATCCAATCCACCATTCACTCCCATCAGTGGGTCATTTGGATACAGGCAGAAAGCTGATGATGACTCTGTGGAAGAGTAAATTTGTGGGAGTCTTGAAAATGAAACTTATGTTGACAGTTATTTAATTTGGTCACAGAGCTGGGCTCCAGTCTAATGAGGAACTGGGAAAGTAATTCAAGATCCTAACTGGCAGCAGGATCATATGTGATACATTAAAACAAATCCTGCATCATTCTAAATTTTATTCTGATTTCAAATGCAAAGTACATTTTAAAATGGCAAAATGCCAAATTATGTTCCTCTGGGTGAATATAATGCCAAGGCAAAATTCTCTGAATCTTAGTCAGTTTTGTCTCTGTTTCCAAGGCAAATGACTTTCTTTCAGAATGGTATACACAATCTTTTGACTGAACCTAGAAACCTAATGCAAGTGTAGTCATTGTGGCAACAAAGGGCTCATGAGATGCTTATTTTGAAGCATTTACTGAATAAGATTAAATAAATGATTTAGACTGGCCATAGGAAAAATACATCCTGATAGTAACTGTCAGAAAGCATGCATTAATCTATAGTAAACAGTCTGAAAATAGCTTTTCTCCTACTGCATCTCAAACCATTTCTTGCTTAAAAAGGTGCTACTAAAAACCAAGCTAGTCCTTTGCTGGTGTCTAGTCTAAAAGTAAACTGTTTAAGAACTAATTGTATATTAACTCAATTTCCTCTTCTTTGTACATATGAAACAGTTCACAAACCTTTCATACTCAAGCATATTTTAACAGATTATGTTGTGGACTGTCTCTTTTCTAGTACAAGATCATTTTAAAATGTCTGGCTCTTACAACAATTAATTACATTGAAAATGGGAGCTGGGGGTGTATATGTGAGATTAGTTTAATGCAGTTTATCAAGTGCATAAAAACAAGGTGGAGAACCTCGGCCCAGCTTCTGTGGAGAACCAAAAGTGCTTGCAGACCACAGCTCAAATACTGCTCCTATATGGCTTTGGAAGCCATTGTATTTAAGGAGAATTTCTTGACATTGGCAGAAGAGAGTTAAGTGGAGAGTTGATAGACATGAAAATACAAGAATAGGAACATGGAAAAAGTGGGGTAATTCAGTTTCTACTTTTTCCTGTCTGACTTTTGTGGCAGTAGGATCAGGCTCTTAATATTTCTCTACCCTGGAAGAGGCTATATCTCCACAGTAACTGTCCCATTTCACATCCAGTACATTAGTGACCAGTGGTATAATTGTAAGAGGTGGCAATATAAAATGATGCTCCTTTAACAGGATACTTGTATTTTTAGCTAGCTAAATTATTGGTTTCTGGGTGGTTTCTTTTCATACCACACATGGGAGATTAAGGCAGAGCACAATCTTATAAGAAGTGGAAGTGAAATAGAGTTCTGTATTGGAACATTTTCATGAGCAGTGCTATATAAAGCAAGTCAGAAAGAGCTGGCATTGGCAAATTCCTGTTCTCCTAATCCCAGGCACAGTATCAATAGGTGATACAACCTCTCTGCATGTGCTGCCTCTATGCATTGCTAACATGAAAACCGAGTGTAGAAATAACCTCACTTAAAGTGAAATTACGTGTGTGTACATGCTGTATGCTCTTCTATGCTAACATAAAAGTGGAGAAGCTCAATGTTCCAAACAGCTGTAAAAGTTCCTAAGATTTTTAAAAACTGAATATGAATCCTTTAAAAATCAGTGAAAGTGCCCATGGAACTTTCTCCTCTGAGTGAATCCAAGATGGAGATGGAAATATAGTTCTTGTCAAACCCAACTCAAGATCCAGGACAAAGACAGGATTTTGTATGATCTTTATTTGGAACAATGGCCTCGTGGACTGAGGCCTTGGGAGACCTCCATTCTTGTCTCTGCCAGACTTCTCTATGGCCTAGGGCAAGTTATTTACTCTGTGCCTCAATTTCCCATATGTAAAATGGGGCTATTTCTCCCATCCTTTGTATTGTCTATTTAGAATGTAAGCTCTCTAGCTCAGGGACTGTTGAGCATGCACATGCAAATCTTCCCTAACGAATCCCCAAGCTTGATTGGTGCCTCTAAACTTTTCTGTAATCAGTTTCAACTTATCCAAAGTCTAGTGCAGGGGTTCTCAAACTGGGGGTTGGGACCCCTTAGGGGGTCATGAGGTTATTACATGGGGGGGGGAGGGGGTCACAAGCTGTCAACTTCCACCCCAAACCCTGCTTTGCCTCCAGCAGTTATAATGGTGTTATAAATTAAACATTTTTATATATTTAAGGGGGTAACTCTCTGAGGCTTGGTATGTGAAAGGAGTCACCAATAAAAAGTTTGAGCCACTGGTCTAGTGGTGTCTGGATCCGGTATGGTGTGGTTTCCTCACCCACCCCGCCGCTTAGTGCTCAGATGAGAATGTGCTTTTTTTTTT